>NC_056508.1:3745592-3750723 GCF_014905685.2 Nematolebias whitei | reverse complement strand
CAGTGACTGGTCAAATCCGAAGTGGCTACGCCATTGTTACTTTGACATGCACTGTTGAAGCCAACTCACTTCCACCATGCTCAGCCCAGGCATGTGAACTCATTGCCCTGCCAAGAGCTTGTGTTCTGTCTGAAGGAAAAACTGTAAATATTTACACTGACGGCAGGTACGCATTTGGTGTTGTTCATGATTTTGGAGTACTATGGAAACAGACGGTTCCTACGATCGGATGGACAAACTTTTTTTTTTTTAGCTCAGTTTGAGTGTAGAAACATTGTGAAGTGTTTCAATGCACTTATCATCATCGCTCAATTTTTTTTTTAAAGAATGAGAAGAAAGAAGAAAGAAAAATATATAAATAAAAGAGAAATGGATAAAACGAGAGACCACCATGACAAAACAACATGCACAGCACAATGCCACCCACAATATCACCATGAAACATTCGACATGGCACAAGGAATCATCTAGCTTCCACCACTACCCAACCTAGCGTGCATCTGTCAAAGCACCTGAATCTAAACACCCACGCAAGCACACCCGCCACTACCAGATTTCTCCAAAAGAATGCCCAATAGTGGATGCGAGGTCCCACAGAACCACCCCCCAGGACACAATGGCAACACAGAGAGGACCGGAGCCACAGACACACAGCGGCCCGGAGCCCCAGGAGTCTCCCAACAGGGAGAACCGCACCCCCCAGAGAGGAGCAGAGGAAAGAACCAGGTGACCCCAGCAACCACAATGCAGAGCCTCCAGGAAGATGCAGCGACGAGCCCACAGGTCCGGCCGGCAACCCATAGCCCCCCCTCCCCAAGTAGATCCGGCCATAGACACCAAGCCCCAAGACCCGAGGCCATACCACCCCCCAACAGAGCCCCGACAGAGCCAGGGCACCCAGGCCCCGCCAGGCAGCAACCAGGGCGGATCGACGTACACCCCACCACCCAGCCCAGATGCCGAGAGCCACCAATGCACCAGCGGCAAGGGGCCCCCCCGCCAAAGGGGGGCACGACCGGGGGGAGTGGGCCCCACACCAAACGTGGGGCCCAAATTGGTCCAAGAGAGGGGGGACCACCAAAAACCCAACCTGAGCCACAAACAGGCACACACAGATAGCCCGACAGAATCTCTGTCGGGCCGACCGCATGTACCATCTACCTGACAGCGACCACAGGCCGGCCCCAGCCCAAGGGGCAGAGCAGCAGGGAGCTGCAGCCGAGGAGGGCCAGCTTTTCACATCAAGAGCTCCGCACCATAGGCCCGGAGACGCCCCAGCACGCCACCTACGCACCCCCCCCCCCACACACACACTCAGCACCCCCACCACAAATGCCACACAGGAAGACCAGCCAGTGCCCTGAAGAGGCGAAGCTACGCCCACAACCGCCACCCTACATCACCAATGACTACACGTACACTACCATAGCCGACCCCCCGCCGAAAGCCGGCAGCCACCCCGGTCAAAGTGCCGGCCATCGCAACCAGGAACCTAGATTAAAAGAATAGGAACAGCCCAGGGGGAACCGAAGCACCGGCCCCATCACCAACAGCCCCCAAGGCCCAAAGCCCACCCACAGCCCAGACCCCAACAATGCGCCCCCCCCATCCCCGACCAGGAGAAAGGAGGTGTTTGTGAAAGAAAAAATAAAAAATAAATAAAAAAATCTATATATGCATAAATAAATTATGAACAGACCCACTTCCTCCTCCTCCCACTCGAATATGGTGTTGATGCATGTTGTTATACAGTGCGTTTAAAATGGGGGGATGAGGTGGCGACTGGCACAGACCCACCTCTTGCCCAGAGAGCAGGCGGTGCCCGTTCACCCCTCATCTCTGCCCAGAACCCTAAATGTCTACATGCTACATATGAGAGTGGGCACAGGTACGGGAGATGGAAATGATTGTACATCCCACCACCTAAGTGCGACCATGTGCCCACTCCAGATCCTATATATGCATGTGTCATGAGAATGTTATAAGTGAGTGTCTAGGTTGTATATTACAATTAGAGCCCAGGACCCCACCAGCCACGGAGATGGATGATTATCCCCGTAGCTCAGTAGTGCACCTGAACCCCAAAACCCTGTTTGAGTGGTGGTGTGGTGGAGTGGGCAGAGGAGGATGTCGGGATGGGGAGGTGAACTGAGGTGGCAATGCCCCCCAAGGGGACCAGCTCCCCCACTGACCCCAATAGGCACCCCCACTCTCTGAGATCCACCAGGGGAGAGAGGCTCTAAAAGAGATGCCTAGGAGGAGGTGGCAGCCGCACCACCAGGGATCAAGGCCATGGACCGGCACATAGCCCCCGAGGACCAACCAGAACCAGGGCCAGCAACCCAACCCCATCCCGAAACCGTCCAGACGCCCCAACCCGATTCCCAGCCCAACACCCAGCCCCCCAACCAGAGAGGCCACCAAACCCCAACCGGGACAATCAGCCAGGAGTGCCCAAACATTCAGAGATAGAGCACTACAGCGACCAAGAGCGCCCTCCCCCCCACCCCAAAAAGCAAGAGACCAGTCCACCCATAACAACACCCACAGCGAGAGCGCCCCATGCAAGTGAGGGCACACACCCAGCGAGCCCAGACTCCCCCGGTCCCACAGCACAGAGCCACCCACACGAGAGCCCCCAATATACCCCACCCCAGTCACAGCCCCCCACAGCCCAACCCCCCAGCCAAGCACCACGCCGCGGCCACTACCAGGCAAGAAGACACCCAGGTTGAGCCTGCCCGTCCCCTCCCACAGACCCCCCCCCAACATCAACAGTCCCACCCCCCCAACGGCACAGGCCCCAAAGCCCACCAACACACCAAAGGCCCCAAGGCCAGGGCCTGTAGCCAGCACAGGCCATCACCGAGAACCACCAGAGCCACCTCCCCAGTCGGGCGCCACCGCTCCAGGGCCCTCCGCCTCCCACCCCCCACCATGGCCGCAGCCCCGACACCCCACCCACACTGACCACCATGCCCCACGGGACAGAATCAAAGGGGACCACCCACCTCCACTACGTGTTGGAGCCGATTAAAGAAGTCCAGAGTGAATAGTCCGATGTGGGGGTACAGGCTGTCTCAAGACTGATGTAATCCAACAGAAGGTCTTTATACTGTTTATTACTAAGTGTATTTTAATTTTTCCAATTCATGAGTATAGTTTTTTTTTTGCTATACATAAGGCAGTGAGAATCATATGAATTGATTTTGTCTCCAAGGTGACATCATCTAAGTGGCCCAATAAGCAAACTGACGGAGAGAGTGGAATATTACATCTCTTTGATAAGTCACTTTGACACTTTGATAAGTCTTCACATATCCGGCACCAAAACCTCTGAACAGGTGGACAGAACCAAAATGTGTGGATGTAATTGTCAGGAATATTGTCTGTACACAGTGAGCAAATATTAGATGATGCGAAACCCGTCTTGAACATCCGTTGACCTGTATAGTGTACTCTATGAAGGATGTTGTATTGTATTAGTTGTAAATACGAGTTTTTAATCATCTTAAAAGTTCTCAGACAGATCTGCGACCAAAAGTTTTGGTCAAAATTAACTGACAAGTCTGTCTCCCATTTTACAATGGGAAGAGATATAGATTCATCTATTTTACTGAGTTTCTGATAAACCTTAGATAGTAATTTGGGAGGGTTAAGATTAAGGAATTCTAATACACTTGTTGACATTTCAATCCTAGTGTTATTAAGGTTAAATTTATTTTTGGTTATAGATTTAATTTGTTGATATTCTAAAAATGTATTCTTATCAATCCCATATTGTGTTATTAATCTGTTAAATGGGATGTAGTCCACTTCTTCATATACAGGTCCTTCTAAAAAAAATTAGCATATTGTGATAAAGGTCATTATTTTCCATAATGTAATGATAAAAATGAAACTTTCATATATTTCAGATTCATTGCACACCAACTGAAATATTTCAGGTCTTTAATTGTTTTAATACTGATGATTATGGCATACAGCATGAAAACCCAAAATGCCTGTCCCAAAAAAATAGCATATCATGAAAAGGTTCTTTAAACAACCATCTGAATCAATGACGTAACTCTAAACACCTGCAAAAGATTCCTAAGGCTTTTAAAAACTCCCAGCCTTGTTCATTACTCAAAACCGCAATCATGGGTAAGACTGCTGACCTGACTGCTGTCCAGAAGGCCATCAATGACACCCTCAAGCAAGAGGGTAAGACACAGAAAGAAATTGCTGAACGAATAGGCTGTTCCCAGAGTGCTGTATCAAGGCACCTCAGTGGGAAGTCTGTGGGAAGGGAAAAGTGTGGCAGAAAACGCTGCACAACGAGAAGAGGTGACCGGACCCTGAGGAGGATTGTGGAGAAGGGGCGATTCCAGAACTTGGGGGACCTGCGGAAGCAGTGCACTGAGTCTGGAGTAGAAACATCCAGAGCCACCATGCACAGGCGTGTGCATGAAATGGGCTACAGGTGCCGCATTCCCCAGGTCAAGCCACTCTTGAACAAGAGATTGCGTCAGAAGCATCTCGCCTGGGACTGCTGCTGAGTGGTCCAAAGTTATGTTCTCTGATTTCAGTAAATTTTGCATTTCCTTTGAAAATCAAGGTCCCAGAGTCTGGAGGAAGAGAGGAGACACATAATTCACATTGCTTGAGGTCCAGTGTCAAGTTTCCACAGTCACTGGGGTGTCATGTCATCTGCTGGTGTTGGTCCACTGTGTTTGATCAAGCGCAGGGTCAATGCAGCTAGCTATCAGGAGATTTTGGAGCACTTCATGCTTCCATCTGCTGAAAAGCTTTATGGAGATTGTGATATCTCAGGGGTGACCCAATCGAACGAGACCCGGAACGACACGAGACTCAGAGTAAAAAATAACAGTGTTTATTTATTTACAGTGATAAACTGGCTGCACAGGCATCAGGACTGGAACTCCTGGAAACGGAGGACAAGTTCAGCTGGGGCAGGTAAGTTGTTTGGTATAAACTTGCAAGTAGCTTTCTTATCTTACAGTTGGTGGTTCTTGTAGGAGTTGATCCAAGAGATACCCAGAGTTTCCAGAGGAGGTGGTGAGATGGAGGCACTGTGCAGCAACTTCAGAACAGGACGAATTCTCCCAGAGACTGAGTGGATAGGCAC
>NC_056508.1:3744409-3745492 GCF_014905685.2 Nematolebias whitei | reverse complement strand
TGCACTAATCAATTGAAATAACACTCTCTTTTTATTATCATTACTATTTTACAATATCTTGATAATCAAAGTGTGTTTAGTTCAAATCATTTTTAAATGTTGAAGTGAACTACTCACTTTAAATCAACTGTGAAACAGTATTAATGATTTTTAATCCTCATTCAAAGTAGAAATCAAGTTAATGTCTGTTACAAGAGTAATTATGCATTTTTTTGATCTTCTGTCTGAAATGAGCAAGTTGTGATGTCGGTCAAAAGTGAAGGAACGGTCAAAAACGTTTATCGGAACGAAATGTCATGTTTATCTCTATCAGACAGATAGAAGGAAGACTGGCTCCTAAATGTCTCTGTTTCTTCAAAACATCTTTCTGTCTGTTCTTAAACATCTACGCTTTCTCCTTGACATGTAATGACCCTCTGACGTCACTAAAACCACACCCCGGTTGGTTCGTTCAACCAATCAGGAAGTTCCCAGAAGGAACCGGAAGTGACCTCTTTAAAAGGGTCGACACTTCCTAGTTCCAAGCAGAACAAAGTTCCAAGCTGAACAAGTTCCAGAGCAGAACAAGAGTTCCAAGCAGAACAACGTTCCAGACATGAACCAAAGTTCTGAGAGCAGAACCGAATGAAAGTTCTGAAGTGCTGGAGTTAGTTGGGAGTTCTTTCGAGTCTCGTGGGGATTATGGAATCTTCCACATCTGAGTGGAACTCTGACGGGCTCACAGCTCATGTGAGTCCACCCGGGAGGTGAGCGTGCTGTTGAACGAAGTACTGTCACTACTCCGGACAGTTCTCTGCTATCCTACGGAGACGCTGAAATGGTAACGTTGAAAGAGAACTCTACACCGATGCTGAGATATCTTCTGCCAGGTAAAGAGTCGATTTCCACTACCGAAGTGTACCGAGGTAGAGCTGGGTTCGAATGGAGGGTGTCGTTCTTCGTCAACACATTTTCCCTCACAAATCTTTTCTCTCTATTTAAACTTCATTTTCCCATCTTTAAAACTCTTCTATCTGCCAGTAATTAATCCAGATATTTTCAGAAATGTCTGTTGTTTTCAGTTGCAAGTAAGAAATCATGGCC
>NC_056508.1:3736904-3744309 GCF_014905685.2 Nematolebias whitei | reverse complement strand
TTTCAGAAATGTCTGTTGTTTTCAGTTGCAAGTAAGAAATCATGGCCATATGATTTCTCATTGTAAAGCTCATTAATTAAGCTGTGTTAATTGTAATCAATCTGCCAATTATTGTAAATGTGTGATGTGTTTTAAATCGTTTAAAATAAACGACTCACTGTTGGTGGTGAGTCAGAAATTAAAACGTTTCTGTCCACATTTAATCATTCAAGGCACTATAGAACTCAGTCCAGAAAAATGAAAGAATCCGTTTAAATTATGGATAATATCAGACAGGTATCATTCATTACAACTGGTGGCCCGTAACGGTTCATGAAATGGACTGTGTTATTCGTGTAACAATTGAATTTAACTTGTTGGCATATCTGCTCTTAACTGAAATTAGCTTAAAAGTGCAGATTTCTGTTTGACTGTGAAACGCAGTGTTTTGCAGCTGTGGGGTTCAGAGAAAATACAGTGATATGTTTTCAGTCTGTGGTGTTTTTAGAGCTGAAAGTAACGTCAATGTGTTCATTTTAAAAGCTGAAATTTGTACATCTGTTGTGTAACTGAAGCTGGGTTTGTGGTAAAACGCTTTATTCTGTTTAATCTGTGACAGAAGAGGGTTCTGTTCCGGCTCGGTTCTGATTTTGAACGAGTTGCTTTAAATGGATGGAAAGCTGTTTTGAAACTGGGCGCTGACTCAGGCCACTGTTGAAGTGTTCGTTACATCTGTAGCAGTAAAACTGTACATTTTTGAAGGTTAATAGACGAAAGTTGACCGGAATGTTCAGGCTAATGCTAACACGCTAGCTGAAATCATGATGCATGATTGGTTGAAAACCACTGTTTGAAACGTTCTGATTCGCTGGAGAGACGAGTGACGTGTCTGTCGTCACTTCCTCTGATGTCAGATTATAAAACCCACCCCCGCTGCTGCTCTGATCATTGGTTGATTCAGTCACGTGACCCCAGAAATGAGTCTCGGTTCAACCGAAGCCTCCACTGTGTTTAAAATCGCTAAATGGAGCTGCCACTGTTCCCACAAAACTCATGTGTTCATGCAGATAGACGTGTTTGTTAAAGCGACGCCACGTTTAGGCTTTAAATCCGTTCAGAAACCGCTGATGTGACCGATTTTTGGCAGATGCTAATTAAGCTAACGGCTAACAACCGGATGTCAACGGAACGATCCACAGGAAGTTGTCATAGACTCCTGCTGGTATAAATAAGCTTACACCGCCACCTGCTGTTGAAAAGAGGAGTATAACAGTTTTCCTTAAAGAGGAGACTGATAATTCCTCTCATATATTTCTTTTCTTTTTGTTAACACGACCTGGTTTATGAGTAACTGTTTTAAATAGCAAATTCTGGTAAATGAAACTGCTTAAAAAGCGTTTAAAAACTAAAGTTGCCGTGAGACTTTTAGAAAAATTGCAGGTTTGTTTAATTTTTAGTGCTTTTGAGTAAATGAACACTGGAAAAGGCCTGGTTCTTGTATCTGTTTGATTTAAGCACATTAAGTAACACTGCCAGAAAGAGGCATTTACTTAAAAATATTCATGCATTGGGGTAAAACCTACGAATAGGTGCCCATTCATTTGAAGAAGTGGCTTACACAGTACTGTTGAGTGAACCCAGAGCTAAAAAGTGTGTGAAACTCACATGACACTTGAATACAAATATTTACCTGTTAAAATAATCCGAAGTTGGCAACTGTTTAACCAGATAAGTGCTGAACAGTGAATAACCATGGCAGGTGTGACAGAAAAGGATTTTGATCCTTGTGAGATGAAGGACTGGTTAGAGGGAGCGTTGACGCTGCTCATAGAATCCTTACATCCATATGGTGAACAGGTGGACAGCATGAACTCAAAAGAGTTATTGGACGAGCTGAAGGAGGTTGCAGAGAGTGTGACCTCTACAGACAGAACAAAGTCAAGCTATGACAAGCTGGCTAAATTGGCGCTCTTATTGAAAGCATCATTCTATGCTGTGGTAGACAAGGCTGATGACCTTGCAATAAGGTTAAACAGCGAAAGAGAGGAGTACCTCAGACTCATGGCACAGTCTAACTTTGATCAGGAGACCAGTGCACATGAGTTACAACGTGAGAGGGAGCTCTCACAAAATCAGCTGTCATTACAAGCTCACTCATATGAGGAGAAGATTAGGGATAGAGAGTTTCAGTACCAAGCACTGTGTTCAGACAACGATACGTTACAACAACGGTTGTAGCTCACATCAGAAGCTCTGAACGAATGCAGATTGGAAAAGGAGGCGTTAGTCCAACAAGGCGTGCGTTTACAAAGTGAATGTCAAACATCACAGGAACGCTTAAAAGCCTGTGAGGAGAAACTAGCCGCATCAACAAATAAGATTTCTGACGTGGGGCGAGCTTGTCTGGAACTCAAAGATGACCAAGGTCAGAGTCCAGGTCACCCGCCATCACCTCAGAAGGATTTTGGTGCACCTCCTGCTCTTAATCCCATTCTGCCACCTCCACATGTGTGTAGAGACACACCTCCACGTGACATTTTGGTTCCTACGATACCGATAAGACAGCCTTTGCTCTCAATTTCGGATTTGCAAAAAATCTCAAAATATGTACAACGCTTTGTACCTGGCCCAATGGGTTCAACTGGTACGAAGGCATATCTCAATGACTTAGATTTCAGACTGAGTGGTTATCCTAATGCTACGGTTGAGGATAAAATCAGTCTGATAAGGCTCACTTCGGACAGAGAGGTGTTCACCTTCATCGAGCGTCAACCTGATGCCACGAGAAGGGATTACAACCTTCTGTGTGAAGCTTTGATCAGGGAATACGACCCCTGCATGGGGCCTGGTGGTTTCCCAGCTGCAGACAAGGTCACGCAAGGGAAGCATGAACATCCAAAGGTTTATTACAAAAGAATCTTCCAAGCTTATTTTGGTTACAGAAATGAAACCGGAATGGAGGAGGAAGAAGGTTTTAAATTTGTTTTCAGCAAAAATCTCCACACTGACATTAAAATGTCAGTACAGATGATGGCTAATTTCAAAGAAAAATCCATCAATGAGATTAAACAGTGTGCTATGAATGTGTTTGAGGCATGTTCTCATGTTAAGACGCCCATAGAGGTGTTTCCTGGTGTAAAGGTTAAACCCCACTCGCTAGAACTGGAAGGACGGCGTGCGTCGCCTCCCCCTCCTAAGAAAGGTGAGAAAAAGCAGTCTTTTCAAACTAACAATCCACGTCATGAAGGTGCACGCTGGAACAAAAAAGCTCCTCTTTCAGAGGATGAACGTGATTATCGTAAGTGGGGTGTGCGTAGGACGAAAAGATATGGGAACCAAGGTGACCCATATTATCAGGGGAAGTCCGAAAAGGAACCCCCAAATGACGTACTTATCCCTCCTCCACCTCGGACGAAATGAACCGAGGCGAAAAAATCACAAAGTTTCCAGAAACAAGGCCCTACACCTCTGAGCTCAGAAGAGACAGAGAAACTGTTCAGGTTGTTAGAAACTTTGAAACACACTGACACGGGAAACCAACCTGGAGCACTATGCAGTGATGTAATCACTATTAAATCTGAGGGTGCGAATGACAACATCACAGATGTCGGTGGAACACACCAAGACATTGTTGTTGTTGCCTCCAACAACCCCTCATCGGAAGAAGGGGGGGTAAACTCACACACAAACGATGACGAGTCATCGCAAGCTGAACACTCAGAAACAGCTACTGCTGTGCTGACGGTTCAGACAAACCAAGATTACACAGACAAGGCTGAACATGTGAAGAAACGTCAGAAAAAACCTAAGAGGTTTCTGTGTAACTTTATCAGAAGGGGGGTCGCCAAGAAGGCATACCTGTCAGTAACGCTCGAAGGTGTCCTCACACATGAAGCACTTCTGGACGGTGGGGCGGACATAACAATTATGTCAGCTAAACTGTTCGAGGAGCTGAGGACAGCTGCTAGCAGTGTTAACAGGGTAATACCTCTCACAGAATGTGCTATAGAAATGTAGGGTCTCTCAGAGAAGAGGACAACCCTGACAGCTATAGCAATGGTTCACATGCAGATTGGCAGAATGACACTATACCACCCGGTACACGTGTCCGGTGTTGACTCATACCCATTTCTGGTTGGCCAGGATTTTATAAATCGCTTCGACGCGATTATAGATTATGGTGATCAGACGATGTGGGCCAAGGTGAGCAAACCACTGCCAATACAAATGCCTCCGGAGTGTAACACAGACTGCCTAACAGCAGGTACCGCAGAAGGCGCAAAGGACTCCTCAGCCGAGGACACGAGCCCGGTGAGTATTCCTTTGACATCATGTGAAACCAAAGAGACCCACCCGGTGATCCAAACTCTGACCCAACAAGACAGCCTCCTCTGTGAGCTGGAGCAGTCAGAGTCCACCAAACACTATCTACCACTGGTAGTTAAAGGTGTAGAGATCCAAGGGTCCCACACTGACGATGCTGTTCTGTCTCTTTGGACAGATAAATCAGCAATTAACCGAGCTTTCTATGTAACCTTGGTTCACAAACACGTGGGTCTAGAACTAATTAAAAAAAGCTTTCCGCTTTCCATTAGTTCCCAATAGTTCACAGGTAATGACCGCTGAAGGAGTCATTAACCTAAAACTAAACTGGAACCAACGAGAACTGGTTCACCCGTTTCTCGTGATCCAAAACTTACCATATGCAACCTACATAGGCTCTGACATTTTGGTAAGGTTGGGTGTCCACGTGGACACCATCAACAAGGTGCTGTGGTCCCTAAAACCAGCCACAAAGGATCCTCCTGTGCTAGACACAGCAAACCTTAAGGCTGGGCAGACCATTCCCGAGGCCTGCCAGGTTGCTAACAACCAAACCACCACAGTACCACCTCAGGTGATTAACCTAATGGTGCAAATCCACATCGTAGCTGGACAAGCTATTAGCCATAAACAGGCATATTTTCAACCTTCTCCTGCGTTTTTCAACTTGGGACTGTCCGTGGAAGCCACGAACCAAGTGAGCCTTGACTCTAGGACCACATCTATTGCTGTGTGTAACACAGGCACGGATGAGGTGCTGATCCCAAAAAAACACTATGCTAGGATGTTTGATTTCCACTGATTTTCATGATTTTGAACTAGGCATTCCATTTCTGGGAGGACTCCCAGATGACCTGGTACCGAGTCAAGAAGCTGGGCCAGTATGGTTCACAAAACCAACACAGGCCATAGCTCTTTTCTCAACCGATGACGTCGACCATCCATCCATCCATCCATCCTTCCATCCATTTTCTTTACCCGCTTATTCCGTTTTGGGTCACGGGGGTCGCTGGTGCCCATGTCCAGCAATCACTGTGCGAGGGGCGGGGTACACCCTGGACGGGTCGCAAGTCCATCACAGGGCCACATAGAGACAAACGAGACAAACAACCATTCACTCTCTCACTCACACCTAGGGACAATTTAGAGTTACCAATCAGCCTAACATGCATGTTTTTGGACTGTGGGAGGAAACCGGAGTACCCGGAGAAAACCCACGCATGCACGGAGAGAATATGCAAACTCCACCCAGAAAGGTCCCTGGCTGAGAGGCAGCAGCTCTACCAGTTGCGCCACCGTGCTATGACGTCGACCAAGGACCTCAAACCTATGGTGTCTTACCCATAGACAGGTCCGACGACTCAGAAAGGGATTCGTTGGAACTCCCCAAAGAGCAAGAACCCTTATCAGTCTCATCACAGATTGAACAGGTGGTCGCCCAAGCCGACACTCTGACATCTGAAGAAGAAAGGGACAAACTTCGCCAAGTTCTTTTAAAATATGAAAAGTCATTTTCAACTGACCCAGACATCATCCAACTTCAGAAGTTAGATCCTGCAATTAACTCGATGATACTGTATCTGACTGACCCAGACAAATACACTCCATCGAAAGGCGGACTGGATTCCGATCCAGACCTTAAAGTCCTCTTTCAGCTGCGCAAACAGTTAAAACTACTCAAGGACAACCTAACTTTAGCTCATGGAGCGACGTCCTCACCCGTGTTCGCGGTCTCCCATGACCGAAGGGGGGTGACGCCAGTTAGGGTAATGTTACCAGACGTGATAACATGATCAAATCTGACATTCAGAGTGAGTGGCGCACCGAAACGTAGTTTTCTAGTTGCTTAATCACTACTTTTGTCAATGTTGAAACGTTGTTTTACTGGTTGCTTAGTCACTGTTTTTGTCGATGTTGAGACATCGTTCAATTGGTTTTTGGTATTGTTCTGAGGTAAGAATGAGTTTTGTATGTATTTTAGTTGGAGACTGTAACGGACTTTAACTATGCCAACATGCAGTTCACTCGTTAAAACCTAATCTTTGCGGAGTCAATGTAGATTAATGCTACCTTAAGTACCATAATCTACATTGGTCTCACAACGCTTATGCCGAGCCTACTCGAACAATTCTATTCGGGGGGATAGCTAATTCTTTTTGATGAGTCTCGCCATAGACTCCAAAAACATTTATGGGGAAACCAAACACCCAATCTCAAGTCGTTCGTCTAAAAGGACAACAGACAATTGAACCAAACTATATTTTGCCATGTAAAGCTAACTTAAACCAAGTTAGGAATGGAAAAATAGTTTGGAATGCCCTTCTATAGGTATAAATCCCTATAGTTACCCTTTTCAGCATGTTCCACCCCTTAACTGGTAGCTGTAGCTGTTCCCAATCATAATAGCTTACACACCAGGTGCATATAGGTTAAGGCCTTATGTAAAATCCCCTTCATAAGCCCACCTTAAACCACATAATTGCATGACACATTGAACCAGAACGGCACCGACTGGACGTCACCCAGCGACGACCTTCGCTGGAGGAGACCTACAATCCTGACGTTGGTCTCCAACCTGCATCCAGTGGCCGCATCTTCAGTTCAATCCAAGGGAACCCCTCTGTATGCTGATCAATCAACACCTCCATTCGTTGTGGATTTATCGTTATGGATTATATGACTTTTTCCAATGGATTACAGACTTTGTTTCCAAGGGGTTAAAGCATTGCTACAATGGAATTACCAACAACATTATGGAATTGCCAACAACATTATGGAATTACCAACAACATTATGGAATTACCTAAACCGTTGTGGGATTACCTTCTTTGACTTTTGTTTTTCCTTGCTGGATTACATCAAGCTCAAGGACATTCGAAGGCGTAAGTTCATGTTGGAATTCATCCCCATGGACAGGCGATGATTTCCAAAGGGGGGACTGTAGTCAACTAAGCCTCAGGTCAAAACCTGGACCTTCCTGGGACAGGAACTGTTATTTCATTGATTTGAGTCCAGAAACACAAATTAAGCTCATCCAGAGACTTCTAAGTGTGTCCTGCACTAATCAATTGAAATAACACTCTCTTTTTATTATCATTACTAT
>NC_056508.1:3731701-3736804 GCF_014905685.2 Nematolebias whitei | reverse complement strand
GTGCCTATCCACTCAGTCTCTGGGAGAATTCGTCCTGTTCTGAAGTTCCTGCACAGTGCCTCCATCTCACCACCTCCTCTGGAAACTCTGGGTATCTCTTGGATCGACTCCTACAAGAACCACCAACTGTAAGATAAGAAAGCTACTTGCAAGTTTATACCAAACAACTTACCTGCCCCAGCTGAACTTGTCCTCCGTTTCCAGGAGTTCCATCCTGATGCCTGTGCAGCCAGTTTATCACTGTAAATAAATAAACACTGTTATTTTTTTACTCTGAGTCTCGTGTCGTTCCGGGTCTCGTTCGATTGGGTCACCCCTGAGATATCACAGAAATGCTCCAGCCATCTAAGACCCAGATCGAGGCCAGGAACGAGCCGGTCTCACCACCCTCTCAAGAGGAACGCCTCGTTGGGGTGGAGAAGATGTTGGAATGCATGTTTAAACAGAACCAAGAGACTAAATCTAACCTTCAGGAGCTTGGAAATATGGTGTACGCCATTAAACAGACTCTTTCTCCTCCTCCTGTAGCTCCAGTCGCACCTCCAGAGCCAGTTCCTGCCTGCACGTGCTTGACAGGCCACACTGCGGGACACATCCTCGTCAAACCATCCGAACTTTTTTCGGGAAACCCTGACCAGTGCGGTGGTTTTCTTCTTCAGTGTGAGCTTGCCTTCAACGGAGCCCCAGGACTTTATAACACTGACAACGCAAAGATCACATTCTTCATCAGTCCGCTTAAGGGTAACGCCTTGCAATGGGCAACATCTTTTTTGAAGCAACATGAGTTAAGATCTGTTTCGTTTAATTTATTACTCACAGAGTTCCGTAAAATATTTGATAGGCCATTGCAGGGACCCAACGCAGAAAAACGTCTTTTGGGTTAATGTCAGGGCCGGCGACCCGTCTCCGAACACGCCCTCGAGTTCCGCGTCATCGCAGCACAAACTGGTTGGAATGAAAGGGCGCTCCAGGGCACCTTCTTAAATTCCCTTTCCGACCACATAAAGGACCAGATAGCCGCACGGGATGAACCTTCCGACTTCGACGCTCTTGTTAATCTCGCTATTTCCATAGACGAACGTTTTCGGGAGCGTTGCCGTGAGCGACACTTCAACTCCCGGCAATTCTTCACTTCCGGGTTAGGTCTGTCACCAAATAGCTTCCCCGTTGAAAACTACAAATCCCAGAGTCATTTCGCGTCTACGTCATCACCACAGCCTGCGTTACCTGAACCCGAGCCAATGCAAGTTGGACGGGCCCGTTTAACTCCTGCCGAACGAAACAGACGTCAGATTCACAATCTTTGTATTTATTGTGGTAGTAAGGGTCATTCTATTGCCTCGTGCCCCATGCGGGGAAACGAGAGTGCCTACCAATAAAAAGAGAGGTATTGGTGGGTACATCCTCATTCTCTCTACAACAACACAGATTAATCTTACCCACCGTAATTCAAAATAATCAGAATCGTTTTTCCGTCTCAGCATTGTTAGATTCGGGTGCTGAGCAAAATCTTATCAGTCAGAGATTAGTTAATGAATTCGCACTTCCCATAGTAGAGATTCAGCCCCTCAATATTGCCGGTGTTACAGATGAAACCCTCGCCCAGATCAAATATAAGACCACCGATCTTCATTTAATCACGTCCGGTAATCACCACGAGCATACCCGTTTCCTCGTTTTTGAATCCCCTTCCACACAAGTCATTTTGGGTCATCCTTGGTTTAAGAAACATAATCCACACATTAATTGGGAACTGGGTAGGATCGAGAGATGGAGCGACAAATGTCTAAAGAACTGCCTTCGCTCCGGTATCTCGAGACCTTCCCAGAACCCCAGTCCCGACGATGAGATTGACATGTCCCAGGTTCCCTCCGAGTATCAAGATTTATCCCCGGTTTTCAGTAAAAGCAAGGCTCTATCTCTCCCGCCTCATCGCCCTTATGACTGCGCCATTGACCTTCTTCCTGGTGCCCCTTTTCCTGCCAGTCGGCTGTTTAACATCTCTGGCCCAGAAAGAGAGTCAATGAAGACTTACATTGAAGAGTCGTTGGACTCAGGTATTATTAGACCATCCACCTCTAAGTTAGGAGCAGGGTTCTTCTTCGTCTCTAAAAAAGATAAGACCCTGCATCCTTGTATTGATTATCGTGGTTTAAACAACATAACAGTAAAGAACAAGTATCCTCTCCCTCTCATAGACTCAATTCATGAACAGCTTCAGTCCGCAACCATTTTCACTAAACTCGATCTGCGTAACGCCTATCATCTTGTGCGAATTAAAAGTGGTGACGAATGGAAGACCGCCTTTAGGACTCCTCTAGGTCATTTTGAGTATTTGGTAATGCCCTTCGGCCTTACCAATGCCCCTTCAGTGTTTCAGGCCCTTATAAACGACGTACTTAGAGATTTTCTCGGTGATTTCGTATTCATCTATCTTGACGACATCCTCATTTACTCCAAGAACCCCGAACAGCACGTTACCCATGTTAGAGCAGTTTTACAATGTCTTTATGAAAATCAGCTATTTGTCAAACAGGAGAAATGCGAGTTTCACGTCTCCTCTGTGTCTTTTCTTGGGTTCATTTTTGGTAAAGGCCACTATCGCACAGATCCTGAAAAGACCCGAGCAGTAGTGGATTGGCCCACCCCGGAGACTAGGAAACAACTTCAAGGCTTTCTCGGGTTCGCTAACTTCTATAGGCGTTTCATTCGTAACTATAGTAGAGTTGCGGCCCCCCTGTCACAACTCACCTCCATAAATAAAATTTTCAAATGGAACCCCGAAGCAGATACCGCATTTAAGAAATTAAAAGGACTTTTTTCTTCACCTCCCATCCTTTCTCATCTGGACCCGAGCCGTCAATTCATCCTAGAAGTCAACGCCTCTGATTCTGGCGTCGGGGCCGTTCTGTCCCAGAGGTCCTCAGAGGACAACAAGGTTCACCCATGCGCTTTTTTCTCTCGACGTCTTTCTCCAGCAGAGAGGAACTACGATGTGGGCAATCGTGAGCTCCTCGCCGTCAAGTTGGCCCTCGAAGAGTGGAGACACTGGTTAGAGGGAACAGAGACTCCTTTCTTAATCTGGACTGATCACAAGAATTTAACCTATTTGAGAGATGCTAAACGTTTGACTCCCCGACAGGCCCGTTGGTCACTCTTTTTCAATAGGTTCAACTATTTACTCACGTTCAAGCCGGGATCCAAGAATGTGAAGCCTGACGCACTCTCCCGTTGTTTTCACCTCCAGATACCCCCGACCGTCAAGAATCCATCGTACCCTCTACCTGCATTATTGGGGCATTTACTTGGCCTATAGAGAGAGAGATCAGAGAGGCACATGAACACAAACCTGACCCTGGTCTTGGACCCCCCGGAACCTTATTTGTTCCCTCTTCCATGAGGGCCAAGGTTCTAGAGTGGGTCCACACCAATAGACTTTCTTGCCACCCTGGCATAACTCGCATGCTCGCACTTACTAAGAAACATTTTTGGTGGCAAACCCTTTCCCAAGATGTGAAGGAGTTTGTCGCGGCATGTCCCACCTGTGCCAGGAATAAAACGGGGAACCAACCCCTGGCTGGTCTCCTTCATCCTCTACCGTCACCCAGTCGCCCTTGGTCACACATTTCCATTGACTTTGTTACAGGCTTACCTCCCTCAGAGGGGAACACCACTATACTGACCGTCGTCGACAGGTTTTCTAAGGCGGCCCATTTCATTCCTCTTTCTAAGCTACCTTCAGCCCTTGAGACTTCACAGCTCCTTGTCCAACACGTCTTCAGAATCCACGGCATCCCCTCAGACATAGTTTCCGACAGAGGTCCCCAGTTTATTTCTCAGGTATGGAGATCGTTCTGCAAGACACTGGGGGCATCCACAAGTCTCACATCTGGGTATCATCCGCAATCTAACGGCCAGGCCGAAAGATGCAATCAGGAACTAGAGGCCACCTTACGCTGCATCGTGGAGGACAATCCTTCGGCCTGGTCCCGTCACCTGGTCTGGGTTGAGTATGCGCACAATTCACACAAGACCTCTGCAACTGGTATGTCTCCCTTTGAAGCGTCGCTGGGGTACATGCCTCCTCTGTTTCCCAGTCAGGAAACGGATTGCATGGTACCTTCGGTCCTACACCATTTCAGACGGTGTCGTCGAGTCTGGCGACAGACCAGGTCAGCCCTTCTTCGGACAGCTGCCCAAAATAAGAAGTACGCTGACCGCCACCGCTCGACGGCGCCGCCTTACCAGGTTGGTCAAAGGGTGTGGTTGTCCACCAGGGACATCCGTCTCAAGGACCTCTCCAGAAAGATGGCTCCTCGATTCATCTGTCCTTTTCCTATCGAGAGGATCATCAACCCAGCAGCAGTCCGTCTCCTACTTCCTGCCTCCATGAAGGTACACCCTACCTTTCATGTTTCTCAGGTTAAACCAGTATCTGAGAGCCCGTTGAGCCCTCCAACCAACCTCCCTCCTCCCCCCCGGTTGATCGACAATCATCCAGCTTTCTCTGTCCGGAAGATCTTGGATGTCCGGCGCCGGGGGAGAGATTTCCAGTACCTGGTAGACTGGGAGGGTTACAGTCCTGAGGAGCGATCCTGGATTCCACGTTCATTTATCTTGGACCCCAGCCTCATCACTACCTTCTTCCAAGCGCACCCTGAGAAGCGCTTCGGATCGCCTGGAGGCGATTCTTGAGGGGGGGGTACTGTGAGAGTAGCACTTGCTGCAGCTTCCAAGATGGCCGCCAATCACCCCAGCTGACGGCCATCTCCCTGATGAGCTCCTGCTCCTATTTAAGCCTGCAGTCAAGTCTACTCGACGCTGGAGCATTGAGTTCCCCCGGTACTTAATGTTTCTAGCCATTTAGTGTTTCATGGAATACAAGTCTTACCCTGTGATCTTGTTTTCTGCAGTTCTTCGTCGCCTCCTGAGTCCAGTCCTGTTTCCACGGGTTCCAGCTCTCAGTTCTCTCGTGCCTTGCCCAAGCTCTGATCTCTCGTGCCTATCCACTCAGTCTCTGGGAGAATTCGTCCTGTTCTGAAGTTCCTGCACAGTGCCTCCATCTCACCACCTCCTCTGGAAACTCTGGGTATCTCTTGGATC
>NC_056508.1:3727365-3731601 GCF_014905685.2 Nematolebias whitei | reverse complement strand
GGAATGATATAAGAATGATTATTTTGATGCTTTTATGTCAATTTATATTTATTTTATACTCATTTTATATGCAGCTTATCTGTACAACTCAGGCCTGTACTGCAGATGTGTTTTGGAGGAATGAAAATAAGCTTCCGGGAGTGCTCTTGCCGCAAGATCTGGCCCGTCTTGCGATTACAGTGACCCGGACTTTGCTGTAAACAGGTCTTTCATCCACCCACGACCTTGGGTTTGAAAGACATGTTTTTATGAGCCATCGCTCTGCTGTACAAACTGCCTTGATGATGGAAAACATGTTTTGCTCTGCCCGCACGTCACCCAGTCAGAGGGGGAGTATAAAAGTGTAACACCCAGAATAAGAGTTGAAGTCTGCTGTAGGTCTGGATCCGATGCCCAGCCTGAATTGATGTTACCTTTCTACTCGAACTGAAAATGGCTTCCTCGGTCTGGTGTCACGGTGAGGAGTTTTTACATCAATGCTTGATTTGTACTAAATGTACGTTGCTTTGCTGTATCTGTGGCGGTTTAATAAATGACACTTATTATTCTAGCAGAAAACAGCCTGAGAGTTTTCATTCATTGCTCTGACTTTTCCCTGAACCTGTATCTATCTTGTTAAAGATAATTTCATAGAACATTTCTGGCGTCACGAATAGGATAGTGGGAAGGCTGAGCAATGAAAAAGGAAAAAGAGATAAAAGTTGAGAAAAAGTTGATTCAGACGCCTGAGGAGGCGTGAGCTGAATGGAGAAAAATTTGATTCAGACGCCTGAGGAGGCGTGAGTGGAACAGAGAAAAAGTTGTACTGGGATGGGAAGAAGTCCCATTCCAGTTGTTAGTGTTGTGTTTGAGAGGTGGAGGAGGTGCCCCGAGCCTTGGGACGAGTCTCTGAAAGCAGATAGTCCAGGTGATGTTTTGACCGCTTTGCAGGCAATAGAGGTCAGAAAGAAGGCACCAGTGACAGGGCTTCAGCGTCTTATGTGGATGTGTGCGGCAGCCTGGGAAAAAAACTACATGAGGAAAGTCAGAAAATGCAATTACAGGCTTAACGGAGCAAACAAGAATGTGAGGACCGCCTGCTTGTTGAATGAACGGCACATTCAATTGCTCGGTGCTCAGTTTGAGAGAATGAGCAGGGTAGCTGAAGGGGCGGTGGAGCAGGTGTCCCGGTTGAAACGAAAAAAATTCAAGAAAAAGAAGCGCAGTGTGTTATCTAAACAGGTACGAGCTTTTGTTGCCGCACTAGATGACAGATGGGATCCGTCGAGTTGGGACGGTAACATCTGGGTAGACAAGGAGGTTGCTTACTTGTCTAAAATATATAAACAACAGACTGCACAACCCACAGATGCTCGAGTAGCTAGGCTGTTGGATAAAGGTGGAGGTCAGGTAGTGAATTCAGCGCATCGAGTCAGAACTTTGCAAGACTCGAGACCGTCGTTTGAAGCTTGTGCAGAGGCAGATGTTTCCTGGAGCATCGGATTGGTCTGATTTACAGGGGCATTGGGTGACCTTAGGGGAATGCGAGCAGAGATTGGTTCGGTTGTGTCTAAGGAATGCGCTCGCTGTGCGTTGGGTAGTAGATTATCATCTACATGTTTTTTCAAGGACTGATGTTCAAAGCCGAGTGTTGGAACTGGGTGCACTCGGAGATTGGAACACAGAGCTGAAAACCATGAAAAAAAAAAGAATTTAGTCAACTCATGGGTCATGGGCCGAGAAGGGACGGCCGGAAAAACATGTAGGAACCTACTCGTTCTTCTTTCTGGAGGGCATTAATACAGACAGGAGTGCCTCCAGCTAAGATGGATGGTGTGTCAGCAGAAGAGCTGAGGGCTGGAAGCCATTATTTGGATTAAAAGGGCCAAAAGTAGAAGGTCCAGAAGTTGACATCAACCTTCTGAAAGCAGATATTGTCAACATTGAACATCAAAGGTCCAGAATTAGAGAGCCCAGATTTTGACGTTAAATTAAAAGGCCCCAAACTTGAAGGTGATATTGATATTAAAATGCCAACGGTCAAAGGAGAAATTAAAAC
Source organism: Nematolebias whitei (assembly GCF_014905685.2). Classification (NCBI taxonomy): domain Eukaryota; kingdom Metazoa; phylum Chordata; class Actinopteri; order Cyprinodontiformes; family Rivulidae; genus Nematolebias; species Nematolebias whitei. The sequence continues at coordinate 3,729,563 of NC_056508.1, read as the reverse complement.
ACCTGATGTTGACATTAAAGGCCCAAACATTGACATTGAGGGCCACAAAGGATGAATTAAAATGCCTAAAGCCAAGATGGTTGAAGGGAAAAGGGTGGATTTGAAATGTCTAAAAAAATGTCATCAAAGCACTTAAAGGGGATGTGTTAAGCTGGCTGCTTTGAAGGAAGTGCATCATATGTTGTTTATAAATGGTTCATCTGCAGCTGTAGTTTTGACAGCATCTAAAAACAACTTTGAAGTATCTAAAAATATCTGAGATGAAAAAATTCACCATCTTGTTTTGCAGTTGTTTCACATTTAAAGTAAAAGTTCAGCTCTTTTCAAGAGGGGTTCTGTGGAAAAAGTTATGAACAAGTAATATCGTACCTGCTGCACATAGGCTTTGGAACGACCTCAGTTTGGAGAAACTGATGAGCTAAATATTCTGAGTGGGGCCAAGACTGGAATAAGGATTTATTTTTTAATAAATAAAAGTTAATTGCCGACACTTTTGCATGAAGTGGTTATGTATGAAGAATTGTCTGATTATTTGTAGATACATATTCAGGTGTGTTGGCGACTCATCCTTGTAAATATGCAAATCAGACATCTACTTTAAAATGTCTTAGTATGATGGAATCCTTTTATGGGGTTCCCCTTCAGATACGAACAGATAATGGGACCCATTTTATTGGAAAACAGGTGAAAGACTGGTCAGCTGAAAAATATGTTGAATGGATTTATCACATTCCTTATCATCCACAAGCTGCTGGGCTGATTGAGAGAATGAATAAACTGATTAAAAGAAATGTTGAAGAAAATTAAATGACAAACATGATTTGACTAAATGGAACCAATCAGAATGTGAAAATTGATGACATGACAGAGCAGAGCTCCCTGTCAGAGCAACTCCTGGATCTGCTGGACTAGATCTGAGGACTCTAGAGCCAGTGACATTGATTTCAGGTTAAATTCAAGTTATAAAAATTGGTCTGGGTCTGCAATATCCTAAAGGCAGGAGAAGAAAAATGGGTGAATGTATCTGTAAACAAGTGTTATATATGAGAAAACTAATGATTCTTCCTCTATCTGTAAGCAGTACTTTTTGCCTCTACAGCTTGATGTTTCCTTGATCTTTGCTGACTGGACGGTCGGGGCCGCCCAGGAGTCAACATGGGAGAAGCTGGTGGCAGGTGCCCGTCAGATGGGAGTGCAGGCTGTTTGGGCATCACGTGCCTTGTCGCAGGTGCCATGGTACTGATGGTCAACGTCTCATCAGCAACACTAGGACGTGTCTTAGAGGAGGATCAGGTGTTCACGTTTGGTTGAAAAATGCAAGCAAGAACAGAAACCCCATTGTGTAACATGTATAAGAACGGTACATGTAAACCAGATAAAAAAAAAAAAGAACAAAGTTTGACTTTACTGCCAATTAAACAAAGGAGGAGGAAACGTGCTTCGTTGGCAGTTACCCAAGTTGGAGTCTGGATGCCATCAGTTGTCATGACTCAAGAAGAAACGGCCAAAATACTGCTAAAAGAAATAAACTGGCAGCTGAAGATGTGGGGGAGCACAGAAGAAGTGCTCTCCAACATAACTGAAGCTTTGAACTTGTTTTCCTGTGTACCTTGCAATTTTTCCATGCACAGCTGCCAGAGTGGTGACCACATCCAATCACCACGAGTGGAGGAAGCTGTGGAACATTTCTATTACATATTGGGTAGTTGTAAAACCTGAATTGACAAAGTGTACTGAATATATGTGTGAATGTTATTGGGTTCAGTATCTTGTGAGCAATGCAACTACAATGTGCAAGTATCATATTTTACTAGTACAAGGATACTGGTTTTTAAAAGTACAAGGTGAGTGGTTTGAGCCACAGACAAATCTCACATATGACATGCAATTATGCGAGACAGCTGATAAAGGAGTGGTATGTATGCTGAAAATAGGTCATGTTAACCCATGTTTAACCAAAGACGAGGTATTGTGTGACTGGACTCATGAACTAGCTAGAGCAACAATAAAAAGTCTCATAAGTCTAAACGTGTCTGATCTAACAGTGTCCACCTGCATTGCTCAAGGAAAAGTCTTACATGTGGCTAAACTAATAGTGTAGGCGTCGGCTCACCATTGGTGGGATATATTCACAGGAATGTCATCTACGGCGCAAAATATATGCAGTATCTCCTTTGCTTGTTTAGTGAAAAGAAGAA
>NC_056508.1:3725771-3727265 GCF_014905685.2 Nematolebias whitei | reverse complement strand
AATAAACATATTCAGGAACTAGAAGAAACCATTAAATCGTTAGAAGCATCTCAAGATGAAGAAATGCTGGATAAAATGCGTAAAGCAAAATTGGAATTAAAAGAATGTATTAACAAAAAAACTCAATTCTCAATACAACGACTTAGAATCTAAAATTTTGAACAGAGCAATAAGTCAGGTAGCTCAAAATAAATAAGGAAAAAACAACTATAGTTGGTGTTAAAGACTCGACTGGGAATACAGTTTACGACCCTGAAAGAATTAACAGCATTTTCAGAGATTTTTATAAAGACTTGTATTCGCCCCAGATAAACCCATCAGATAATGAAATTAATGAATTCCTGGATAAAATAACACTTCCTAAACTATCAGATAGTCAAACAATGGAGCTGGATTCACCACTGACACCAGTGGAACTCCAAGAAGCCCTCAAAAGCATGTCCAATAAAAAGGCTCCAGGTCCAGATGGATTCCCAGCAGAATTCTATAAAGAATTCTGGAATATCCTGGCTCCACTATTTCACAAAATGCTACAAGAAACTGAGAAAAATAACAGTCTTCCAAAAAATATAAATTCTGCCAACATTAGTCTCCTGTTAAAACCAGGCAAAGATCCTGTATTACCTACCAGTTATCGTCCCATATCTCTTATCAACGTTGATCTTAAAATAATTTGTAAAGCCCTCTCAAAAAGATTAGAAAAGGTAACTCCTCTAATAATACATCCAGACCAAACTGGTTTTATAAAAGGGAGACATTCATCCACAAATTCACGCAGATTATTTAATTTAATAGATTATTCTTACAGTAAAAATATTGAAACTGCAATATTCTCTCTAGATGCAGAAAAAGCTTTTGATAGAGTTAACTGGAAATTTTTATTTGCAGCCTTACATAAATTTGGTTTTGGAAATTATTTCATAAATTGGTTACAAATATTATACAGTTCTCCTTCAGCATGCATTAGGACAAACAATCAAATATCTGCTAGTTTTGCTCTGCAAAGGGGAACCAGGCAGGGATGTCCACTCTCCCCCTCACGGTTTGCTATTTTCATCGAACTACTAGCCGCAGCAATCAGGTAAACTACAGATATTAAAGGCATAAAATGCAAGAACAGAGAGCACAAAATCAGTCTATATGCTGATGATGTGCTACTCTTCCTCCGGCATTCACAAACCTCCATCTCTCAGGTTATTGGTTTGATAAACTCTTTCTCAAAAGTTTCAGATTACTCTATAAATTGGCTAAAATCCACATTTCTACCAATTAATTGCTCTTTCAACAATCCACTTACTACACAACTGCAATCAGGGAATATTGCATATTTGGGTATCAAAGTTTCGCCTAAATTGGCAGATTTAACAAAACTAAACCACACCCCACTTTTAAAGAAAATTGAGGATGATCTGGCTAGATGGAAAATCATCTACGGCGCAAAATAAATGCAAAATATATGCAGTATCTCCTTTGCTTGTTTAGTGAAAAGAAGAA
>NC_056508.1:3723967-3725761 GCF_014905685.2 Nematolebias whitei | reverse complement strand
GGAATGATATAAGAATGATTATTTTGATGCTTTTATGTCAATTTATACTTATTTTATACTCATTTTATATGCAGCTTATCTGTACAACTCAGGCCTGTACTGCAGATGTGTTTTGGAGGAATGAAAATAAGCTTCCGGGAGTGCTCTTGCCGCAAGATCTGGCCCGTCTTGCGATTACAGTGACCCGGACTTTGCTGTAAACAGGTCTTTCATCCACCCACGACCTTGGGTTTGAAAGACATGTTTTTATGAGCCATCGCTCTGCTGTACAAACTGCCTTGATGATGGCAAACATGTTTTGCTCTGCCCGCACGTCACCCAGTCAGAGGGAGAGTATAAAAGTGTAACACCCAGAATAAGAGTTGAAGTCTGCTGCGGGTCTGGATCTGATGCCCAGCCTGAATTGATGTTACCTTTCTACTCGGACTGAAAATGGCTTCCTCGGTCTGGTGTCACGGTGAGGAGTTTTTACATCAATGCTTGATTTGTACTGAATGTACGTTGCTTTGCTGTATCTGTGGCGGTTTAATAAATGACACTTATTATTCTAGCAGAAAACAGCCTGAGAGTTTTCATTCATTGCTCTGACCTTTCCCTGAACCTGTATCTATCTTGTTAAAGATAATTTCATAGCACAGCCTAGAATAAATTATTTATTCTCAATGATCCCAAATAAACCATCATCTGACTGGTTTAGATCCCTGGACTCCTCTATTTCTAAATTTCTATGAAAAGATAAACGCCCTCGTATTAGATTAAAAACACTACAGAAATCCAAAGATAAAGGAGGACTAGAACTACCCAACTTTTATTATTATTTTCTAGCCAACAGGCTAGAATACATCTCAAAATGGATAAAACACACACCCCTTGATGAACCTTGGCTAGACGTAGAACAGACACTTTGCAATAATATAATGATCTCGGACCTTGCATTCATTAGCTCAAACATAAAACGAGAGGAATGCTTTAAAAGCATCAATATCAGCTCCTCTCTGACAGCTTGGTGGGAGTTTCTTAAAATGACAGAGTCTTCACTAATCCCATGTAAACGTACACCCATCTGGAACAACCCTGACATCCTACAACAGAATAAGATGATAAACTTCCCAGGTTGGAGGTGTAAAGGAATAGAATATTTGGAACATATACAGGTCCTTCTCAAAAAATTAGCATATTGTGATAAAGGTCATTATTTTCCATAATGTAATGATAAAAATGAAACTTTCATATATTTCAGATTCATTGCACACCAACTGAAATATTTCAGGTCTTTAATTGTTTTAATACTGATGATTATGGCATACAACTCATGAAAACCCAAAATGCCTGTCCCAAAAAATGAGCATATTTCATCCCACCAATGAAAGACAAGTGTTTTTAATACAAAAAACGCCAACCTGCAAATAATCATGTTCAGTTATGCACTCAATACTTGGTCGGGAATCCTTTTGCATGAATGACTGCTTCAATGCAGCGTGGCATGGAGGCAATCAGCCTGTGGCACTGCTGAGGTGTTATGGAGGCCCAGGATGCTTCAATAGCGGCCTTAAGCTCATCCAGAGTGTTGGGTCTTGCGTCTCTCAACTTTCTCTTCACAATATCCCACAGGTTCTCTATGGGGTTCAGGTCAGGAGAGTTGGCAGGCCAATTGAGCACAGTAATACCATGGTCAGTAAACCATTCACCAGTGGTTTTGGTACTGTGAGCAGGTGCCAGGTCGTGCTGAAAAATGAAATCTTCATCTCTGTGAGAGTAGCACTTGCTGCAGCTTCCAAGATGGCCGCCAATCAC
>NC_056508.1:3719308-3723867 GCF_014905685.2 Nematolebias whitei | reverse complement strand
GGTGAGTTCTCCCACACACACACACACGCACACACACAACCCCAATAGTACCCCCCCCTCAAATATCGCCTCCAGGCGACCCACGACACTTGTCAGGGTGTCTTAAATAAAAGTCCGAAATAAGGGCAGGATCCAAGATGAAGGATCTGGGCACCCACGAGCGCTCCTCTGGGCCGTAACCCTCCCAATCCACCAAAAACTGAAGTCCGCGACCACGTCGGCGAACATCCAAGAGCCGGCGAACAGAGAACACTGTCTGGTCGTCAACGATGCGGGGGGGCGGACGACCCAGAGTGGAGGGGTTCAGAGGGTCCACCACAAGGGGCTTGACCTGAGACACATGGAAGGTAGGGTGAATTCGCATGGAGCGAGGGAGTCGTAACCGGACAGCAGTGGGGTTGACAATCTTGGTAATGGGGAAGGGTCCGATGAATCGGGGTCCCAGCTTCCTAGAGGAATCCTTGAGAGAAATGTGCTGAGTGGAGAGCCAAACCTGCTGTCCTACAGAGTACGGAGGAGCAGGAATGCGACGACGATCAGCCCCCCGTTTGGATTGGTCACGAGTCCGTAGAAGAGCCTCCTTGGTCTGCCTCCAAATCCGTCTGCAACGTCGTAGGTGGTGCTGGACAGAAGGAACAGATACATCAGCTTCCTCACGGGGAAACAGCGGGGGCAGGTAACCCAGGGAAGCCTCAAAAGGAGAGAGGCCGGTAGCAGAGGATGTGTGGGTATTGTGGGAGTACTCGACCCATGGAAGAAGGGAAGACCAAGAAGCCGGGTTGTTTTCAATGACACAGCGAATGGTAGACTCAAGTTCTTGGTTGCAACGTTCAGATTGACCATTGGACTGGGGGTGATATCCCGAGGACAAACTCACCGAGGCGCCGAGGGCTTTCCAGAAGGCCTTCCAGACCCGGGACACAAATTGGGGACCACGATCCGAGACAATGTCCAAAGGTATGCCGTGAAGCCTCAAGACATGGATGACCAAGAGTTGAGTAGTCTCCATTGCAGAGGGAAGTTTGGGTAACGGAACAAAGTGTGCCGCCTTAGAGAACCGGTCGATGATGGTGAGAATGACCGTGTTCCCTTCAGATGGGGGTAAACCCGTCACAAAATCCAGTGCAATGTGGGACCAGGGACGACCAGGAACAGGAAGGGGTTGGAGTAATCCCGTAGGGGATTGATGAGTGCTCTTGTTCTGAGCGCAGACAGTGCAGGCTGACACAAAACGCTTGATGTCCCGGCGCAAGGTAGGCCACCAGAAGTGTCTCTTAGTAAAGGAGATCATGCGGTTGACGCCGGGGTGACAAGAAAATTTAGAAGAATGAACCCATTGAAGAACCTGGCTGACCACAGACTTGGGGACAAACAAGCGGTCAGGTGGGCCATTACCAGGGTCGGGTTCAGACAATTGAGCCCGAAGGATGTCCCTCTCGATCCCCCAGGATGTGGCACCCACAACGCAGGAGCCAGGAAGGACGGGCTCGGCAGCTTCGGGAGAATCAGAGGACGAAAACTGTCTGGAAAGGGCATCAGGCTTTACGTTCTTGGATCCCGGCCGGTAAGAGATGGAAAAATTAAATCTGGTGAAAAACAGGGACCACCTGGCCTGTCTAGAGTTCAGTCTCTTGGCACTCCGAAGGTAAGAGAGGTTTTTATGGTCAGTGAGAACGATGAAAGGTAACGCCGCCCCCTCCAACCAATGTCTCCATTCTTCGAGCGCCAATTTTATGGCCAGCAACTCACGATTGCCCACATCATAGTTGGCTTCAGCAGGAGACAATCGACGTGAGAAGAATGCACAAGGGTGGACCTTGTTGTCGATAGGGGATCGTTGCGACAGAACAGCACCCACTCCAGAGTCCGAGGCGTCCACTTTGACAATGAACTGCAACTTGGCGTCGGGGTGAGTCAGGATGGGAGCAGAGGAGAAAAGCGCCTTGAGTCTCAGGAAGGCCACCTCCGCATCCCTGGTCCAAGAAAAAACACGGAGAGAAGAAGTGAGTCTGGTTAAAGGACTAGCAACTTGACTGTAATTCCTGATGAAGCGGCGGTAGAAGTTAGCGAAGCCCAGGAAGCGTTGGAGTTGTTTACGGTTAGTGGGGGTAGGCCATTCCACAACCGCCTTGACCTTCTCAGAGTCCGTCCAAACCTGACCACTCTTAAACACAAATCCCAGGAAGGTCACAGAGGGTACACTGAACTCACACTTCTCCGCCTTGACGAACAGTTGATTCTCCAACAGACGCTGAAGGACAGCCCGAACGTGCTGAGTATGTTGGTGTTGGTCCTTGGAATAAACGAGAATGTCATCTAGGTAAACAAAGACAAATTGATTCAAAAAATCCCTTAGCACATCATTAACGAGTGCTTGGAACACGGCGGGAGCATTAGTTAGTCCAAAAGGCATTACCAGATACTCAAAATGACCGAAAGGCGTTCTGAAGGCCGTTTTCCATTCATCCCCCTCCTTAATACGAACCAGATGATAAGCATTTCTAAGGTCCAACTTGGTGAAAATCACAGCTTCCTGAAGCTGCTCGTAGATGGATTCAATGAGAGGTAGAGGGTATTTGTTCTTTACAGTTATTTGATTCAGTTCTCTGTAATCTATACAAGGTCTCAAAGATTTGTCTTTCTTGGCGACGAAGAAGAAGCCTGCTCCCACTGGAGAGGTAGAAGCGCGGATAATGCCGGAGGATAATGATGCGTCAATATACTCCCTCATGGTCTGTTTCTCAGGACCAGATAAATTATACAAACGACAAGAAGGCAAGGGAGCACCAGGAAGCAAATTTATTGAGCAATCATAAGGTCGGTGAGGTGGTAGAGATTGAGCCCTGGATTTGCTAAAAACCGGGGCCAGATCATGATAACCGGAGGGAATTAAGGTTAAATCAACCTCCTCCTCCTCATAACAAGACGGAGGAGAAGGGGAAATTGCCGACCTGAGACAGTTAGCTGAGCAATCCTGACTCCAGGCAATGATCCTCTGGTGCTTCCAATCGACCTGCGGGTTATGTCGTCTGAGCCAAGGAAATCCTAATATCAGTTGAGGGGTATTAGAATGGAAAACAAAAAACTCACTCAGTTCCTGATGGTTGCCAGAGATGATGAGCTTAAGAGAAGTGACTCTGTGGGAGATGGTGGAAATGGTCTGACCAGTGAGTGTTGTCATAGAGAGGGGTTGATCCAATCTGTCCAAAGGAATTGACAGTTTCTCCACCAAGCTGTCACTGATAAGGTTTTGTTCCGCTCCAGAGTCAACAAGCGCCTGCACAGAGAAATTTGAATTGTTATGACAAATGGAAGAAGGGAGAGTCAGACGGTTCTCAGGAGAAATGTCAGAAGCGCCCACCCGAATCTCCTGTCTTATGGGTGGGGCCGACCTTTTAAACGCAGGGGGCAAGAGGCAATGAAATGTCCCTTCTTACCACAGTATAGGCATTCTTTTGCAGAAAAGCGACGCTGTCTCTCCTCAGGAGTGAGGCGGGTGCGCCCAACAATCATTGGTTCCACAGGGTCAACTTCAGTATTTGGAATATTTGGACGGCAGCGGCTTGTCAGATCCGGAAGTGGAATTCCGGAAACGGAGGAACTCTGGGAGTTGTAGTCAAAACTACCCCGACATTCTCTGAAGCGATCGTCAATGCGAATTGACAGGTCGATTAAATCGTTCAGGTTGTCGGGATGATTTACGAGGGCTAGTTGATTTTTAATGTGATCATTGAGAGCACTCACAAACACTCCCCGAAGAGCGAGGTCCTCCCATCCAGCCTCTCGGGCCGTGATCCGGAAGTGAAGTGCGAAGTCCGCCGCAGATTGGTTCCCCTGGCGTAGCGCCATTAGCCTCTTGGAAGCGGTCTCTTGGTGCAGGGGACGCTCAAAAACCCTCTGGAAATCATTGAAAAAAGCAGAAAAGGCACAGTCATTTACTGAGATGGAGCTGAAGTACGCGTTCGCCCACCTCAACGCCTCCCCTTGAAGAGAGGAAACTATGTGGGAAATACGGGACGAGTCGGAGAAAAAGGTTCGTGGAGCTCTGCTAAAGGCCAAATTACATTGTAGCATAAACCCTCCAAACTCTTCGGCCTTACCAGAAAATAGTACACTGGGTTTTATCTCGGGCTCACGGATAGTGTGTTGATTTGAAGATCCAGAAGGTTGTGAGGAGAGGTTGGAGTTAAATGTCTCGGTGTGGGAAGATGACGATACCTTCTTTCCTAGCTCGTGGACCATACTACCCAGTTCGGTCAAATTCTCGGAGAGTTTCTGTTGTTGTTTTACAATCTGTTGAAACATATTTTCAGTAGTGGTTATTCGGTGTTCTTGGGAAGCTAGAAGCTCTCGTAGCTGATCCTTCTCGGCCTTGTCGTGAGTACTCATGTTAGAGGCTGAATCATTCTGTTATGGTTTAACAAAATGGTACTCAAATTCAGATAAGGCTGAGAGGGATGACAGACACAAAGAATCGTTTAAGTGACTTTATTTACAGTGCAAGAAAGGGGGTTCGGGGTTCCTGGAAGGCAAAGTGCAGAGTATCAGTAATGAGGCTT
>NC_056508.1:3714651-3719208 GCF_014905685.2 Nematolebias whitei | reverse complement strand
ACACAGATGACGTTAAATACATCATTACAGGTTGTAATGTTTTAAACCCAGCAACTCTTGCCAACATCTGAAGAAGGCCTCCCACAAGATTGCATGGCTGAGTTAGAAATAGTCTGCACACCCAGACCTGACTTACAACAACACCCTCTAGACGACTCAGACTGGGACCTGTTTGTTGACGGCTCTGCCTCACGTGACCCAGTGACTGGTCAAATCCGAAGTGGCTACGCCATTGTTACTTTGACACGCACTGTTGAAGCCAACTCACTCCCACCATGCTCAGCCCAGGCATGTGAACTCATTGCCCTGCCAAGAGCTTGTGTTCTGTCTGAAGGAAAAACTGTAAATATTTACACTGACGGCAGGTACGCATTTGGTGTTGTTCATGATTTTGGACTACTATGGAAACACAGACGGTTCCTACGATCAGATGGACAACCTATATTGAACCACAAGCTTGTAGCTGACCTTCTCTCTTCCATCACTTTACCAACAAAAGTGGCTGTTATTAAATGTGCAGCTCACGCGTCAAACACAGACTTTGTGTCCAGAGGAAATGCACTTGCTGATGACGCTGCTAAGTCAGCTGCCTGTGCTCAACCACAAACTACTCTCACTCTGTCTCACACTTACCCTCCATCTTTCTCTGTCACAGACATGCAGAGATTTGCAACAGCCATTGAAAAGGCTGAGTGGAAGAAACACGGCTGTTTTTTCAAACAATATCTGGACCGGTCCAAATGTTAACCCATGTTTACCTAAACATTTTTTCCCTTACTTTGCCATGTTGACACATGCTGTGGATTATGTGTCAAAGGGAGGTATGTTAAGACAAATTAATGCTGATTGGTTTACCATAAATTTTTCAAAAACAGCTGCTCAACACTGTGACTCCTGCCTTGTATGTTATCCACTCACAATGTTTCAAAGAGTAAAAACAATAGCACAAGATGCCCACAGAACAATTATAGTACCATTTCAACATTTAATGATTGATTTCATTGAACTAACACCAGTTCAAAACAAAAAATACTGTCTGGTCATTGTAGACATGTTCTCTAAATGGGTTGAAGCTTTCTCCACGAAACATGCTACAGCCAGCACAGTAGCCAGAATCCTCCTGCAGAAGGTGGTCTCAAGATGGGGCATTCCACAATGAATCTCCAGTGACAAAGGACCACATTTTGCAAATCAGATTCTTGAAGAAGTATCAACCACACTGAACTTTGATCTGACCAAACACTGTGCGTACCACCCACAGAGCAGAGGTGCAGTGGAAAGAGAAAATGGGACATTAAAAAAACAAACTGACAAAAATCTGTGATGAGACAAAACTCAACTGGGTTACATGCTTACCCATCGCACTGATGTACATGTGCATGCGCAGAAGGGCTAAACATAACCTTAGCCCTTTTGAAATATTGTTTGCAGCCCCACCCAACCTGGGAGTGGGACTGACAACTAACCCGACTAATGACCTGAAACACTGTGACCATAACGTGCTAACGTATTGCATTGAACTAACAAATCACTTAAGGTCCCAGGTCCAAGGAGGGCTTCCCAGGCCCAGCACAGGAACAATTGCATGCCATAACCCCAGGAGATTTTGTTATGATTAAATCTTTCAGAAGGAAAAGGTGGAACTCCCCTAGGTGGACAGGACCGTTCCAGATGCTATTAACAACCCACATAGCTGTCAAGGTGGCTGAGCGAGCTACTTGCATCCCGCTGAAAGCTGTTCAGAGGGACCACGCCACCATCAGAGGGAGGACTGGGAGAGCCAAATCCCCAACAAGCACCTTAGGTTCACCTAAGTTGCCCACTCAGCTCACTCAGTGCTATCGGGCAGCTGAGGCAGCAGCTTATTTAGACTTTGAGTCTAAAGCAAGCTAGGACAGCTCACTCGCTAGGTTCTTCCCAAACCTAGGCGAGTCAGCTCACTCACTAGGTCTCAAACCTAGGTGAGGCGGCTTCCCCCCCAGGATAACAAACCATCCCCTGGTCCATTAGATCCCACCAACTGCCCCATAAGGAACTATCCATCCCTATCAAACTCTCTGCCCCTCTACACCCTACCAACTTCCCCCATACAGAACTCTCCCCCCTCATCAGACTTTTTTACAGACTCTCCCCCCAGGAAGACCAAAAATGGGCCTGCTGCAACATCCATGGAAAACCACCCTAGCACTGGGTGGGGTAACTGTTCTCAGATGTGGGATCATTTTCTTGTGTGAACACGTTTGTTTATTTCCAGGTGAAGGACCATGTGTGAAAAACCCTGGTAAGAAAAGAGAAATACAAAAACTCACCAGATGGTAAAGTAGCCAGAGCCCTTAAGGGTCTGAAGGACTTGTCTCAAGAAATGCAAGATGCCTCTGGGATTGAAAATCCGATTTCTGATTGGTTAAACAAAACTTTCGGTCGGTGGAAGGGCATAATCATGTCCCTGATTATCTCCATAGGAGTTTGTTTAGCCATTCTAATCACTTGTGGTTGCTGTTGTATACCTTATATTCGCTCATTGTTCACACGTCTGATCTCGACTGCCCTCACTCCTGGACGCCTGGCAGAAACCTATGCCCTATTACATAATAATGTCAATCCTGACTCCAATAAGTATAACCCACCCACTCTACTGTTTTTGTCCTGACCAACAAGATGTAAATATTTTGTTTTATTATGTTTTTGCTTTTCACAATTTTGTCATTTTATTTTTATGATTTCTTTTACTTTTCGCTTGCTCTCATTTACAGGGGTCTGTCCCCCACAAAAACAGCCTTAGCAAATTTCTAACTGATGTTTATGATAGCCATATGTTAAACCATACTCAGTATGACACATGTGCCTTGAAGGTTCTGTTAATCAGTGTCTACATCGCTATCTGTACATATTTGTGTTATTGTTGTTCTTATTGGAACAAAAGGGAGGAATTGTGGAAATGAAAACATTGATACCAGTTTATTTTGTTCATCAATTTTAATATCATCACTTTTATTATTCATTTACTTTATATCACACTCTGTTAGAGCTTATCTAAACTGTAGCAGTTACATCAGTGTGTGAAACCCCTTTTTCCTGAGTCTCACAAGCCTGTCGGTACGGAACCCAGCTCCAGAACCAGTCAAACTGACCACAAACATATTGTCTGTTTTTACCCTAAGATTGCAAATGAGGTTAACGCCTGTTGTGTCAAAGCAAACAATTTCTGTTACGTGTGAAGGTGTGTATAAATGAAGCTGTATTGCTCATGTTTTTCAGAATACACAGAACTCCTAGGCTGTGTGCTTATTCATGTGTTTTCTCCTTCTGCAGAAGAAATAAATAAAACATCGCTTTTTATTTTTGTTGAAGTTCTCAGTCTCAAATTTATTGAACAATAGGTTTAATAAACTCCACATGATTTAACAATGTTTACATGATTGTTAAGTTTCAGGGAAGGGTCCATTATCACGCCCAGATTAGTGACTATTTTTCTGACAGGGTTAGAGTGGAAAGGTCGATGCATTGGTTTGTGATCGTGTCATTGGGAGGGAACAACATGACTTCAGACTTCTTTTCGTTGAAACTTAAGAAATTTAAAGCCATCCAGTCCCTGATGTCAGCAAGGCAGTCGAGCAGAGGTTGAATAGAGCATGTACCATTGTGTGTTAGGGGGAAGTAAATTTGACAGTCATTGGCGTAGAAGTGAAAGGGTATGTTGTGTTTCCGGAAAATAGCACCAAGTGGCACCAGATATAAAGAAAATATGAGGGGACCCAGGATGGACCCAGGATGGACCCAGGATGGACCCCTGCGGAACACCCCCATTTAAGCTCTGTCGCTGCAGAACTAAAATCATTGATAGAGACACAAAAGGATCTGTCAGCGAGGTAGGATCTGAGCCAATTGAGGGCTGACCCTGTGATACCCACCCAGTGCTCCAACCTAGCAATGAGGATCTCATGGTCGATGGTGTCAAAGGCGGCTGTAAGGTCCAATAGGACAAGCAGCACAGAATCACCAGTATCTGTGGATAAGAAAATGTCATTAAAAACCTTCAGTAGGGCAGTTTCAGTGCTATGGAGAGGTTTCAAGCCAGATAGGAATAGCTCTAATGCCCCCTTTCCATTAGTACCTGTAGTACCGATACAGCATGACTCTACTCTATTCGGTACGGTACAGGTTGTGTTTCCATTATGCTTTCAGTACCGGTTCCAGTGGGCGTGGTTCAAATTGACATCACCACCTCTCACCAACTGGTGGCGCTGAAACGCAGAAACTGTTTTCAGTACAGGTTGAGAATTTATGTTATTTTGAAGTTGTGTGCATGTATGTATGCATGTATGTGTGTATGTACAAGCGTATAAATATATATATATATATATATGTGTGTGTGTGTGTGTATATTATATATACACACACATATATATATCATATATATATCATATGTGATATATATATATCACACATATGTATATACACACAATTATGTAATATATATATATATATATATGTGTATGTATGTATGTATGTGTGTGTGTGTGTGTGTGTGTGTGTGTGTGTGTGTGTGTGTGTGTG
>NC_056508.1:3707211-3714641 GCF_014905685.2 Nematolebias whitei | reverse complement strand
TGTGTGTGTGTGTGTGTGTGTGTGTGTGTGTGTGTGTGTGTGTGTGGACATGTGTATATCTGTGCATTTGAACGCGACTTCAATTTAACCAGGCAAATAGTTTTTAGGTCACCAGACGTCCCCAGCAAAGGAGGCCTAACTTTGCTAAGGAGGCCCTGCGCCTCAAAACCTAACATGCATGTGTTTGTTCTGTGGGAGGAATAAAATGATTAATCGTTTTATTACCTGAAATTAAAAAAACAAACTTACCGAGCTCCATTTTCAACCCTCGCATGAATCAGTGTTGCTTAACCTGAATAGTATGCATGTTATTTATTTATGTAAATATTAATGAATAATTTAAATGTTTAAATATTATTGTCTATTCTTCTGCTCCCCTGAGTCCAGATGAGAGCTGTCATCACTCTCAACAGACCCTGCAATTTTATTTAATAAAAATAAGAAACAACTCAGCATTTTACCTCAAGTGAAATTTCATAGCATTGATCATTACACATGCATGTCAAGAACAAAACACAATTAAAATTGTAGAAAAAACCTATAAAATCAGAAACACAAGTAAGCAGAGTGTAGCAGGAAGACGGAACAGTTATCAGTCTTAAACTAGAGCCAGGATGTGTCTGGACATCCTGTATCTTATCTGTCCCACTGAAATAATCAAAAAATGATCTTGTATTTACACAGATAAAAATGTACCATGGAAGATTTATTATGCACACATGATCCAATCTAATAATGCAAGGTTAAATCATGATGGTTCATGTCATGATAGCCTGCAAACTCTCTCATTCTACTGATAAAAAAAGGCACACATATTCCTGTTATCCCTGTTTTAGTGGACACCACAAGGTTAATAATTAAATAGTCATATGTCTAATACTTATTAGATATGTCAATCTTATTTATCATAACATTATTCCATAACATTCATATATATTTTTTGTTTACTGGACTGTTCAAATAACATACTCATAGTAAGTTAGATAATTTCTCATCCCCATCAATCAGTTTACTCTAATCTGGAATCATTTCGTCCCATCTTAAATCCTCTTTCTGTCTCTAAGGGACTCTCATAAGAATTGTTTTATACCACTAGTGTATTTTTATTTAATGTTTTTCAGTCTATACTATAGATTTATCACTGTTTGTCTTTTAAGTTTAATACTTTTGTTAAATAACTAATATATAACGAGTGTTTTCTACCAAAAACACTTAACTTTTATAGAAATATGTCATTATAGCTGTTTTTAATCTACTAATATATTTATCACAATATTCTCCAAAAACTTTTACCCTGGTTTTGATTAATTTCCCAGACATGTTTGAGTTCTCTCATTGATTTAATTTACTTTCACCTTTTAATAATTCAAAATATTGCAAAACATAAAATAAAAAAAAATTAAAAAAACAAGGTCAGACAACACTGGTAGTCGTTCTGTTTATCTAGGCAACAAGGCTCCAGTCAGTCTCTACTCCAGACACAACGACACTATGATCCACACACGATACTGTAGTAAATGAAAAACATCTTTGACCTGTCACATCATCTTCGGGGACAAGGACTTTGTGTGTTCATCTACTCACATCAACTTGAGTGCAGTGTTTTTCCGTTTTCTGTCTGGGCTCCCAGTTTGAACTGTACCTGTTGGTCTTCAAAAGTTATTTAAATAAATTTATGTTAATATAAAAAGGTCACTTACCAATTTTATGCCTGATGTTTGATGATTTCTTCCGCCTTACGTTTTATAAGTCTGTGTACATTTCCTGTCATTAAGTGACCTTGTACTACATGGCTGCTAAATGTATCAGTTTTCACTCTTATACATCTGTAAAGTATCATATTAGTTCTACATTAACAAACACACACTATCATTCATACAACAGACACTCACTCCAACATCATTCATGCAACAAATATACATGGCATTTACAATGTTATATTTCCCTATTCCTGCCTAACCAAGGTTCTTGTCTGTCCCTCAACTTATAAAAACATATTTCCATCACTACATATTCTAAAAAGCTATCAATCCCTGTCTTGAACCATAACAGCCCCATATGGTCATCTGCAGGTATTGTTCTTCTAGATTCTCTCTAGGAATCATCCAAATACAGGTGTTTATTTTAAGGATTCTGCCGTATCAGGAGCACAGCCTGGAGCATAAGAAAAATGTTGCTCAGGGATGTATTGCTGACCAGTCTGTGTTTAACTATAGACCTAAGGAGGCTATAATAAACAGAAACCCGAGGTCATCAACTTCTTTCAAGGAATTATCAAAAACTCCCCACAGGCATCCAAAAACCCAGTAGAGTTTTCTTCGAACTGTCACATGACCCACCTCTTGACGCTTTCCAGACGTCCAAGTTTTAACGTGTTTCTAATGAACAGCGTGTTACGATAGCGCGGGGAACCCAGATGTTATGAGACCCAGAACGAGGCAGAAACAGGGGAAGTACAAAAGAACAGTGTTTATTATGTACAGTGATATTAAAGTCCACAAACGCTGCTTCTCAGCGGCTCCTGGAAAGAGGGACGACAGGTTAATGTTTGTCCAACAGGGAAGACCAGAATGGTTTGTTTAAAGAGCGTCTTGTCCTTACAGTCCAAACCCAAAGGAGGTGAACTGGTCCTTCAGTCCAGGGAGAGAGCAGCAGAGGGAAATCCAACAAGAGTCCAAGGGGAAACGAGGAAGGCTGGCAACTGGAGGCAAAGAGGCACGATGGATACCTGACAGGCCGAGGGATCCAGGTCAGGCCACGAGGAGAAGCCAAAAACACGAAGGAACCAGGAAACTGGAAAAAAGAGCAAAAGGTGAACAAATTATTTTCACCTAGACATTTCTAGCTCAACAGTACTATACCATGAGAGGTGATATGCTCCAGCGTTGAATCACACCGGACTGCAGCCTTAAGTAGATGGAGAGGCTCATCAGGCTGATGGCCGCCAGGTGTTGGTAATCAGCGGCCATCAGCAAGGCAGGCTGCAGGCAGTGGGACCCTTACACAGCGACGGGCAATTTACACCCGGAACATCTTTCGGACTGAGCACGCTTCTTGTAAAGAGTTTAATGTCAGCAAAAATGACATCACAATTTTTACATGGGGCTTTAAACCTTCAGCTACGTCGGATCCTTCGCAAGTCATCGACAAACAAACAACAATTTAAATATAGGCATTTAAATCAATTGGATGAAGCTTAAATTTTAGAGAAAAATTAGTTAGTCAGCAAAAACTATCATTCATAGTACAGAGAGAGAGATGGGGGATGAAAGATGATTAGCTAAAAACTAAAAGTTAACATTCACATAGTCAGATAACAATTCTGTTGTACAATATCTGGTGCAGAGCCTCTCAAATCTCCAAAAACACGCTCAGCAGTTAACTTTTATGCCCATTTATCAAATGCTTGAATTTGTTCTTTAGACTCCTTAAGGGAGTGAGAGCTACGAAGCTTGTTTTTCCCAGCCTCAATACAAGCTCCTAAAGAGCCATCTGGTCACCCATTTCTTATAACCTTGGTCAAAGATAACAACGAGACATTGATTTTCCTTTTGTTTTGACTAGAGAAGTCAGTGTTGTAATGTTTCGTATTTGTCTTAATAGAGAAAATCGACACTGCTTCACGAGCTCGGGTCTGTTTATTGCATGCCCGTAACATGTACACTCTAACTTACGTCACATCCTGTCTACCATATGGCAAGCCCATGAGGACAATAATTATGACGGTTTCCAATACAACATTGTAAATACAACCTCTCCCTTTTTTTATTTTTTATTTTGATGCCACATGTCCTCATTGAACTGGTACACATATTGAATATATTGTCGCATGAAAATTATGCTGCAGTAAACAACATGTCAGACTTGTAAACATCATTTTACATTCACGTTTCACATATTTTCATGTAAACATAATTTTACGTAAACATCGTTTCACGTGGAAATCATTTCACATAAACATTATTTCACGTCATCTCACGTGAATATTTCATGTAAACATTCCATCATTTCACATCCTTTTTTTTTTTAATTTAGGGCAGCGATCCGCCTACACCTTTTCTAATCATAAGTCAAGAATTGTTCTTGGCCTGACCACTCGTCCTGATCTTGTGGTCAGTATGGGGCTGTTATTTTTGGTTTGTGACTCAGAGTCAGATGAAAGCAGTGACTCTGTCTGTTGTTGAGCTGCCTTTTCATGCTGAGCTCCTGGTTCAGTTACCGGTGTTAAAGGTGCTGATGGACCTTTTGTGTCCCTCAAGTGTCGCCGGTTGCGTCATTGGGTCTGTCCCTGACTGGTGCGGATGATGAAAGAACGATCCATCTCTGCAGGTTGGATGACTACAGCTGGTTTCCAGAGTCCTGTGTCATGCTGAAAACGAATATGGTCGCCTTGCTGCAGCTTTGGTAGTGGTGTGGCGCTGTGATTGTAGTATCGCTTATGGTGTTCTTGTTTTTCCTTCCTTTTAACCTGTACCGCCGTCTGACTTACGGTGCGTGGCTTTAGTTGATTTCTGGTGACTGGAAGCACTGATCGCAGACGTCGGCTCATCAGAAGCTGGGCTGGTGATTTAAAGTCATCAACTGGTGTGTTCATGTGCTCTAAGAGAGACAGGTAGGGATCTACCCTCTGGGCATGAGCTTTATCCAGAACTGATTTGGCTGTTCTGACTGTTCTCTCAGCAAGACCATTGCTCTGTGGGTACAAGGGGCTTGATGTTGTATGCACAAAGTCCCATGTGTCTGCAAAGCTTTTGAATTCTTGTGAGCTGTACTGTGGCCCATTATCAGAAATAAACTTTTCTGGTATCCCGTGTCTGGCAAATATAGGTTTGAGTTTTGCGATGACTGCTCCTGTAGTGGTGGATGTCAATCCTTCCAGCTCAAAATAACAGCTGCAATAGTCCACAACTATGAGGTAGTCTTTTCCATGCCGGGTGAACAGGTCTGAGGCTACGACCTGCCATGGTCTCTCCGGGATTTGTTGTGAGATGAGGGGTTCTTTTGGATTTGACGCACGTCTCTCCTGACATATGGAACAGTTTTCCATTTTGGAGGCGATTTCTTTGCCCATCCCTGGCCAGAAAAGGGCATCCTGTGCTCTCTGTTTACTCCTCTCAATCCCCATGTGTCCAGTGTGGATTTTTTTCCAGCATGTTGCCTCTCAGGGTTGCAGGCACAATGATTTTGTCACCTTTAAAGATGATGCCATCATAGTGTGAAATTTCATCTCTGAAATTCTAGAAATCCAGTAGTGTTGTGGGACATTTTTTTCTGTTCTCAGGCCAGCCAGCATGTACAGTTTGCTTTAACTGGATGAGCTGTGGGTCATTTGCCGTAGCAGCTCGTATCTCTGAAAGCTTTCTGTCACTTACTGGTAGGCTGTTCAACACTGAATGGACCTGGTCCTCCGTGCCTTCACTCAACGTGCTGTCTAAGTCAGGCAGGGGTTTCCTGGACAGGGTGTCGGCCACAGGTATGTCTTTTCTCGGGCGGTGCACAATCTCAAGGTCAGACCTTTGTAGCTGAAGAAGCATGTGTTGCAGATGCGCTGGGGCCATGCAGATTGTTTTTTTTCAATATGTGCTCCAACGGCTTGTGGTCTGACTTGACGATGATCCTCTTGCCATATATGTAGGTATGGCAGCGTTTACATCCAAAAAGTACTGCGAAGAGCTCCTTCTCGATCTGTGCATAATTAACCTCTGTTGGGGTCAGTGTCTTTGAGGCATACGCTATTGGATCCTCATCTTGCATTAGTACTGCTCCCAAGCCATACTTCGATGCGTCGACCTATAGGCGCAGCTCCTTGGTTGCATCATAGTATGCTAGGATAGGACCTGGTTCTCTGGTTCTGAGGTCCTTCATTTGTTGAAACACTCTGTCGTGGTTCTGATCCCAGATGAATTCAGAGTCTTGTTTGAACAGCTGTCGCAGCGGCGCGTTCACCTCTGACAGTCCAGGTGCAAATCTAGACAGGTAGTTCTCCATGCCGAGAATTGTCTCAAGTTCATATTTGTTCTCTGGGGGCGGCATGTCTTTTATAGCCTGAATTTTCTTTGGATCTGGTTTGATACCTTCCCGGGTGAGTCTGTGTCCAAAATAGCTCACTTCAGTGGCACAGATGACACATTTTTCTGGGTTCAGGCGCACTCCTCGCTCCCTTGTGCGCTCTAACATGGCTCGTAGGTTTTCGTCATGTTCCTCTTTTGTCCTGCCATACACCAGTATGTCATCCACGATGGCTGCCACTCCGTTGAGTCCTTCATACGTCTCGTCTATTTTCCTTTGGAAAATGTCCTGTGCAGGTATTATTCCAAATGGAAGACGTAGAAAACGGTACCTGCCGAAGGTCGTGTTGAAGGTCGTCAGGAACGATGATTTTGTTCACGTGGGTCGAGGCACACTCTGAGTTTTCCATCACGCTTTTCTGCGATCACTAGACCATTTACCCATTCAGTGGGCTCTTTTACTTTGGCAATTATGCCGTTTTTTCCATTCCATCCAACTCCTGTTTCAGTCTCTCACGTAGTGTGAAAGGAATCCACCGTGGGGGATACACCACAGGCGCTGCGTCTGGGTTGATGTGTATATCACATTCTCCTGGAAATTTTCCTATGCCTTTGAACACATTAGCAAACTCATGCATAATGTTTGTGCTTTGCACTGACATGACCAGCTTAACTAGGTCTAGGTCCAGGCATGCCCTCAAACCTAGGATGGGGGGTGCTGCTGTCTCCACAATGTCAAAAGTCAGCGTTGTGTGGATGTCCTTCCACTTACATTTGAGCTGGCATGTGCCTTTTATGTCCAGTTTGTCTCCTCCATAACCAGACAGTGAGCGTGTGGGTGGTGCCAGGCTGACTTGTTTAAAAAGCTTTTTAAATATTCTTGCAGGAATAACATTAGCAGTGGCTCCAGTGTTAAGCTTAAAATGCACAATTTGATGCAATGAGCCTATTTCGACATCAGCATAAGCCTGCTCATTAGCTTCCCCTTCATTTAGCTTTGTTATGGAGTCAATAAAAAATTCTCCATCCTCATCAGGAGCATCAGGTTTAATTGCGTACACAGGGTTGTGCCTTTGTGGTGCTTCTGACCGGCAAGCTTTAGCAAAGTGGTTAATTTTGTTACACTTTTTGCATTTCTTTCCTTTTGCAGGGCACTCATCTCTCTGGCAGTGTGTTTGCGCACACCTCCCACATGGCTTTCCCACCTTGTAGCCTGGGGCTGTTCTCCCTTTGTGCTGCATGCTCTGACGCTTTGAGAACACAGCATGTGCTGTTATGGTTTAACAAAATGGTACTCAAATTCAGACAAGGCTGAGAGGGATGACAGACACAAAGAATCGTTTAAGTGACTTTATTTACAGTGCAAGAAAGGGGATTCGGGGTTCCTGGAAGGCAAAGTGCAGAGTATCAGTAATGAGGCTT
>NC_056508.1:3680979-3707201 GCF_014905685.2 Nematolebias whitei | reverse complement strand
GGTGAGTTCTCCCACACACACACACACGCACACACACAACCCCAATATGTGCAGGCAGTGCTCCTTGTGAGCTTGTGTGTGGGTTCCCCATGACTTTTAATTGAGCCTGTGTGATTTCATGTGAGCGTGCAAAGTCTATGGCTTTTTGTTGTGTTAAATCAGACCCTTGGCTCATCAGTTTTTCTCTGATTTGTGGGGAATTTGTTTTAAAAACAATCATGTCTCTGACCTTTTCGTCACGGTTATCATAACCACATTGATTGACGAGTAGCTTTAACTCTGTCACAAAGTGTTCGAATGACTCCCCTTCCTCTTGGACTCTTTCATAAAATTTATATCTGGCAAAAATGGTGTTCGTCTTTGGCATGAGATGCTGTTCAAACCGTTCAAAATAGGTTTTTAGCTTCTTAGCTTCATCACTGGTCAACTGCCATGTGTTACAAATATTTCTGCCTCGTTTTCCTACCCACAGGAGAAGATAGCTGCACAGAACGTCCTCTGACTTGTCTTTTAGCAGACCGCTAAACATTAGCTTTGCGTGCTGGACGAAGTCCTGCCAGGCATCGGGGAGGTTGACTGCATCCCAGTCCATCTGCGGTGCGGGAACTCCGGACGAATCCATTTTGTAATCTCCAGCGGTCGTGCAGTTTGCGATACTCTGACACCATGTAATGTTTCGTATTTGTCTTAATAAAGACAATCAACACTGCTTCACGAGCTCGGGTCTGTTTATTGCATGCCCGTAACATGTACACTCTAACTTACGTCACATCTTGTCTACTATATGGCAAGCCCATGAGGACAATAATTATGATGGTTATGACAACATTGTAAATACAACAAGTGTTAGCTTAACACCAACAACACACGCACACATACACTATATTTTTATCAGCACTCCGAAGCAACAAACATATACAACACATTTTACTTCTTTTTCTTTAAAAAACATTTCTAAATGTCCCTCAGCTGCCTATTCTAAAAACTAACCTGACACCATTACTACTCAAATAACTTCACAATATTCTACAGGTCTCTCCTGGACCTCTGCATGTCTCTCTTGGACTTCATCATGTCACTCTTGGACTTTTTACTTTGTATATCAAGGGGTGTTCATTTTAAGGATACTCCCGTTTCAAACAGTACAGCTGTAACCGACATGTCGTTTACTGTTGTGTTGTTGACCAGTCTGCCCAGTGCATCCAAATGCAGACCTTAGGTGACGCTAATCGTACAAAGCACCCCGAGGATGCCGTCTTTTTCGAGGGGCAGATCAGGACCCCCCACAGGCACTCCAAACATCATAGAGCCTATCAAACTCCAACAAACTCGATAGAGTTTATCAAACCTTGACAAACCCAACAAGGTTTATCGAACTGTCAAACGCCCAACACCCATCGACGCTGTCCAGACGTACAATTTTTAACGCGTTCAGGAAAACACGACGGGCAGGACACCCAGACGTCCGTAAGCCTAACCGTTCACGCCAAGATTGGAGCATCACACCTCATTAATCCACTATAATATAGTCTTCCGCAGGAATTATTAAGGTTGCTGGGTACCACAGGAGAGCCTTTTACTTTACATCTGCAGGTATCGTAAAAAAGTGATGCAACAATTTTCACGTGAGTATAAAATCAACCACGTCGGATCTTAAAATTTGGTCAATAATCAAACGAAAAATGTATGCACAAGCTTTAAATCAACCGGCCAATTCTTATTTTCAGGAAAAAAATAGCGTTCCATGTGTTTATAACGGTCTTGGACCACTTCTGGTTAGCAAGTTGCTAACGTTTCCGGTCCGCTCCCACGCGCGCCCCGGCGAAAAAACGTCACGTATATAAACTTTTATGTTCGATAAATACATTCACAAAATCCCATATTATACTGTAACATTCTACTGCCTTTTAGTTCACTAAACTACATACACAAAAATCGAAACCAGAGCAGCCTGTCAGTCCTTAAGGGACACGCAGAAATTCGATTTAACAGGTTTTCTGCTTACCTCATGAGATGATAATAGCCGGCTTGTTCAGCCTGCTCAGATTCGGTCACCTGTTGCTGTGTCACCATTAAACAATAAGAAACAAGCTACCACTTCTAAAGATGGGAGACCAGGTCACGGCACCATCTGAAAAGACGGGAGCTCCATCTAGCTAAGAAATATCCAACCATATTCAGGACCTGCCAGCCATCTTGATCTTAGAAAAGGCTCTACATACAGCCCTCGTGATGCGTCGTCGGCTGGGTTGTCCATCCATTATCTTTACCCGTTTATTCCATTTTGGGTCACGGGGGTCGCTGGTGCCCATGTCCAGCAATCACTGTGCGAGGGGCGGGGTACACCCTGGATGGGTCGCAAGTCCATCACAGGGCCACATAGAGACAAACAACACAAACAACCATTCACTCTCTCACTCACACCTAGGGACAATTTAGAGTTGCCAATCAGCCTAACATGCATGTTTTTGGACTGTGGGAGGAAACCGGAGCACCCGGAGAAAACCCACGCATGCACGGAGAGAACATGCAAACTCCACCCAGAAAGGCCCCTAGACCGGGGTTTGAACCAGGAACCTGCTCGCTGAGAGGCAGCAGCTCTACCAGTTGCGCCACCGTGCTGCCGGCTGGGTTGTCCTTTGAGCTTATATATCTCCACTGTTGGTCTGAGAGAGGTCATGGATTACTGAAACTCTGTTGGATACAAATGTGTGAATTTTTTTTAGTTTGATTGCAAATATATTTCAACACAGTGGTACTATCTGTTCAGAAAGTTGAATCTGCAAGTGGTAAATGCAGTTCCTTCTTTAGCATTCGATTCACTTTTACAGCCAATGTTGCTGCTGTAAGTTCCTTAACCATTTTGTAGTTGTCAGGCATGACTCTGTCTTTATTCCGGAAAGGAAGTAGTAGATGATAGTGTCCATTTTTAATATATGATGAGCCAGAAGCAATCTCCATAAAACGTTTATCCTCAACTGATAACTTTTTTCTCCTTATACTTGTTCTCAGTGAAATCCTGATTATATTGTCTGATGAGTAAATCCTGCAATTCAGTGACAGAGATTCTGTTATTTGACACTGCAATGGGCCCAGCATATTCTACTGCACTATCCACACCGAGTGGTCCAGTTACCACCCACCCTAGTACCGTTTCTACTGCGTACGGTCCGTTATCATGACTATTTATTATTTTCCACGGCTCTAAGGCTCGAGGAACATCAGTTCCAATGAGGAGTTCAATGTCTTCCTCAATTTCCTTTAAATGAATGTCCCTGAGATGAGGCCACATGTTCAAATCAGCTTGTGCGATGTTTTCTTTTGAGACAGGTATTTTATCCTGTGTATAAACTTTTGGCAGGTCTAAATATGTGCAACCCTCCAAGTCTCCAACCTCCAGTCCTCTAACCTCATAGGTTACTGTTGTCATTTCCTGACCCATTGTTCATAAAAGTATCTCTGTTTTGCATCCTTTCACATTTAGCTGGTTCATCATACTTTCAGTGCAAAACGTTGCTGTGCTGCCTGGATCAAGAAAAGCATAGGTCTGAATATATTTGCCCCCTTTTGCCACCTTGATTCGAATGGGAACAATTGCAAGTGCACATTGTCTCCCGGCCCCAGTCGCATCACTTGCTGAAACAAGATCACTACTTATGGGAGCTCCTTCAGTCTCAGTTTGATTTTCCTGCTTTGAAACCTTTGCACTTTCAATATGGAGTACTGTTGGATGTCTCAGTCGACACACTTGACACATTAGTCTCCTCTTACAATTTTTGCTTAGATGACCTTTTAGCAGGCAGCCAAAGCAAAATCCATGGCTTCTCAAAAATTCAACTTTACTGTCATGTGACTCTGTTTTAAATCACAGACAGTCACAGTCAATTAAACTGTGTTTTCCCTGACAGAATCCACAGTAAGGATGGTTAGGACTGGGTGTACTTTCAGGAGGTTGTGGAGGCCAAACTGATTGTTTTACAGCACATCCTGTTTTTTCTGTATCTATTGATGTGGCAAAGCTGCTGTTTCTACCTCTTGTTGATTTTAGCTCACTTTTGTCTTTTGGAACAATTTTTTTGGTTGTTTGGTCTTGAAGGTCTCCAAACAAAGGATCCAAAAGCATGTTAGCATGATTCTCCACAAAGTCAACAAGCTGCTTAAATATGACTCTCCTACCCGTTCTCTGTTGTAAATCATAAGCTGTGGTTCACCATCTTTCTCACAATTTGTAAGGTAGTTTGGATGCCATCAGCCTTAGATTGGATGGGATTTCAAGTTCCTCTAAATACTGTAAATCTTGCATTGCATTACAACATCCTCTCAAATACATTGCATATGCATACAGCATTTTCCCATCCTCAGCTTTAATCGCTGTCCAGTTCAAGGCTTTCTCTAAATAAGCTCCAGACACCTTCATTTCATTCCCAAAGTGCTCCTTTAACAATTGTTTTGCTTCTCTGTAGCCTTTACTTCCTTCCATATGCAAACAGCTGTGAACCAAATCTCTTGGCAAACCAGATGTGAACTGCTCAAGATAGTAAAGTCTGTCTGTATCATTTTTAGTTTTGGCTTCAATTAAATGTTCGAATGCATGAACAAAAGACTGATATTCCAACGGGTTGCCATCAAACACAGAAATATCTCTCGCAGGTAACAAAGACAGGTTTTGCTGGCTGATAATGAGTTCTGCTATGTCATTTTGTCTTTGAATTACAACATTCAAGTTTTCATTATCAGCAGTAACAGCCACATGTGAGTGAGCTTGTACAGCTTGAGGTGCATTATGATCAAAAGTTGTAGTTTCAGGGTTGATTTTAGTAAGATTCTTGTTTTGAGTTTTATTCTCCGGTGTGTTTGAACTTCTGAGTGGAGATTTAAGTCTACTCAAAATGGTTTGCTGAAGTGGAGTTTTTGGTATAGCACCTAGCTGAATAAATTTCACATTGCCCTCTATGGAATCTGGTCCCTGTGAGAGCTATAATATTAATTCATGCCATCACCCAGAGCTTTCTGCTCCACCTCATCACTTTGGAGAAACTTTATTTTAGCTGTTGTTGCTTCGAGGTCCGCTTCTAGCTCCAATTTCTCCAGCTTTGCTTTCAGTTTTGTTTCCTCCATTTGCAAAGAGTGTTTTTCTTTCAATGCAGCAGCTCGTGCCAGTGCAGCAGCCTGTTCTGCTTTGGCCTTTTTTAACTCTGAGGAGACTGAGGTTGATGATCTGGTTGAAGTGGAAGACTTTGATTTGTGTGAAACATTTTATATGCTGTCCAATGGTCCAATTTTGGACTGGGCAATTTCTCTTTTCCATGTTTCAACATCTTTCATGAAATAATTCAGGTTAGTTACTCTTGGTTCATACCAGTCAGAATAATAATTTTCAGTGTTTTATGAATTATATTAAAATCAAGGCAGAAAAAAAGACTTCCAGAAAATATAAACTCAGCCAACATTAGTCTCCTGTTAAAACCAGACAAAGACCCTGTATTACCTACCAGTTATCGTCCCATATCCCTTATCAATGTTGATCTTACAAACCGGATTCCAAAAAAAGTTGGGACACTAAACAAATTGTGAATAAAAACTGAATGCAATGATGTGGAGATGGCAAATGGCAATATTTTATTCGTAATATAACATAGATGACAGATCAAAACTTTAATCTGAGTAAATGTAACATTTTAAAGGAAAAATATGTTGATTCAAAATTTCACAGTGTCAACAAATCCCAAAAAAGTTGGGACAAGTAGCAATAAGTGGCTGGGAAAAAGAAATTGAGCATATAACGAACAGCTGGAAGACCAATTAACACAAATTAGGTCAATTGACAACATGATTGGGTATAAAAAGAGCTTCTCAGAGTGTCAGTGTCTCTCAGAAGCCAAGATGGTAAGAGGATCACCAATTCCACCATTGTTGCGCAGAAAGATAGTGCAACAATACCAGAATGGTGTTACCCAGCGTAAAATAGCAAAGACTTTTAAGTTATCATCATCAACCGTGCATAACACCATCAAAAGATTCAGAGAATCTGGAACAATTGCTGTGTGTAAGGGTCAAGGCCAAAAAACTCTACTGGATTCTCGTGATCTCCGGGCCCTTAAACGTCACTGCACCTCAAACATGACATAAACTCACTGCTTGTTTATGATCGCCAACAACTTTTAAATATACAGTTATCTACTGCAAATTCCGCCTTGTTCGACCACTTTAATCAGGCTCTGGACCCCCACCCCCTTTGCTTGTTGATGTCCCAGTGTACCTGTAGTGCGCGGCGTTTCTGCCCGCCCGAAAACATCGCTCCAGGCGCCGTGGGAGACATGCCGGCCGTCGCGTGAGGATTAAAGCCAGCATCAAGCTCTCTGCTGCCTCGTCATCTGCTACTGACCATCAGATGTTAAACTTTCCATCCGGATGCTTCGCTGACCCACTCAACTCCAGCTCGCTGCAGGTGCCCGGGCCTGGTACGCGCAGCGGGCATGCGCATTGGGCGCGCGCAGCGGGCGCGGTGGTTTCGGCCGTCTCCAGTGGAACTTAACCAACTCCGAATCTTCTGCTGCATCATCTCCTGCCGACCATCTGCTGGATATTCGCCTGTCCAGGTGCTTCGCTGATCCTGCTGGGTCCTGCCTGATCCCCGTAGTCGAGCCTGGCTCGTGTCGCGGGCACGCGCACAGCTGCAACGTCTCTGGTCCTTGGAGGCACAGTTCAAACTCCAGAAATCTGAAACAGCTGATTTGTACTTGGAGCACAGCTTTACCTTCATCTACTGGCCCTTCAAAGATTGTTCTGCTGAATGTCAGGTCGCTGACAAATAAAACTTTAATCTTAAACGATTATTTCTGCTCCAATGGACTGGACTTCATGTTTGTTACAGAAACTTGGCTCGTCCCTGGTGAGTTAAGTGTTTTTTCTGAACTGTTGCCGGTGGATTGTGCCTTTTTTAATGCTCCAAGGACTTCTGGTAGGGGTGGTGGATTATTAACAGTTTTTAAAAAGCTCTGGAACTGCAGACAGCTACAGGCTGTAGCTTTTCAGAGTTTTGAACTGCTGTATATTGAGCTGGGCCGCTCCAACCCAACACTGTGCTGCCTGATCTACAGACCACCCTCATACAACAAAAACTTTATAAGTGAATTTTCTGACTTTCTGACTGGAATACTGCTCAATTACGACAGGGTCTTGATTCTGGGAGACTTTAATGCGCACGTTTGCTGTCCTGACAAGCCTTTGGTGCAGGAGTTTCTAAATCTGATACAATCTCTCAACCTTGTGCAAAATGTTGTTGGTCCAACTCATGAACAGGGCCATACACTTGATTTAGTTCTGTCTCATGGTTTATCTGTGGTTAATCTGGAAATTGGGGATGCTATTTTTTCGGATCACAAACCCATTTCATTCCAAACCTCTGTTATTCATGAGTCTAAATCCCCGGCTCCAGCCAAGAGTTGTTGGATATTTAACTCTTCAACCGTTGCTCTTTTTTCCTCTGCATTCCTTACTGATGCTGTTTCAGTCCCTGAAACCTCTGCCTGTATCAGTACGCAGGAGCTGCTCAGTAGGCATGATGCGACCTGCTCTAAGATCTTAGACCTCGTGGCCCCGCTAAAAATCAGGCGACCAAAGCGGGCACCACACCCCTGGCTGAACGCGACCACTCGAGCGGCCAAACGTCTATGCAGGAGAGCTGAACGCAAGTGGAAAAAGGACAAATTACAGGTTTCTTTTATTATGTTAAAAACGTGTTTGAAAGATTATCAGAGCATCGTTAAATCTGAAAAGAACAAATACTTCTCCCAAATCATTGCTTCAAACAGTCATAATCCCCGTGTTCTTTTTCATACCTTAAATTCCATTTTAAATGTGCCTCGGTCTGCCAGCATGGAGGCCTCCGTTGACATCTGCAACAACTTCACCAGATACTTTGCTGATAAAGTAGAGTTGATTAGGTCATCCATCCCCCAGTCCACAACTGATCCCTCTGTCTTTGTCCCTTGCTCAGCTGTCTTCAAACAGTTTGAACCCATTTCACTCCCATTTCTAAACAAAGTTGTTGGTCAGATGAAACCCTCCGGTTCCCCCGCTGACCCCATTCCTTCGTCATTTTTCAA
This sequence comes from Nematolebias whitei, assembly GCF_014905685.2. Classification (NCBI taxonomy): domain Eukaryota; kingdom Metazoa; phylum Chordata; class Actinopteri; order Cyprinodontiformes; family Rivulidae; genus Nematolebias; species Nematolebias whitei. Next base: position 3,699,093 of record NC_056508.1, on the reverse strand, counting down.
ACAAGTTCTACCCACGATTGGACCGTCTGTTCTTACTATTATAAATAGTAGTATTGTGACAAGTGTGGTTCCTGATGTTTTCAAACATGCAGTAGTTCATCCATTAATTAAGAAATCTGGACTTGACCCTTCAACTTGCTCAAATTTCAGACCAATCTCAAAACTTCCCTTCCTGTCCAAAATCCTGGAGAAAATAGTTTTCATTCAATTAAACAAGTTTTTGAATGAGAACAGAATCTTCGAAATTTTTCAATCTGGTTTTAAGCAACTCCACAGCACTGAAACAGCATTAGTAAGGGTTTGTAACAACATTATGATCTCAAACGATTCTGGTCAATTTGTGGTACTTGTGCTCCTGGACCTTAATGCTACTTTTGATACTGTTGACCACAGTATCCTTATATCACGGCTGGAACAGTGGTTTGGGATCACAGGTGCTACATTAGAATGGTTCCGCTCATACCTGAGTGGCAGGAGTTTCTGTGTCAAGGTTGGTAATAATGTATCCGCCTCATTACCTCTTTCTTGCGGGGTCCCACAGGGTTCGATTCTTGGACCCCTTCTGTTCTCACTTTATTTGCTCTCACTGGGGTCCATCCTGAGGAAACATGGTCTTTCATTCCATTGCTATGCTGATGACTGCCAGATCTACCTGCCTGTGAAACCAGCAAGTGTTTGCTCCATTCACCCGCTGTTAAAATGTCTGGATGACATTAAGGCCTGGATGGTTTCAAATTTCTTAAGCTTTAACAATGACAAGACTGAAGTCATTGTTTTTAGCCCTAGCTCAACTGCCACCACTGATCCTGTCAACCTGGACTCTCTTCAGCCATATCTGAAGCAGTCTGGTAAAAATCTTGGGATGTTTTAGACTCTGACTTCAAGTTTGACAAACAAATCAACTCTGTTCTGCAGAAAAGCTTCTTCCAACTCAGACAGGTAGCTAAGCTCAAGCCAGTGTTGTCCAGACCTGACCTTGAGAAACTAGTCCACGCCTTTGTCATGACCCGATTGGACTATTGCAACACACTGTATGCTGGGATCAGCCAGGCCTCCATCTCACGTCTTCAGCTCGTCCAGAATGCTGATTAGAAAGAAAGATGGCCTCCTTTACATCTTTGTGAAAAGAAATTGTCCATCGATAAACAGGGGTGGAGGCCTACGTGTTCAATTGTCCCCCTCTTACAATGCTGTGATTGTTAGTATCACTCAGCCCTCTGTGAATAGTAAACAGCCACCAGTGTGTTAATGATCCATTGTTAGGCTGATGGTCCTTCTTGAGCATGTGATCAGCTGGTTTTGGTTGTCAGCAGCAAACTGGTTGATCCGCTCTGAGAAGGTGCTATTTAAGAGACTGAGCTGAAAACAGCACCTCAGACTGAGGAAGTCTCTCGGATGAGAGACGAAACGTTTCTACATTTTTTGTTGTTTTGCTTTGTTTTGTTTTTTTTTGAATGTCCAGAGGACCAGATTTAACTTTTTTAGATTTTTCTACCTGGATTATTGAGCATGCATCAGGATAACTGTCTGTCTATTAAACTCACAGAACAGGCAGGAAAGTGTCAAATAACCCTGAACTTCATGAGAGTAATGTAACTTGGTGCTGTGCTGCTTTAAACGTCTTAGTTGCAGCTGCGAGGAGTCAGACTTTGTTTACAGTCAGTAAATGAACAGACTCAAACAGTGCATTTTTCTCCACCTTGTCCCTTTAATTTAAAAATTATACTCTGCTTTGTTATGTGGGTTTTTAGGTTAAAATCTTCATTATCTGTTGCTGTTTGTAATGTAAAAAAAAAAAAAAAAAAAAAAAAAAACTCTTCCTGGTTGAAGTGCACGCATTCTCCGGTAAAAATATCCCTATTTTTATATTGTGACATCCTGCTGGATACTGGAATCAAGGAAAACGTGAATAACCATCACTTTATTGTGTAAATAGTTACTGTCGGCTGTAACCATGCCAGTACAACAATAAACTCGTTAGTGAAAGCATTCTGCGGTAAAAATATCCCAGTTTTTATATGAAAGGCTGGTTACATATGTTATGGCCCAGGGCGTTGTCAGTGTGCTTCTCTAATATCTCTGTTTCAGAGCTCCTAATTGGTGTTGATTGGAAGTGGAGGAAGCTGGCCAGTGTCTCCAGAAGAGCTTCAGATCCAGCTCAAGATCCACCACTTGCTCTCATTCCTCCTCCCTTCTTGACCTGTCTTCTCCAGCCAGCCATTATTTTTGATAAATAAATCTAATCTTAAGTTTTCCCATGCGTTGCTTCCCCTTTATTTGTTATGGTCCTTGAGCCAGGCCGTAACAAATTGGGGGCTCGTCCTAACTTAAGTTATAGTTTGCGCGACAATTTTTTTCTGTTTGAGATGTGAGTAAGTATTTTTTTTGTTAAATTTAGTTGGGAAGCTAGTGTAGGATTCTTGGGTTTTGTTTGTTTTGTTCTGGCTGGTGGTAAGTTGTTTGCTTTCAACTTCATTTGATGGATCCAATGGTAAGTGTTGATTGTTGACTAATTTGTACAATTAAATGTTTCTAATCTGAACTAACTCCCCTGTAGGCTTTAGCGTGTCTCCCCTTTGGGATTCATGAGCTCAAAAAAAAAAAAATGGTAGTGTGAGATCATATGGGTAGAGCACTTGTCTCGGGGGCACAGCCATAGTGTTGGAGGGTTGCCAGTTTCTGGTCGCTTTTCCACCCTACTGGTAGAAGAGTGCGTAAGTACCCACCATCCCTGTTCTCTGAAGACTAGCGTGGAGTTAGTTAGTCTTATGGTAGGCAGTTAGAGGGGAGGTTTGGATTGGTTGTGCAAATTATCAGCAATTCAATTTAATCTTTCTGAGACACTGTAAGAATTACTTATGTCTGTTGAAGAATTTAATCAATCTCCGTCAGTGGAATTTTTGGAGCAGTGTTCTAGAGAGCAATTGGTAAAGATTGCTGAGCACTTTAAAATAACTGTGGGTGACAAACGGTTGAAAGAAAATGTTAAAACAATTTTAAGGGAGAAGTTAATTGAAATGGATATTTTGACAGTGCCTTCAAAACCTGATGAGTTGGGTTCTAAGGGTTTAAACACTAATGTTTTGGATTTTCAACAACAAAAAGAAATGTTGATGTTAAAAATGCAGCTGGAGAAAGAAACTCAGCTGGCATTAGAGAATTTGCGACAGCAACCAGATTTGGAGAAGGCTATGGCTTTGGAAAAAATGAGGCAGCAAACTGAATTGGCAAGATTAAACTTAGAAAGTGAGAAATTGAATCTGATGAGAGAAGGTAAACTGTCTGATGAATCTTGTATGGTGGACTCTAAGAGTAAATGCTCTGATATTTTGAATGACTTGCGCTTGGTGCCCAAGTTTAGTGAAAAGGATGTTGAAACTTTTTTCACTTTGTTTGAGAGGGTTGCAGAGACAAGGGGCTGGTCTGATTCAGACCGTACAGTTTTGCTTCAATGTGTTTTGGTTGGTCGTGCTCAAGAAGCTTTCTCTATGTTAAGTTTAAATGATTGTCAGAATTATGCCAAGGTTAAAGCTGTTATACTAAAGGCATATGAGTTGGTACCTGAGGCATACAGACAGAAGTTTAGAAACTGGAGAAAGGGTGACAAAACCTATGTAGAGTTTGCAAGAGATTTGGAGATGCATTTTCATCGGTGGTGCACGTCCTCTCAGACTGACCTGGTGCAGTATCAGAGATCTGACCCTACATTGCAGGACTTGCTTCAGTCTGCTTTACCTGCTGAGGAGATGCAGAATCGTGCTCATGGATACTTTGTTGAAGACGAGATATTGCTAAGGAAATGGGTGCCATGTAGTGACAGTAGTATTGGGGAGCCAGTTTATCAGGTTTTGAAGCAGCTGCACATTAAGCACAACCAATCTACAGCTTACCATGCACAGAGCCAAGGCGCACTGGAGCGGTTTCATCAGACATTAAAATCTTTACTCCGTGCTTACTGTGTTCAGATGAATACTGACTGGGAGGCTGGTCTGCCTTGGTTGTTGCTTGCAGCAAGGGAAGTAACTCAGGAGAGTACAGGCTTCAGCCCTAATGAATTAGTTTTTGGTCATACTGTGCGTGGCCCCTTAACTGTGTTGCGGGATGAGTGGAGGGATACTAAACCACCACAAAATCTGCTCCATTATGTTAATGGATTTAAGCAAAGGCTATATACTGCTACACAGTTGGCAAAGGAGAAATTATCAGCTGCACAGGTAAAGATGAAGCACATGTATGATAAGAAAGCCGAACATCGTGTCTTTCTTTCAGGGGACCAAGTACTGGCCTTACTTCCTCTGGTTAGTTCACCATTTCAGGCCAAGTTTGCTGGGCCTTATACAGTTGTGAAACAGCTGTCGGAACAAAACTATGTCATTGCTACTCCTGAACGGCGGAAAAAACAGCACACCATTCATGTTAACCTCTTAAAACCATATCATGTTCGTGCTGAGAATGTATTGATAGATGAAGTTCACCCTATGTGTGTTGGTGAAACGGTGACGTCTGCTGGCCATGAATGGAATGGAGATGGGTTGCCTGCTCCAGATTCAGCAATGTTAACTGGTCGACTCAGGAACTCTGCAGTATTGAAAAACTTGGATGTCGTGCTGGATTATTTACCAGAGTCACAACGCTTTGAGTTGATTCAATTGATAAACTCTCATTCTATTTTATTTGCAGATGTTCCATCCTGCACGCACATGATAGAACACGACATTGAAGTTGGTGATGCACAACCTATAAAACAACGGTTTTATAGAGTTAACCCAGACAAACGCAAACATTTGGATGCTGAGGTTGACTATATGTTAAAGAATGGCATTGCTCAGGCATCATCTTCAAGCTGGGCTTCACCTGCTTTGTTGTGTCATGACATGACATAATTTGACATGATTCAGCTGGAGACCCTGTTTTGAAGAGGGGGGGTGTTATGGCCCAGGGCGTTGTCAGTGTGCTTCTCTAATATCTCTGTTTCAGAGCTCCTAATTGGTGTTGATTGGAAGTGGAGGCAGCTGGCCAGTGTCTCCAGAAGAGCTTCAGATCCAGCTCAAGATCCACCACTTGCTTTCATTCCTCCTCCCTTCTTGACCTGTCTTCTCCAGCCAGCCATTATTTTTGATAAATAAATCTAATCTTAAGTTTTCCCATGCGTTGCTTCCCCTTTATTTGTTATGGTCCTTGAGCCAGGCCGTAACACATATAAATTATAATAACTGTTATTGTAGGAGGACATATTGGTGTGAGGTCTGTGGGTCCTCCCCCATAACTTTTTAAATAAAGTAGCTGCTATTTCCTGCATTCTAGTGTATTTTAACAGGTTTTAAAACATTTATGTTTACCTACATGAGTAAATACTTGATTCAATAACTGTTTTCGAAAGCATGGCACAAGAAGTAGCACTAAGCTTTTTATTTGTCTTTAATTTAATTTAATTTTTTCTACCTAACACAGGAAGCTGTTAGCTCTGGAAGCAAACTGTTAAACAGCTTTGGACACAAAGACCCTTGTCACACACTTCAAAAGAGCAGGTAAGATACATAAAATCTTGTAATATCTGTCTGGTGAGGCTCATTAAATAATTATAAAATATGCAATCAGATGCAATATAAGAATCTCCTGGGTTTACTCAACATCTTCAAATATTTATACAAACTTCTCCACTGTCATGAACTTTATAAAGCGTTGAACACCAGCCACAGCAAGGTTCCAGACAATACAAGGAAACATATAGAACAACTAATAAATATGTTTGAACCCAGTTGAATCAGTTTCCGTGTCCTCCTTAGTTGTGATTCATCTTTTTTGGGGTGGGTTGTATTGTGACACAACAATCAACATTATTAATGTGTAAAACATGTCACAATAACATAAAATACAATTCTTTGTATTAACGTTTTTTTTTTTCAAAAGATCAAAAGGAATTTTTTCCAGCAAAGCTGAAGGTCTGTACACCTTCCAAGGCAGAGTCTGTGTTGACAGTCAGTACTGGGGGATGGGGTTAAGGCAAATTAATGTAAATGAACAGCAATTATTTACACCCCCAGGTAACGCTTCAGGAATCAGAACATTCTTCTGAAATTTTGAGGCCTGTATTCTCCCTAATCTTATTTGCAGATTGCCAACATTGAAATGGCCGTATCTGCTTCTTCTTTTTTTTGATTGCCATGTGTTTGACATAATTGGATAGCTTAGAACCCACACTTTCAGATTCTGTAAAGAACTCAAAATGACCCAGGGGAGATTTGTTCCTGGTTTTGCCGTGGCCAGTCAAATTTTGTCAAAGACTTGGAGGAACCAGGTCCAGGGGATCCAAGTGGAGAGGGAGATGAGAACCAGAGAGGTGTGTATTGCAAGATTGGATAATGACTTTGTGAAGTCTGAGTTGAGTTCCAGTTGAGTTGAATATTTTCTGATAATAAAGATCCAAATGATGCCGGAGAGCCAGGAGGTTGTTGGGGAGACACAGCAGAGTAGAACTGGACAGACAGGCAAAAAGTCAAGGTTAGACAAATCTTTCTTTAGTTTTCAGGTTCGGGCTGCCACTCAAATTACCCAGGGTAATCAATGCTCCAGCGTAGGTTGAATGTCTGTCAGAGGCCTAAGTAGAGTAATTGCGTAATTGTGTGCCATGCACAGACGCATGTTGTGTAACTATGAGTTCTGAATGCATGAACGCCCCGGAAAACTTCAACGGGGAGGGAAAATATGCTGAAAAGAGCCATGAACCAACCGGTTTACTGCTGAACAGTATGAACAGATTAATAATAACAGGAGAGCTGATTATTAATCAAATGAACTGATTGGTAACAATAGTCGTGAACTGATTAGTGACAATAGAACCAAAATAACAATCACAACTTGTGATTGATAACATCTCACACTGTAATGCATGCAGACAGATGTGAGTTAAACGGGGTTTCATGAAACAACAATATTCATTCTGTAAACACTAAGGACAGAATGTGACATGAAACGAGCCGTCACATCACGTAGATAAAAGCAATGAATGAGCAGGGTGTTGACCACGCGGCCGCAGTGCAAATGTCCTGCATTGTCATACCATTATGCAAGGCAGTCGAAGATGCAATACCCCTGGTCGAGTGTGCCCTGAGGTTGACAGGAGGCTCTAAATCTGATGCTCTGTAGGCTTCAGAAATGGCCTCACACAGCCAGTGTGACAAGCGCTGGGTGGATAACGGGCGACCTGCAGATGCATTTCTATAATGCACAAACAAATGTTAAGTTTGACGCATTGCAGCTGTGCACGCTATGTAACACGTCAAAGCCCGCACAGGACAGAGCAGATGGAAAGATGTTTCTTCTTCTGATTTGTGGGGACCCCGGGAACCCCTCCAACGATATCGCTCTTGATTTAAAAGAGCTTGTGATGTTTTTAGGCATAAAAGCTGGGTTTTGGTCTTAAATCAGCTGAGCTGCCATCAGCCTGAATTCTGAGATATGACGGAGCGACAGAGAGGGCAGATAAATCACTCACTCTCTTAGCGGATGTTAAAGCCGGCAGCAGGGCTGTTTAAAGAGACAAGAATTTAAGTGGAACCTGATCCAGAGGCTCAAATGGAGCTTTGATCAGGGCTCGCAGGACCAGCGTTAAATCCCACTGTGGAACAAGTGGGCGTGAAACAGGCTTGCGTCTCTGTACACCTTTTAGAAAACGCTTTATCAGCGGATGATTAAAAGCTGTTCTGTCTCTGAACCCTTCGTGGCAGGAAGAGATGGCTGCAGCGTATGTTTTAATCGTGCTGAACGCAAAGTTCCTGTCCATCAGCTGCTGCAGAAAGGACAGCATGCTACCTAGTGGACAGGAGGTGGTGATATAAAAATATGTTTTATAAGGTATTAAGTTGCCTTTATGCCTATTCAAACATATACATTTTGTGTGTGTTACTTTTCAGAATTAAATCAGAATTAAATGTCTAAATTGCCATAAAAGGCAAGGGTGGAATGATATAGGAATGATTATTTTGATGCTTTTATGTCAATTAATACTTATACTCACTTTTGATGCAGCTTATCTGCTTAAAGTCAGGCCTGTGCTGCAGATGTGTTTTGGAGTAATTAAAGTTCTCTGGGGGATGCTCTAACCAGAAGATCTGGCCCAATCTTAAGGTTACAGTGACCCAGGTTTTGAAGGACATGTTTTTATGAAGCCATCGCTCTGTTGCACAGACTGCTTTGATGATGGAAAAACAGATTTTAATTAAATCTGTCCTCCTGGCAACCATCAAACTTGTTTTTCACTGCTCTCACGTGATCCGGTCAGGGAAAAGGTATAAAGGAGGTGTGACAGGCAAGGGAATTTTGGAGGTCTGCCGTGGACTAACGCGCGTGAGTGCCCGGCGCAATTTTGATGTGATTCTTCTTTACCTGGGTCGAAAACGACTTCCCGGCCAGTGTCACGGTGAGAAGTTCTTTCATATCATTTTGTGTGTTAAGAGTGTACGAGTGTACATGTTTTTGCTTGGCTGTTTTCTGTGGCAGGTTAATAAATGACACTTATTATTCCTAGCAGTAACAGTCTCTGTGTTTCATTTTTCCCTCTTGTCTGAATATCTTGTGCCGATCGTTCACGAACCCTTTTGATAAAGAATTTCATAATACATTTTTGGCGACGAGGATGGGATGTTAATAATTAAATAAATAATTCTGAACGGCTGCACCATATTCAAACGAAGGAAAAAAAAAAGGTGTTGAGAGAAATGTTGATGCGAGTTGCATCTGGACAAAGAGTCCATTGAAGTTGTGCCGGGTTGGGAGAGTTATCCAACCTTGGCTTTGTGTTTAAGAGGTGGAGGGGACGCCCGAGCCTTTGTGTGAGAGTTTAAAAACAGAGAAAAAGTTGATTCAGACGCCTGAGGAGGCGTGAGCTGAACGGAGGGAAAAGTTGATCCAGACGCCTGAGGAGGCGTGAGGGGAACAGAGAAAAAGTTGTACCGGGATGGGAAGAAGTCCCATCCCAGTTGTTTTTGTTGTTTTTGAAGAGGTGGGAAGAAGCCCATCTTAGTTGTTAGAACAATTTTTCTGCAAGCAGATAGTCCGAGTGATGTTTTGACCACTTTTGCAGGCAATAGAGGTCAGAAAAGATGGCACCAGTGACAGGACTTCAGCATAAAGTCAGAAAATGCAATCACAGGCTCAATGGAGCAAACAAGAATGTGAGGACCGCCTGCTTGTTGAATGGACGGCACACTCAGTCGCTCGCTCAGTTTGGGAGAATGAGCAGGGTAGTTGAAGGGGCGGTGGAGCAGGTGTCCCGGTTGCGAGGAAAATTCAAGAGAAAGAAAGCGATTGAAAAATGTGTGGAGGAAGTTCAGGAGAAAGATAAACAGTTTTTACAACGAAAACAGTTGTTATCTGATGTGCAGACAGAGTGCAAGACAGCACAGCTAGACCGCATGATTAACGTAGCTGAGGGCGCGGTCGGTCAGATATGCAGGCTTAAAAAGAGGAAGAAAGAGCGTGATGTTTCACCGGAGCGAGTCGGAGCTTATGTTGCAAGGTTGGCTGACGGATCAAATTCGTTGAGTTTGGACGGTAGCATCTCGGGAGACAAAGAGGTTGTTTACTTGTCTAAAATATCACAACCCACAGATGCTCGAGTATCGAGGCTGTTGGATAAAGGTGGAGGTCAGGTAATGAATTCAGCGCATCGAGTCAGAGCTTTGCAAGACTCGAGACCGTTGTTTGAAGTTTGTGTAGAAACAGCCCGACAGATAGCATCGGATTGGTCTGATTTACAGGGTCATTGGGTGACCCTAGGGGAGTGCGAGCAGAGATGGGCTAAGGAATGCGCTCGCTGTGCGTTGCGTTGTAGATTCAGAGTGTTGGAACTGGGTGCACTCGGAGATTGGAGCACAGAGAGGAACACAGAGCTGAAAACTGTGAAAAAATCATTTAGCCAACCCATGGGTCGTGGGCCGAGAAGGGACGGCCAGAAAAACATGCAGGAACCTACCTGTTCTGCTTTCTGGAGGGCACTAATACAGACAGGAGTGCATGCAGCTGAGATGAATGATGTGTCAGCAGAAGAGCTGAGGGCTGGAAGCCATTATTTGGATTAAAGGGGCAAAAGTAGGGTCCAAAAGTTGACATCAACCCTCTGAAAAGCAGATATTGTCAAACATTGAACATCAAAGGTCCAGAATTAGAGAGCCCAGATTTTGACGTTAAATTAAAAAGCCCCAAAACTTGAAGGTGATATTGATTTTAAAATGCCAAAGGTCAAAGGAGAAATTAAGACATCTAATGTTGCCGTTAAAGGCCCAAGTATTGACATTTTGGGCCACTAAGGATGTATTAAAATGCCTAAAGTCAAGATGGTTTAAGGGGAAAAGGGTGGATTTGAAATGTCTAGAAATAAATATGTTGTTTGGATGTGTTAAGCTGGTTGCTTTGAAGGAAGTGCAACATATGTTGTTTATAAATGGTTTACCTGCAGCTATAGTTTTGACAGCATCTAAAAACAACTCTAGAAGTATCCAAAAATATCTGAGATAAAAAGAATTTCACCATCTTGTTTTGCAGATGTTTCACATTTAAAGTGAAAGTTCAGCTCTTTTCAAGAGGGGTTCTGTGGAAAAAGTTAACATCTCAGTTTGAAAAAACTGATGAGATTTCTTTTTAATAAATAAAAGTTAATTGTTGACACTTTTTGCATGAAGTGGTTATGTATGAAGAATTGTTTGATTAGTTGTAAGAACAAGACAGATGATGAAACTGCAAATACAACGATGTGAAGCATGCAGCATTAGAAGAGAGGGTCACAATTAGTAAATGCGTTTCTCTGGATGTTGTCCAACAGCTGTCTGTTTGTCAACATGTGAAACGGTCTGTCCATGATCGCTTTGTTGAAAGCTGACAGATCCAGAATCGGTCTCATCCCTCCGGTCCTTTTGGGGACCAGGAAGTAGCGTGAGTAAAACCCTGTGTTTTCCTCTCCGTTGGGAACTCTGGAGATTACGCCTTTTATCAGAAGCTCCTGAACTTCTGCATTTAAGGCTGAGATTTGGTCTGGTGATGACAGGACCGTCTCCATAACTCCTCCGAACGGAGGGGGTCGGGTTGCAAATTGTAGCGTGTAACCCTTGCATAACACTCTGTCCATCCATCTGTCCGGCGAGCAGGTTTTTAGCCACTCTGCGTAACGTTCATGGAGTGGGCATGCGTTTAAGTGATGCGCCGTGTTTTGAACGGATGTCATCCAATCCTCCGCCTCGACCGCCGTCATGCGTCGCGGAAATGTTTTCCGCGTGACCCAAGGCGAGGCTTCCTCGAAAGGGCTGTTCTGCACGTGCCCGTGCGCTGTGTCTGGATCACGGACCAACCTTCATGTCTGGGCGGGGCGGTGTGTGCCGAGGCGAAGCGTGTGCCAGCTGATGACGTCGTGAGGCTGCACGTTTAACGTCGCTGTGCGAACGTTGAGAGGCGGAGGGCGTGACTTCATCAACGCCGTGCTGTCGGAGTGAAGGTTGCGAGCCTCGGGGGAGCGCACGTTTTCTCTGGAGGGACGCGCGCCGCTCTTGCTGGGGGCGGGGCTCGTCGCCGGGTTCGTTCAGCTGTCTCACGCTTATGCCGCCGTGAGCTGCTGAACGCTGAGACGCGGTGGATGACGGCCGCTCGCGTTTGCTCAGGTGAGGCGTGTGTTGTTTTCGTGAGAGCGGGAACCTCCACCGGACCCAGCCTGCGGTCCCACATTTATACCGATGTGAGCCGGTGAGCGCCGGGCAGCTGTGCGTGCATCATCAACACAGCGCCATTTGGATGGAGGCTGCTTGCCTCGCTCGGGTGCGCGTTTAACACCGCTTGGGTGGTGATCGTGCGGGTCTGATTGATAACGAGTTATTTCGCTTACCGTAGTGTCGAGTGAGCGTCTCGTCATGTGTTAGAGCGGCGGTGGGTTTAAAAAACCTTTATTTAAGGACACCGGCTCTTTATGTGTGGAGGATGTGTGTGCAGCGGCTGTGAGCTCATCCGAGCTTACAGACTGGCTAAAAACAGGCACTTCGGTCATTGAAAAATCATTTATTTCAACTTCTGTGTCATTTATACACACATCCTCCGCAGACCGTCATTTTTTAAATCTTCTTCCCCGTGAGCCCTGCGATTTGTTTGCCCAGAGCGCCGTCTGCAGGCGATCTCTGGGGAAACGCTGAAGTGCAGGTTGCCGGAAAGAGGGGGGGTGGTCTCTGACAGGCGGGACTGGTGGTGGAGCTGAGCGAGACGAAGCTGCTGCGGCCGTGGAGCGCCGATGTTTCTGCCTCTGCTCGCGACGATCTCTCCAGTGGGCCGGGGGACGGGATGAGCCGCGCGGCTTGATGAGATGGCGCACAGCTTCCGACATCTCCTCCGACTGCTTCGAATTCGCCAGCATGGTTTTTAAGCTGCTTCCGAACAGCGCGTCCGACGTGATGGGGCCCTCCATCAAGTCCTTGTGCAGCTTTTCTGGCAGCGAGGGAGAGTGACGAAGCCAGGTGGATCGTTGGATTACCGTCATCCATGCTGCAATCCTCGACAGGCAAACCGTGGAAGCGGCGCACATGTTGAGGATGGCGTCTGCCGACTTACACAGGGAGCTCTTTGTCTCCTCCAGCAGGTCTGCGGCCTCCAGTCTCTTCGACATGCTAAATGCTAGCGGCGCCACGTTGTTGCTAGATGCGGCCGCCTGAAAAGCACACTGGTGGGCTCGATTGGAGAGCGCGGTCACCGCCTGGTCGTGTTTCCCCAGAGGGACGGGACGCTGCTCCAACCTGGACAGCTTCGCTCCGAAGGCTTCTGCGAGGCTTGGCTCAAGGGGGGGTACCGAGGGATAGCCCCGTTCGGTGAACCCCTCCACTCTGGTGATGGGAGCGTAAGTGGAGACGGGCGCCCTTAACCTACCAGGACCGGCTGCGGCCTCGTTCCAGTACGATGTCACCGCTGGAAAACGAAGCCAGATGGGATCAAGACAGCGAGCCGGCGTGGAGCCAAACCTTCCCGCAAGATCATCCGATCTGAGCGGGGGGGGGACGGAGAGCCCCTTTACGTTAGCAGCTTCCCGGATAATGGCGGGCAGCTCCGAGAGGAGTGCGCCGACGGCAGGGAGCGGTGTGGCCGTTGAGGCGGGAAACCCCGGGGGAGTCGAGCATCCGCTCGGCCTCCCTCTTTCCAGCACTGCGCTCCCCGGGAGGGAACAAGCGTCGGGGCTGCTGCTAACGTCACCGGTCCCAGAGGAATCATCCGATTCACTCCGAGAGCCGGCGTCGAAGAAATCCATGGCGTCGTCCAGCGAGCAGTCTCCCGCCACGGACAGGCAGTCCTCGATGGTAGCCTTAAACAAGGCTGCTCTCCTCTGCCTTTCCTCCGGTGGAAGCTCGTCACAGAGGCGGCAGGAGGAAGCGCGGGCGACGTGGCGGGGACCCAGGCATCCCTCGCAGGTGTCGTGCCGGTCAAAGCTGAGCAAGTAACCGGTCTTGCAGGAGGGACACAAGAGGATGGTGCTGGAGCTGGACATCTCGTTGAAAGGTCAGTTGTTTTTTATATTAGCTTGCTGAAGAAAAATGGGAGCAGATTACCCGCTCTTAATGTAATTTATACGGATCGGGTGGGGCCCACACAGCAGGTGGGCGTGGACTAATTTTTTCAGTATGATGCTTGCGCATAACGGGATAAACCCATCAGCGACAGCCTTAAAGGGCGAAGCCTATATGACATAGAACTACGGGTTTGGGCCAGGTTTTTTAGGCCCGATGACAGCTCTGTAGAAATGACAACTCTAGATCAAATCCAGTCAAATCAAATATTTTAGCGAGGAGTGTAACACTTGTAACTGTAAATCCATTATCTGAAAGAAGTACTGTCTTTGTTTTTTTTTTTCTTTTCAGAATTTGCAAAACAACGTTAACTGACATCATCAGGCACTTCTATGAGAATGGGGCAACGCCGCACTTCAGAAAAAAGGGGCCACGACCACAGACACCCCCGGATCATCAGCCGCAGTCACATTGACAGAGCTCTGGATTTTATTAAGAATTACAGTGAAGACAACGCCATCATGCTGCCGGGTCGACATCCTGCTCCCAGGGATTGGCATGTGAAATTACTGCCAACTCAAGTGTCCAAGGCTTCAGTGTGGCATCTCTACAGGAAGTCTATCAATTGTCCATTGGTCCCTCCCCAGCTGCTACTAAGAAAATCAGGATGCACTACTGCTTTGATTTTGCACAGCAGGTAATATTCATTATTGCACATTTTCGTAAAGTACAAAAGTTTATAAAACTGTTATAAAGAGACGGAGCTGTCAATTGTTTTCATCCTTGTTTTTCCCTCTCTGTCCTCATCAGATGCACTTCCCCTCAAATCCACTTCAGCCTGGGCCAATGTACTTCCTGACTCCGCGGAAATGTGGCCTTTTTGGGGTTTCATGTAAAGGGTTTTAGAAACAGGTCAATTTCCTGATCGACGAAGGCATGTCATCAACTAAGGGGAGCAACGACGTCATCAGCTACATGCACCATTTCTTCACCAATTTTGGAGAAACTGATGTGGATCTTCACTGTGACAACTGCAGTGGGCAAAACAAAAACAACTTCATGTTGTGGTATGGCGCCTGGCGGGTTGGACACAAACTTCACTCCACACTTAGCCTCCACTTCCTGATTGCTGGCCACACCAAATTTTCCCCCGACTGTGGCTTTGGACTGATCAAGCATGCCTACATGCGGACCAGAGTTAATGATTTGACTGACATTGTCAAGGTAAATCTATTTAATTTAACAGGAGAAACAATCAATCAATAAATATTTATTTAGACAGGTAAATCCCATTGAGCCTCGAGGACTCATTTACAAGAGAGACCTGATTTCAACAAAGAAAGATGACAACAATGGACAACAGCAACAACAATAAACAGTTATAAAAAAAACATGCTACAGTTTTTTTTTTTTTAACAAATAGGATGGCTAAAAGGAAAAGGTAACAAAACAAAAAACAGCTAGATTCCAAGACAAATGTAGAAAACTAACAACAGGAACATGTCAGCATTGGACCCTGCCAGGTGTCCAACAGATTATTAAAGACACTTAGAGAGGTCAAGGTCGAGAGCTTCAAATCTTTTTGTAAGATGTTCCAGGAAACAGGAGCGGAATAGGAGAAGGCCCTTTTGCCTAGTTCAGTCCTCATTGAGGGAACACTGCAGGTAATAATGTCCTGAGAGCGCACTCCGTAGCTGCACTCACGCAGAGACATGTAGGAGGAGATGTATGAAGGCAGCAGACCAAGAAGTGATTTAAAGATGAAAATATACCAGTGAGAGAGTCTGGGTGAAGTTAATGATGTCCAGTTAACCAGTGAATACAGGGTGCAGTGGTGGGTACGATAATCACAGCCAGTTATGAATCTTAGTGCACCATGATAGACAGCATCCAACATCTGCAGGGTTCTTGTAGGAGCGTTCATGTAAATAATATCACCATAATCAATTGAGGGAATGAAAGTCACAGATACAAGGCGTTTTCTAGCATTCAGGGTTAGACAGGATCTGTTTCTGAAAAAGAAACCCAGCTTAACTTTCAGTTTCTTTATAAAGTTTTCCACATGGAGCTTAAAAGAGAGATGTGAGTCGACCAAGATACCCAAATATTTATAGGAATCAACAAACTCAATGGGGACACCATTTGAGGATAAAATCGGAGGAAGAACTGCTGGGACCAACTTCCTATTTGAAAAAAGCATCCCTTTAGTTTTGTTGGCATTTAGGACAAGTTTGAGGTGAAAAAATCAGTCTGGATGATGTTGAATGCAGATTTCAAAAGCTGGAAAGCCTTAGCAACAGTTTTAGCTCGACAATAAACAACTGTGTCGTCAGCATAGAAATGTATGGATGCATTAGGGATGTTTTTACCTACATTATTTATGTAGATTGTAAAGAGGGTAGGTCCTAAGACTGAGCCTTGTGGTACACCATTGTTGACTGTTAAATAACTGGAGGAAGTACCATTATGTTGAACACATTGCCTCCGGTCTGAAAGATAGTTAGAGAACCAACCAATGGTGTGTTCTGAGAAACCAGTTTCTGAGAGTTTATGACACAAGATGTTATGATCCACAGTGTCAAAAGCTTTAGACAGGTCTAAGAAAAGTGCAGCACAATAATCCTTAGCATCCAGTGCTTCAACAACATCATTAAGAACCTTCAGTGAAGCAGTGGTTGTGCTGTGTTGTTTCCTGAAACCAGATTGATGTGGAGGTAATATGTTAAATGAGTCCAGGTAATCTTTGATTTGAGAGTTTATCAGTTTTTCTAGAACCTTGGCTAAAATGCAGAGTTTAGAGATTGGTTGATAGTTGTTCAGTGAGGTGGGGTCTCCCCCCTTCAGCAAAGGAAGAACAAAGGCTGTTTTCAAGAGTCTGGGATGGAGTTTTGTCTTATGGAGAGATTGAAGATGTGAGTCACAGGGACTGTGATGATATGAGCGGCCAGCCTTAAGAAATAAGGTGGAAGTTCATCTGGACCTGCAGATTTTTTAGGATCAAGATCTTTTAACAGTTTATTGACCTCACTGACTGAGAATGGAGAAAAAGAGAAGCTGTGATTAACTGAGGATTGACTTGTAGGAGGGATTTGATTTGTAGAAGTTTGGTTATTAAGTGAAGTGGCTGATCTTCCATTAGTAACTGTGTCAAATAAAGAACCAGAAGCAACAAAATGTTTGTTGAGACAGTTCAGGATCTCGTGCTTATTTGACACAGGAACAGAGTTAATGAGAAGTTGTGATGGGAGGTCAGATGATTGGGGGGTGCCTGAGAGAGATTTGATGGTTTTCCAGAATCTGTTAGGGTCATTTAGATTTTTGGAGGTCTGAGATAAGAAATAGTTGCGTTTTGCTGCTTTAACAGCAGTTGTACAATTATTCCTCATCTGTCGAAAATTCAACCAATCAGTGTCTGAGCCAGATTTTCTCGCTGCGGCCCAAAGATGGTCTCTCCTGTGCAGGAGGTCAGCTAGCTCTGGAGT
Organism: Nematolebias whitei; assembly: GCF_014905685.2. Taxonomy (NCBI): domain Eukaryota; kingdom Metazoa; phylum Chordata; class Actinopteri; order Cyprinodontiformes; family Rivulidae; genus Nematolebias; species Nematolebias whitei. The sequence continues at coordinate 3,682,085 of NC_056508.1, read as the reverse complement.
AAACCAGGGGCTGTCTCGTCCCTTTATTCTGAACTGACGAAAAGGAGCATGTATGTTCAGGAAATAAATGAAATTATTATGGAAATAGTTCCAAGCGGAGTTCACGTCATCAGTTAACAGAATACGATGCCAGTCAAAGTGAGACAGATCCCAGAGGAATGACTGTTCACAAAAACGTTTCAAATCCCTTTTTTGAATTAATCTGGGCTTAGAAGGTGGAAGTTTAATATCTCTCAAAGCAGCTGTCACACAGTGATCACTCAAAAGATCAGCAAATACACCTATACCAGGGAATTTGTGAGGCATATTAGTTAGAAACAGGTCTAAGATGGAGGAATTTTCAGGATGGCTTTTATTTAATCTAGTGGGGGAGTCGATCAGTTGGGTTAAATTAAAAGACAAGCAACATTCCTTGATTTTGTCACAGAGGGGGGTCGACTTACACCAATCAATGTTGAGGTCTCCAGCCAAAAAGACCTCTGTGAATTTTAAATTACCAAGAAATTCCTTCATGGCATTTAATGCCTCAGGTGATGCTGAGGGTGGGCGGTAACAACCTACTACAGTTAAAATCTGGCCTCCATTCATGGTGATATTTACAGATAAGGCTTCAAACTGGTTTGGAATTGTTTTGGAAGACACAAGACTTGAAACCAGAGAATCTCTAATGTAAATAATGACTCCACCCCCCCCTTTTTTTGACGATCACAGCGGTAGATGTTAAATCCATTGATTGCCACGTCATTATTCTTTACAGATTTGTTGAGCCAGGATTCAGAAATAAAGATAACATCTGCCCCAGAAGAACTGACCAGGATTTTCATAGCATCAAGTTTTTTCAGAAGGCTACGAGCATTTACATGCAGAAAATGAAGCCCAGAGGCATTTTTAAAGTCATTTGGTGTGCTGTAATTAGTGGGGGGTCCAGGGTTGGGCTGAATCCCTGAGAGCAGTAACAACATTATTATCAAACATTTTCTTGAGTTTTTTGTGACTGATGTGTAATTACAGGAGTTAACAGTGTGACAATTAGCCCCCATAATCGAACCATGAGAAACATTTATGAAGACGTGATCATTCAGAACCCAAAAACAGTGAAAGTTGCA
>NC_056508.1:3648525-3680579 GCF_014905685.2 Nematolebias whitei | reverse complement strand
ATTCAGGGTTAGACAGGATCTGTTTCTGAAAAAGAAACCCAGCTTAACTTTCAGTTTCTTTATAAAGTTTTCCACATGGAGCTTAAAAGAGAGATGTGAGTCGACCAAGATACCCAAATATTTATAGGAATCAACAAACTCAATGGGGACACCATTTGAGGATAAAATCGGAGGAAGAACTGCTGGGACCAACTTCCTATTTGAAAAAAGCATCCCTTTAGTTTTGTTGGCATTTAGGACAAGTTTGAGGTGAAAAAATCAGTCTGGATGATGTTGAATGCAGATTTCAAAAGCTGGAAAGCCTTAGCAACAGTTTTAGCTCGACAATAAACAACTGTGTCGTCAGCATAGAAATGTATGGATGCATTAGGGATGTTTTTACCTACATTATTTATGTAGATTGTAAAGAGGGTAGGTCCTAAGACTGAGCCTTGTGGTACACCATTGTTGACTGTTAAATAACTGGAGGAAGTACCATTATGTTGAACACATTGCCTCCGGTCTGAAAGATAGTTAGAGAACCAACCAATGGTGTGTTCTGAGAAACCAGTTTCTGAGAGTTTATGACACAAGATGTTATGATCCACAGTGTCAAAAGCTTTAGACAGGTCTAAGAAAAGTGCAGCACAATAATCCTTAGCATCCAGTGCTTCAACAACATCATTAAGAACCTTCAGTGAAGCAGTGGTTGTGCTGTGTTGTTTCCTGAAACCAGATTGATGTGGAGGTAATATGTTAAATGAGTCCAGGTAATCTTTGATTTGAGAGTTTATCAGTTTTTCTAGAACCTTGGCTAAAATGCAGAGTTTAGAGATTGGTTGATAGTTGTTCAGTGAGGTGGGGTCTCCCCCCTTCAGCAAAGGAAGAACAAAGGCTGTTTTCAAGAGTCTGGGATGGAGTTTTGTCTTATGGAGAGATTGAAGATGTGAGTCACAGGGACTGTGATGATATGAGCGGCCAGCCTTAAGAAATAAGGTGGAAGTTCATCTGGACCTGCAGATTTTTTAGGATCAAGATCTTTTAACAGTTTATTGACCTCACTGACTGAGAATGGAGAAAAAGAGAAGCTGTGATTAACTGAGGATTGACTTGTAGGAGGGATTTGATTTGTAGAAGTTTGGTTATTAAGTGAAGTGGCTGATCTTCCATTAGTAACTGTGTCAAATAAAGAACCAGAAGCAACAAAATGTTTGTTGAGACAGTTCAGGATCTCGTGCTTATTTGACACAGGAACAGAGTTAATGAGAAGTTGTGATGGGAGGTCAGATGATTGGGGGGGTGCCTGAGAGAGATTTGATGGTTTTCCAGAATCTGTTAGGGTCATTTAGATTTTTGGAGGTCTGAGATAAGAAATAGTTGCGTTTTGCTGCTTTAACAGCAGTTGTACAATTATTCCTCATCTGTCGAAAATTCAACCAATCAGTGTCTGAGCCAGATTTTCTCGCTGCGGCCCAAAGATGGTCTCTCCTGTGCAGGAGGTCAGCTAGCTCTGGAGTAAACCAGGGGCTGTCTCGTCCCTTTATTCTGAACTGACGAAAAGGAGCATGTATGTTCAGGAAATAAATGAAATTATTATGGAAATAGTTCCAAGCGGAGTTCACGTCATCAGTTAACAGAATACGATGCCAGTCAAAGTGAGACAGATCCCAGAGGAATGACTGTTCACAAAAACGTTTCAAATCCCTTTTTTGAATTAATCTGGGCTTAGAAGGTGGAAGTTTAATATCTCTCAAAGCAGCTGTCACACAGTGATCACTCAAAAGATCAGCAAATACACCTATACCAGGGAATTTGTGAGGCATATTAGTTAGAAACAGGTCTAAGATGGAGGAATTTTCAGGATGGCTTTTATTTAATCTAGTGGGGGAGTCGATCAGTTGGGTTAAATTAAAAGACAAGCAACATTCCTTGATTTTGTCACAGAGGGGGGTCGACTTACACCAATCAATGTTGAGGTCTCCAGCCAAAAAGACCTCTGTGAATTTTAAATTACCAAGAAATTCCTTCATGGCATTTAATGCCTCAGGTGATGCTGAGGGTGGGCGGTAACAACCTACTACAGTTAAAATCTGGCCTCCATTCATGGTGATATTTACAGATAAGGCTTCAAACTGGTTTGGAATTGTTTTGGAAGACACAAGACTTGAAACCAGAGAATCTCTAATGTAAATAATGACTCCACCCCCCCCTTTTTTTGACGATCACAGCGGTAGATGTTAAATCCATTGATTGCCACGTCATTATTCTTTACAGATTTGTTGAGCCAGGATTCAGAAATAAAGATAACATCTGCCCCAGAAGAACTGACCAGGATTTTCATAGCATCAAGTTTTTTCAGAAGGCTACGAGCATTTACATGCAGAAAATGAAGCCCAGAGGCATTTTTAAAGTCATTTGGTGTGCTGTAATTAGTGGGGGGTCCAGGGTTGGGCTGAATCCCTGAGAGCAGTAACAACATTATTATCAAACATTTTCTTGAGTTTTTTGTGACTGATGTGTAATTACAGGAGTTAACAGTGTGACAATTAGCCCCCATAATCGAACCATGAGAAACATTTATGAAGACGTGATCATTCAGAACCCAAAAACAGTGAAAGTTGCAGTGATGGACAGATTCAGGTCTATTAACAAGATTCAGTGACTCCAGATAATCTGAGAACTGAAAATAGTGACAGTAATATGAATGATGCAGAAAAGTTTCAGACCATAAAACGTTACAGTTCAAATGGGCAAACAAACCCGATGAGTTGGCCCAACTGCAGTTTGAGTTGGGCTGAGGGGAGCTCCGGCCCCCCAGTGAAGATGGATGGATGCTCCCATGGGAAACAGAAGCTGGGTCCAGAATCAACAGGCCGAAACAGAGACAGATAATTCGCAGCAAATAGCAGAGCGAGCTGCCAGAAAATCCTCCTGACGAGAAAAACATGATCCAAGCTCGTTTCAGGTCAACAGGGGCCAACAGCGTGATCCGGAATAAAATTAATTTTTATTCAGGTGATTTTGGATGGAGGCCTGCAGCAGCTCCGATACAAACTCCGAACTTCACTCGAGCACTACGCAGATCTTCTCCTTCACGCTCCTCCGCTTCTCAGCACCCGACAGCACGGGGCACCCCCCAGTGAAAAGTGAGACTGACCAGAGAGGCTGAGGCTGAAGTCGGCAACTGGTCCGGTCCGGTTCTGTTCCAGTTCGGCTCCGGCGCTCCAAGCACAAGAGACGAAGAGGCTGAAGATATCCCTGGCCCGGTTCTGCTCCGGTCCGGCGGCCCAGTCTGGCAGCGCGGTTCTGCTCCGGTCTGGCGGCCCAGTCCAGCGGCGCGGTTCTGCTCCGGTCCGGCGGCGCTTCAAAGCACCGGAACGTCTCCTCCTGGTGAACACAACGACTCCACGGAAGTGGATCATCCTTCAGTAAAAGTAACGGGCTGCTCACTGAAGCTGAGACTGGCTCTGTTGAAGACGAATTCCCCCACAGCCACCTCGGTTCGGTTATGGTCCAATTCGAGGGACACAGGTACACTTCCCCCACACCTATGGAGACACCACGAGGGCCAGTCCAGCTGAAAACAAGCGAAATACCACCCGGCGATATTTGTCGGAACCAGGTAGAACCACAAAGGTCCAGATAAGAGTTCGTTGAGGTCCAGAGAGAGAGAGAAAAAACACCGGACCTTCGTGCGTCGACTCCCCAGCTCGAGGGGTCACCTGGCCGGCAGGGTGCGCTTAGAGTGACCGATGGGGGGGAGCGGCCGATCGGTCCTGGGCCAAAATATTTTTGGGACGGTCCCGTCCGGCTCTTTGAGCCACTGAACACCGAATTTGGTTGGAAGGAGGACCAGCTTTAGTCCGGTTCGAAAAAACGGGTCAGTTTGATGATAAAAGACTGCAGAGAAGCCGGAGGGAGCTGCTGTCCATCAGCTCGCCGGAAGTGAAGTGACGAAATTAACAATAAATGATATGCATGAAAACTGATCTACCTATTTTCAATGTTGCTCTTGCTGTCATCAGGTAGTGGAAAACAGCTCTCCTGAGAGTCTGCTCAACATCCCACAGTTGGTTGGACTGGAAGATGGTGCAGTGAAAGTCAAGACCTTTGACTGGCAGACCCACCTGGGTCCCTACTTCTGAAAACTCCCACAGATAAAGAGTTATCAGCACTTCAGGTATTTATATACAAACTTCAACACTGTCATCATCATCAACTTTATTTATAAAGCACCTTAACCACTATTGTTGGATTTCATATTTTTATACCTTTTTATATTTCCTATCAAGCATTCAAATGTCATGTTATACAAAGTGTGTGCGTGCCTTTCTTCAAGGGTTGAACTATATTTATAGAAAATGTTTACTAATTCTAACTATTTTACCTTTACATATAATCTTATATTACCTAATGATAATTTTACAAGTTCACATTTGATATATTACAAGCAATCAAATCATGCCAGATAGCAGACTGATTAACATAAATAAAGCTAGAACATATTTCTTTAATTTAGACTTAATATAGTTTGACTAAGTAAAATCCCTCAGGTTCTCTCTTAATAATAACAATTAAGATTTAATTGTTTAATCATTGTTTGATACAGGGTCGGTTTAGAATGTTACTCGATGTGGGGGCAGGGTGACTTCAGCTGAACTGATACACAAGTATAAGCCAGAGGGATCAATTAAGAACACATAAACATGAGTTAGTTAATAATTAATAGTTATTAATTATTCCTAGAAAGAAACCATTTTAACTCAAATATCAATAAGGTATAATCAAGCTAAACTGAAACTAGAGGGTGAACAGTCTGAACGCAGACAAGAAACCAAGCCTCCATATCTTATCTCTGGAATGCAGTAAGAGGGGGGCGGGCTAGACCAGTAACCATAGTAACCGGGTCTAAACCAATCAGAAAGCTAGCCTTCTCAAACTTTGATAAAAGCCGGAAATGGCACACGCCCAACGAGCATTTCCGGGGAAGCGCAGACCGAGACGGTTCTTTCTTTAATGCTCCAAATATATGCATATATTTTACAAATGTAATTGTTTGTCTCTGAATACCTGTAACTCCTGTTTGTCAAATAAATCTTTTGAACTAAGGTGACCGTCTCAGCTGTGGTCTAATCAGCTGCTTATCATTCTTCCTATTTTAAACGATGTATTACATTTCTCTCACAATATTCAGTGACTGAAAATGGCATTGATATCTCCTCCTGCCAAGATCACCCCTAAAATGAGAGCATTAAGAATGTTCAGCTAACGACCTCCTCTCTGCTCACCCTTATTTTACCTGGTCCAACCTCTGACCACCTGTCAGGCTGCTTCTTAGCCTGCCTGATGATGTACCACCTCCAAGCACCTCCTATCAGACTGTTCATACTTTTGGGGGCTCGTCCGGGCAGACAGCCACAACACTAGCCACAGCTGGAATAAAGTGCTGAACATCTGACACACTGGTTTTAATGTCCAGTTGTGTCCTTTCATTCACAGTTTTGATACCAACAGACCAGGAGTGGTTCTTGCTAAAACTCACAGTGATGCAGAGCCTGTCAGCTTTCAGCTACTGCACGACCCAGAAGTTTTACCCACTCTGTAGTGCATTCCTGTTCTGCCCTCAACTGGACTGACCATCAACAGGCAGACCTATCTATATAAAAAGATAAGGCCTTTCTGCTCTGATGAAGCAAAACACATTACTTGTCCGGCACCAAAACTTTGCTAGAAAACTGTGTGAAATCTCTGAACTAAGTCTGATGTGTGTAAAGACTTATTTTCTTTTGGTTTTCGCCTTTCTAACCTCATCAGATGCAATATAAGCATCTCCTGGGTTTACTCAACATCTTCAAATATTTATACAAACTTCTCCACTGTCATCAACTTTATAAAGCGTTGAACACCAGCCACAGCAAGGTTCCAGACAATACAAGGAAACATATAGAACAACTAATAAATACGTATGTTTGAACCAAGTTGAATCAGTTTCCGTGTCCTCCTTAGTTGTGATTCATCTTTTTTGGGGTTGGTTGTAACAGTAACTATTGTGACACAACAATCAACATTATTAATGTGTAAAACATGTCACAATAACATAAAATACAATTCTTTGAATTAATGTTTTTTTTTTCTCCAAAAGATCAAAAGGAATTTTTCCAGCAAAGCTGAATGTCTGCACACCTTCCAAGGCAGAGGCTGTGTTGACAGTCAGTGCTTGGGGATGGGGTTAAGGCAAATTAATGTAAATGAACAGCAATTGTTAACACCCCCAGGCAACGCTTCAGGAATCAGAACATTCTTCTGAAACTTTGAGGCCTGTATCCTCCCTAATCTTATTTGCAGATTGCCAACATTGAAATGGCCGTATCTGCTTCTTCTTTTTTTTTGATTGCCATGTGTTTGACATAATCGGATAGCTTAGAACCCACACTTTCAGATTCTGTAAAGAACTCAAAATGACCCAGGGGAGATTTGTTCCTGGTTTTGCCGTGGCCAGTCACATTTTGTCAAAGACTGGGAGGAACCAGGTCCAGGGGATCCAAGTAGAGAGGGAGATGAGAACCAGAGAGGTGTGTATTGCAAGACTGGATAATGACTTCGTGAAGTCCGAGTTGAGTTCCAGTTGAGTTGAATATTTTCTGATAATAAAGATCCAAATGATGCCGGAGAGCCAGGAGGTTGTTGGGGAGACACGGCAGAGCAGAACTGGACAGACAGGCAAAAAGTCAAGGTTAGACAAATCTTTCTTTAGTTTTCAGGTTCGGGCTGCCACTCAAATTACGCAGGGTAATCAATGCTCCAGCGTAGGTTGAATGTCTGTCAGAGGTCTAAGTAGAGTAGAGATGCTGGTCGATAATCAGGTGCAGATGAGGTGATTAGATGATTTGCAGCTGTGGGTGGAACTGGAGGTGACAAGAAACTGGGAATCCCACACTCTCAAGCTCTCAAAGGAGGCATACACATTCCTTCCTGCTCCGTTTCCCTCCTGCTTTATTTTTGCTTTCTGTCTGTGTATCGGAGCAGCTCCTATTTTTTTTTACTCATCTCCCGAAATGGAAACTACTGTATTGGATCTGACCAACTGGACTTTCACCATATATTTCAAATTCTTTCAACAAAGCGATAGTGTCCTGGAGAACCCTCATCTGCTTGGATGAGGTGTGCAGCTGGATAAATCTCTATGGGGGATGTGTCTATCTCCGCTATAGGCCAAAGATGCTGACATTGCCAATAACTGGATTTATGATAAAAGGCTCTAGAGCAATGTGGATATCCTAACTGGGCCTTCCTGAAAGCAGAGAAGAAACCCAAACAGGACTTCAGTCAGCCAACAGGTGAAAAGGAGGAACCCAGACCCAGACCAGTGGTCATTCCATATGTTGAGGGAGTATCAGAGAAACTGAGACGTTTATTGTCTAAACATAATGTCCCAGTGGCTTTTAAACCCCAAAATACATTACGGCAAAGACTGGTTCATGCCAAAGATCCAGTCCCCCGGCACAAACAGAGTAATGTTGTGTATGCAGTTCAGTGTTAGGAGGGTGATCAGTCTTACATCGGGGAAACAAAACAGCCACTGGCCAAAAGGATGGCCCAGCACAGAAGATCAACATCATCAGGCCAGGACTCTGCGGTCTACACTCATCTCCAGGCCAGAGGTCACTCTTTCAGGGATCAAGATGTTCACATCCTGGACAGAGAGGAACGATGGTTTGAGAGAGGAGTAAAGGAGGCCATCTTTGTGAAAAGAAATCGTCCATCATTAAACAGGGGTGGAGGCCTCCGGGTTCAACTGTCCCCCTCTTACAATGCTGTGATTGCTAGTATCACTCAGCCCTCTGTGAATAGTAAACAGCCATCAGTGTGCTAATGATCCATTGTTAGGCTGATTGTCTTTCTTGAGCATGTAATCAGCTGGTTTTGATTGTCGGCAGCAAAACTGGTTGATCCACTCTGAGAAGGTGCTATTTAAGAGACTGAGCTGAAAACAGTACCTCAGACTGAGGAAGTCTCTCGGATGAGAGACGAAACGTTTCTACATTTTTTTTTTGTTGTTTTGCTTTGTTTTGTTTTTTTGAATGTCCAGAGGACCAGATTTAACTTTTTTAGATTGTCTAGTATAAAGTGAGTCAGGATTATGTACAATAGGCATGTTACCAGCATAAATATCAAGAGTATCAGGTTCAATAGGCTCAGAGTACAGGCAGCACAACGGCACAGTGGTTAGCACTGTTGCCTCACAGCAAGAAGGTCCTGGGTTCAATCCTCGGTTGGGCCTGGGGTCTTACTGTGTCGAGTTTGCATGTTCTTCTCGTGCTTGCATGGGTTTTCTCCGGGTACTCCCGTTTCCTTCCACAGAACAAAAGCATGCATGTCAGTCTTCCTTCAGGCCCAGACCTCCCTTGCAAAAGAGATCTGTAATCTCAGTGGGATTTGCCTGGTTTAAAAAGAGGTTAATAAAACAAATAATATAGTGTACAAAATAATTTTCATCAGATGAAATGAAGATTATGAATTCCACTGTAAGACTAGTTAAGGCTTTTATGGGCTACTAATTTGAAACATTTTAGGATTTATGATTTTGCAAAAAAGACGTTTATTTTCAGCAGAGAAAAATGTCTACTGACCTGTCAGTGTCTTCTTAAGTTCATCTCTGAACTTTTTCACTGATGCTGCATTTCCCCCATTTGTAACATAAGTCCACTCAGTTTAAGCGAAACTGTGGATCCAGCATGGTCAGTCATGGGCACGGGTGACATGCGATTAGACCAGAGGTCAGTTGTTAATGACACACATGACTGGGTCTTTAGTTTAGAAACATGTGTGGGTGAACAACACAATGTAAATCAATGGTATTTTGGCCATCACATTTTTCAAATAGATAAACAAGGACGTTCAATGACTGATATCATACCATACCATTTTATTTATAGAGCACTTAAAACAGCTACAAGTCCAACCAAAGTGCTGTACAGACAGAAAAACAGGCAACACACAAAGCAATATACAAAATGAGGTAAATCAGAATATAGACATAAAAACGATGCAGATAATAAATATGACGACTAACCAGTGTGGAGCATACAGGTTCAAAACACAGATCATCTGGTGTTGAATGCTACTGAATATTAGTGAGTTTTTAAACGGGATTTGAAAACCGAGAGGGAGGGGGCCAGTCTGACAAGCAAATTATCAAAATACAGGAAGGATCTCAGGCTAAAATAATAAAAGACCTGAAAGATCTGGAAAAACTAAAATGAGCTCAGGAGATGACAGATAATAAATCATCGACATAACTTCACAAACAAGAAATTAACAAAATATAAAACAAACAAATACATTAAAACATGACAACATACGAAGATTTAGAGTTTAAAATATACAATGTTGAAGATGCGATTGATACAAATTTTTTCCCTGAAATAAAAGACTGTGAATATTACAATGAAGAACAGTTTAATGACATCAATATAACAAATGGAGGTCTCTCTATTATTCACTTTAATAGTAGAAGTATAAATGCAAATATATCCAAAATAACAGATTATTTAAAACAGCTAAACAGAACCTTTACAATAATAGCACTGTCAGAGACATGGCTCAACGATGAAAACACAACTAATGTTCACATGGAAGGGTATGAATTATAACATGTGAACAGAAGCAACAAAAGAGGTGGTGGAGTGGCTTTTTTTGTTAAAAATGAAATAAAATGTAAATTAATTAATGAAATGTCAATAATTGTTGATAATATCATGGAAATAATAACAATAGAAATAATAAACAAGATTGATAAAAACATATTGATAAGTTGTGTATATTGATCTCCAGGATCAAATATAGAAATATTCACCGATAAAATCGTACAACTATTGGACAAGAGTTTTAATAAAAGCATTTTTTTCTGTGGAGATTTTAATATTGACCTGGGAAATAAAACAGATTCAAATAACATCAGTACATTTACAAATTCATTGTATAGTTTAAATCTTTATCCGTTAATATCAAAACCAACAAGAATTACAACTCATAGTGCTACAATAATCGATAATATTTTCACAAATGTAACAAATGGGGATGTGATGGGAGGTATTTTAATGAGTGATTTGAGTGATCATTTACCAGTTCCATCCATCCATCCATTTTCTTTACCCGCTTATTCCATTTTGGGTCACGGGGGTCGCTGGTGCCCATGTCCAGCAATCACTGTGCGAGGGGCGGGGTACACCCTGGACGGGTTGCAAGTCCATCACAGGGCCACATAGAGACAAACGAGACAAACAACCATTCACTCTCTCACTCACACCTAGGGACAATTTAGAGTTACCAATCAGCCTAACATGCATGTTTTTGGACTGTGGGAGGAAACCGGAGTACCCGGAGAAAACCCACGCATGCACGGAGAGAACATGCAAACTCCACCCAGAAAGGCCCCTGGACCGGGGTTTGAACCAGGGACCTGCTCGCTGAGAGGCAGCAGCTCTACCAGTTGCGCCACCGTGCTGCCTCATTTACCAGTTTTCATGATTTATAAAAATGATCAAAGCATTACAAAAGAAATTACAACTAAGGAAAAAACAATAAACACATCAACAAAAGCAATGGACAAATTAAAAGATGATTTACATAAACAAAGCTGGAAAGACGTGTTTGTTGATGATGTGAATAGATCATATGATGAGTTTATGAATATTTTGGGAGCTCTGTATGAAAAGAATTGTGTGCAAAATAATTGTACAAAGAGAAATGTTGTTGATCAACCATGGATGACGAAAGGGTTGAGAAATGCTTGTAAAAAAAAAGAATTATTTGTATACATGTTTCTTGAAATTGAGAACACAAGAGGCTGAAAATAAATATAAGAAGTATAAAAATAAATTAGTAGCGATTATAAGGAAACACAAGAAGGAATATTATAGTGATTTATTAAATAAAAGTAATGGTGATATGAAAGCTACATGGCGTGTAATAAATAGTGTTCTGAAAAGTCATAAAGCAAAAACAGGTATTTCACAATATTTTTTGAAGGATGACGATGAAATCCATGATAAAAATGAAATTGTAAATGGATTTAATCATCATTTTGTGAACGTTGGATCAAGCCTTGCAGCTAAAATACCAAAAGTAGACAATAATGTGAACCATTCAGTTATAAGTTGTGACAACAGTATTTTTCTTAATGGAACTGACAAAGAAGAAATAATGAATGTAGTAAAAAATCTTACAGATAAGAGATCAAAAGACTGGGTGGACATGGATATGATGTTTGTAAAGGACATAATGAGTTATGTTATCGAGCCGTTTACATATATTTGTAATTTATCATTTTCAAAAGGAATATTTCCAGATAATATGAAAGTAGCTAAGGTAGTTCCTCTCTTTAAAAATGGTGATAAATGTGTGTTCAATAATTATAGACCAATATCCTTATTACCACAATTCTCAAAAATTCTAGAAAAACTGTTTGTGACCAGATTAGATAAATTTATTACTAAACAAAACATTCTAAGAAGTAGTCAGTATGGGTTTAGAGCAAAAAACTCTACATCAATGGCTCTCATGGAAATAATAGAACAAATAACTACTGCTGTCGATCAAAAACAGTATTGTGTTAGTATTTTTGTTGATTTAAAAAAAGCATTCGATACTATTGACCACACTATTCTCCTTGAAAAATTAAATAAATATGGTATAAGAGGACCAGCATTACACTGGGTATCTAGCTATTTAAAAGATAGGAAACAGTTTGTACAAATAAATGGTGTAAGATCTGACCTGTGCAATATCACTTGTGGAGTTCCTCAAGGCTCTGTACTTGGACCAAAGTTATTTATTTTATATGTGAATGACTTAGTGAATGTATCAGGACTCCTCAAATGTGTCCTTTTTGCAGATGACACCACATTTTTTGTTTGGGTAAAGATGTAAAACGGATGTTGGAATTGATGAAGACAGAATTTGATAAAATACAAACTTGGTTTAAACTTAATAAATTATCATTAAATTTAGATAAAACTAAATACATGATATTTAGCAACAAAAAGAGAACTGTTGATGATCCATTTAAAATTGAGGGTGTTGAGATTTGTAGAGTTAATGAGATGAAATTTTTGGGTGTAATCATGATGAACAGCTAACAAGGAAAAATCACATAAATTATGTAAGAACAAAAATACCTAAATCTATTGCAGTACTATACAAAGTCAGGGAATTATTAAATGATAAAGCTCTGTACATGTTGTATAACACAATCATTGTTCCACATTTAATCTATTGCATTGATGTTTGGGGGAAAGCATGTAAAACATTTACAAAACCTATTTTTATTTTACAGAAAAGAGCTGTAAGAATTATCACCAGAAAGCATTACAGTCACCCATCAAGCACATTATTTTATCAACTGAACTTATTGAAGTTCCATGATTTGGTAGATTATAGTATTTTATCAGTTATGTATAGGGCTCAAAATAACACATTACCATTAAATATCCAAAGAAATTTTGTTAAAAGACAAAGTTGCTACAATCTTAAGGGGATAGAAATATTTGTCAAACCAAAATTCAGAACTAGTCTGAAGGGAAGGTCTACCTCAATCCAAGGAGTTGGATTGTGGAATGGTCTAGAGAGTGATGTGAAAAATGCCAAGTCAATGTGCACATTTAAGAAAAAGATCAAAACTGAATTGTTAAAAAAATATATATGAAGTAGCTTAGTGTGTGTTTTGTATTAGAATTAGATAAATTAGAAATTTATTCATTTTGTTCTGTTACTTGAAGATTATTATGTCTGAAATAATTGTTTGTAAAAAGGGGCAGATATAATAAGATTTTTTCTTCTTTCTGCTGCCTTTCATTTTAAATCTTTTGTATCTTTTTTATATTGTTATGGAATTGTTTTGTACTTTTTTAAAATGAATAAACTATATACCATACCATACCATACCATACCATACAAGCAGAGGCAACTCGTTCCAAAGTCTTGGTCCTGCTACAGAGAAGGCCCCGTCACCTCTGCGCTTAAGACGAGTTCCTGGAACTGTGAGGAGCAGCTGGTCCGCTGACCTCGGGGAACGTGGAGGGACATATGGCTGTAGCAGATCAGAGAGATTGGGGAGTGGGGGGGCCGAAACTGTTCAGCGATTTGTAGACATACAGGAGTATTTTCAATTGGATTCGAAGGTGAACCAGTAGCCAGTGCAGTGAGGCCAAAACTGGAGTAAACTCCTCTCTTTTGCCTGTACTGGTTAAAAATCGGGCTGCTGCATACTGGACCAGTTGTAGTCATGCAATGGAGGTCTGACTGATACCAAACAGGAGTGAATTGCAGTAATGAAGCCTAGATGTAATGATGTAACATGTATTACTGTCTCCAGGTTATTTCTGGATAATATGGGCTTCAGTTTAGACAGCCACCTCAGTTGGAAGAAGCATGATTTAACAATCATGTTTACATGATTGTTAAATTGGAACTTAAAAAATAGTTCTCTAACAGTAATTTGCCTATATTCATACAAAGCAACCTATTAGTAATTTCTCATAAGTTCAGACATTATACTACTCAAGTCTCCACTCTCTGCTCATAAGGTGAGCTCTCTCAACCAAACGTGGGAGCATCACCTTGGCACTTAGCTTTAATGTCAGGAGCTGTATGCAGCTGGCATTAACTAATATCAGTGTAACTTAATATTAGCTACACAGCTTTTTGTGAACTGTCTCGTTAGTGTTTATCATAAGCAAAAATTAAACTAGCAGGACATGCTAATGTTGCTAACATCTCCATTTGCCTTCACGGACCGAAATCTACGGACTCCTTCGGTTCCATAGGGAAACCTTGGATGTTCTCTGTCTGCCAGACCCGGCGGTTCTGGAGGGCAGCTGCTGCGGTCGACATTATTACCATCAAGTTGCTAGCCGGACATGCTAACAACAAGGCCTGCAAATGCTAACAGGGCCACGCTGATAAAGCTGATAAAACGTTCTGTTGTTTGTAACAGTTCTTGGAACAGAGGCAGATTGCTAACATTAACTAGCTAGCTTTGCTATCATCTCTTATAGCTTGTGTTTTTTTTGCTTCCGTTCCATGTGTCAATAAAAGTTGGACGTAGTCCGACCATTTCTGATGTTGAAGCACTGCAGAACTTACATTGCGCTGTGTGCTTTTTTTTTCTTTTCTCAGTGTTGCTTTACAAATATATTCTGATTTAAATAGACAACTTTTAAAACTGATGATTTGGCAGACATCTTCTCTGGCTCCCTCAGAAGCACTTCTCACTGGAGTGACAAGTGTTGCCAGATAGAGTCAAGGTTTTCCAGCCCAAATAAATGCTATAAGCTGCCACATCACACAAAAATCTACTCAGTCAGTATATTGTTACACTATATTTACTCTTTGAACATGAACGCACATCAGTACAAGCCAAGGTAATTTAACAACTTGTGGCAAAATGCAACAATTCATCAAAAATCTCCCCAGAGTTCCCAGCAAAATCAGCCCAATTGGCAGTAAACCACCCAAACTGGCAACACGAGGATGCGTACAAGGTAAGACGGTGGGCTCTGCGTGACAGCAGTAGCAAAAACATGTATTGTAATGAGTCACGTTAACGCTCGGATTTGAATCAATACGTTTTGCAGTCAATAAAAGCTAGGATGTTGAAAAATCAACTGGACGATATTCTGGCAAAATGGGCTTGACTGGTCTTGAAATAAAATCCAGAGTCCTCAATATCTGAGACCGAGACAAGACAGAGATCAAATGCGGTCAAGTCTGAGACAAAAATGAAACCATCAAAAAGTAGTCTCGAGACCAAGACCGGTCTCGAGTACCACAACACTACTCGTCAGCATGAAAAAGCCATCTTGAAGAGACTTGTAAGCACAGACCAATGGAATGCGCTCCTAATCTGGCCATTTGGACCTTGGAAGTTATCAGTACAGACTCGAGGCTGACTGAAAAATAGTCTGCTTGAATAAATCAACAATTGTGGTTATCTGAATATCTCCCCAGCTGGCCTTGGAACAAGCTGACTTTATCACACCCCCCCCCCCCCCCCCCCTGTGGAGTATTATTAGAACTGTGCCGGCTGGCCACCATCTTATCAGGACAATGAGCTATCAAAGGCTTCATGGACCACCTCGTTTGTAAATGCATATATATGTGTTCATAAATGTGCTGTAACTGGCAGAGTTTTTTTAATGGCTTAAATCTTGGCCTATAAGGACAAGGTGTGAAGAGATCTTTTTTTGTAATGCCACTACCCTCTCTTCATGGCTTTGTCCCTTTTTCTATCTAAAAACATTATTCTGAATAAGAATAAGAAGGCCGCCCTAATTAGCAGCAGCTTCATGCACTCCATCCATTTTTCAGACGGCTGTACGTACATGTTCTAGTTGTATCTCGGTGCAATGATAATAAAGCTTATTCTGATTTTGATTTCATGTGTGATCTCTATGTTGATGGGGTATGCCTCTTTTGAGCATCTGGTACAGAAGTCCATAAGTCAGTTTTTTCAGATATTTGCAGCCGAGACATTTTGATGTCTAAATCTGATTGTTTTCCTTTGTACCCTTCTAATCATTTTGTGGTTAAGATTTTGTAATGTAGGTCTGACACTAAGGGGGCCCTCAACAAGATCTATACTCTGCTCAGTTCATACCATGAGACCAGCTTGGACTTCCTTAAACTAATATGGAAAACTGGAAGAATCCATATTAGACACAATCTGGCAAAAGATCATTAAGACCATAAAGTTTTGAACCAGTCTGACATGACTGTCGAAGAGGAAGAGAGCCGGCATCGGAGGAGGGGGCGTGTCAAAGACACCATCTTAGCACCAACATAACTGATATGTTCCACTTTGGAGTAAGCTGTTGAGGGAAGAATCAGTTTTGTGTTGTGTGTTTCCTTGACTGATGAAGCCTTCCGGATGGAAGGTGAAACATTTCAGCAAAAAATAAACTGTCCAGATGACCTGACTGAAAATTGTTGGATCATTAAGACAATTTACTCATTCTCAGTCTGCCTGAGACATGCTGTATTTCAATGCAGTGGTGCACCGGCTGCACTGGTCCAAAGACAAGTTGCCCAAGATTAAAGCTGACCTGGACCTTGCATGTAATTGTTGTAAACAAACTCCAACTACACTCTTGCATATATGCTGGACCTGTCCTAAACGGCAAACTTTTTGGCAGTCTATTTTTGACACCTTCTCTGGGATATGTGGAAAAGCTGTATTCTCATCATCATACTGTTCGGGGTCGTCCTTCAACAAGTACAAGAAGGATGTGATTGCTTTTGGCTCTCTTTTGGCCAGAATACTTGTTTTGTGCAGTTGGAAGGACCCACACCCCTCAGCTTATGTTCACTGGATGAGAAGTGGTGTATTATATTCCTTTAGAAAAATAGCAATCCCCTGAAGGGTTTTATGAAAAGATTTTTGGACATTTGGCAGCTCTTCGTGTTGTATGTAAAAAACTTGTTAATGCCTGTATAGTTTATGTGGGAGGGGATTGGTTGGAAGGGTTTTCTTTTTTTGTGTGTTCTTTTTTGTTTGTGTTAATTGTTTGAATGTTAAAAAAAGTTAAAAAAAATCAATAAAAATACTTTGATTAAAAAATATAAAATATTAAAAAACAAAATAATGTTCTATTTTGCAGGTGAAGATGGGATCATCACACACCCCTGAACAGTGAGGTGCCCAAAGTTTACCATCTTAGTACAAAATAAACAAATATTGACCAAGGCAATAAGCTCTGGGCAGAGATGGATATCAAAGGACCTCTGGCTTCTTTTCAGACCCCGAATGTCAGAACACAGTGTGACCAAAGCTTCAAACTTACAACTTGGCAGAGGTACAAATTGAACTTAAGTTCCTCATGATCTGATTGTCAAATCTAGGACAAGATTTCTTATGCTCATTTTGTTACAGAATACAATGATAATTTGGCTTATACAGTTTGAATTTTACTGTTTGTGTTACTTGAAGTGTGGGTCCAGAGATTTAGTTTCAAATGCATGCTAAGCTGATTTGGCCTCATTTTGCTTTAGCTCGACCCTCTTTCTTGCATGCAGGTCTGTCATTCAACCTGCCACCTACACAAACAATTCAATTCAATTCAGTTTATTTATATAGCACCAAGTCACAACAGAAGTCATCTCAAAGCACTGCACAGAAACATTCATATACATAAAAAGCAAGTTAACATTATATATATAAATATATATATATATATATGAGTAAACTGTTTTGAGTTTAACTTCATCGCAGACTCTCTTCTTGAGCAAGCATGAAGGCTACAGTGGAAATAAAAAAAATGTCCTCATGAGGAAGAAAGCTCTAGCAGAACCAGGCTCAGGACAAGCGGCCAACTGTTTTGACCGGTTGGGTTGGGGGGGGGGGGGGGGGCAGGAAGGAGGAGCAGATCCACAATGGCAGATCAAGGATCACGTTTTAAGATAAAAATAATATCAAATGAAAACAATTCAATTTTAACTATTAATTTTAGGAAATGTGGACAATTTTTCCTACAGTAGTCTAAAGGCTCCCACAGACGCACAGAAACTGTGGGCACTGTCTGAAGACAGTTGAGACTTCATACTCAAGCATACAGGTCCTTCTCAAAAAATTTGCATATTGTGATAAAAGTCATTATTTTCCATAATGTAATGATAAAAATGAAACTTTCATATATTTCAGATTCATTGTACACCAACTGAAATATTTCAGGTCTTTAATTGTTTTAATACTGATGATTATGGCATACAGCTCATGAAAACCCAAAATGCCTGTCCCAAAAAATGAGCATATCATGAAAAGGTTCTCTAAACAAGCTATTAACCTAACCATCTGAATCAACGACGTAACTCTAAACACCTGCAAAAGATTCCTGAGGCTTTTAAAAACTCCCAGCCTTGTT
Source organism: Nematolebias whitei (assembly GCF_014905685.2). Classification (NCBI taxonomy): domain Eukaryota; kingdom Metazoa; phylum Chordata; class Actinopteri; order Cyprinodontiformes; family Rivulidae; genus Nematolebias; species Nematolebias whitei. Next base: position 3,662,682 of record NC_056508.1, on the reverse strand, counting down.
CATTACTCAAAACCACAATCATGGGTAAGACTGCCGACCTGACTGCTGTCCAGAAGGCCATCATTGACACCCTCAAGCAAGAGGGTAAGACACAGAAAGAAATTGCTGAACGAATAGGCTGTTCCCAGAGTGCTGTATCAAGGCACCTCAGTGGGAAGTCTGTGGGAAGGGAAAAGTGTGGCAGAAAACGCTGCACAACGAGAAGAGGTGACCGGACCCTGAGGAGGATTGTGGAGAAGGGCCGATTCCAGACCTTGGGGGACCTGCGGAAGCAGTGGACTGAGTCTGGAGTAGAAACATCCAGAGCCACTGTGCACAGGCGTGTGTAGGAAATGGGTTACAGGTGCTGCATTCCCCAGGTCAAGCCACTTTTGAACCAGAAACAGCGGCAGAAGCGCCTGACCTGGGCTACAGAGAAGCAGCACTGGACTGTTGCTCAGTGGTCCAAAGTACTTTTTTCAGATGAAAGCAAATTTTGCATGTCATTTGGAAATCAAGGTGCCAGAGTCTGGAGGAAGACTGGGGAGAAGAAAATGCCAAAATGCCAGAAGTCCAGTGTGAAGCACCCACAGTCAGTGATGGTCTGGGGTGTCATGTCAGCTGCTGGTGTTGGTCCACTGTGTTTTATCAAGCGCAGGGTCAATGCAGCTAGCTATCAGGAGATTTTGGAGCACTTCATGCTTCCATCTGCTGAAAAGCTTTATGGAGATGAAGATTTCATTTTTCAGCACGACCTGGCACCTGCTCACAGTGCCAAAACCACTGGTGAATGGTTTACTGACCATGTGCTGATGAAGATTCTCAGTCATCCAGGACATGATGAATTCAAAAAGCGTTCAATACAAAAACAACTGGACTTTATTTGTAACAAAAGACGTTTTGCTCCTCATCCGAGGAGCTTTCTCAATTCAAAGAGCAGAGAGTGAGAGATTCAGGTTGAGTGAGATAAGACACACACACATATGTAGATTGGCAATTCACACCTAAACAACCTTAAAAGTAAGAGTCTTTGTTCCTCTAATTCACAGTCGAGGCCCCTCTGTTCCCATCAGGTGTGAAAACCGGCTGGGAATCTGTTTTAAAGTTGCATTATATGTTTTTGAAAGTGGGAATCTGAGGCCTCCTCCTCTGTTAAGAGCCGGCTTTTCTCTTTTTACATAAATTGCCTCCTTCACCCCCCTCTCAAACCATCTGTGTTCTCGGTCCAAAATGTGCACATTTTGGTCCTCAAAAGAGTGTCCCTTATCTGTGAGGTGGAGGAGAACAGCTGAATCTTGTCCTGTGGAGCTGGCTCTCCTGTGTGGAGTCATGCGTCTGTGAAGAGGCTGTTTAGTTTCTCCAATGTAGAGGTCTGTACAGTCCTCGCTGCACTGGACCGCATACACTACACCACTCTGTTTGTGTATGGGTGTCTTGTCCTTAGGGTGGACCAGCCTCTGTCTGAGAGTCCTGCTGGGTTTGAAATGTACTGGGATCTTGTGTTTGTTGAAGATCCTTCTGAATTTCTCTGATTCTCCAGTAACATAAGGGATGACAATGTTTTTACGTCTGTTGTTCTCCTTTTTCTGTTTATTGGTGTGTTTTGTAGATTTCCTCGCTGACTTGACAAAAGCCCAGTTAGGATAGCCACATGTTTGAAGAGCTTCTTGAATGTGTTTCTGTTCCTTTTCCTTACCTTCTGTCTTCGTGGGGACGCATTCGGCCAGATGTTGTAAAGTTCAAGACTCAGCTGTTCACCTCCACCTCACAGATAATGAACACTCTTTTGAGGACCAAAATGTGCACATTTTGGACTGAGAACACAGATGGTTTGAGAGGGGGTGAAGGAAGCAATTTATGTAAAAAGAGATAAGCCGTCTCTTAACAGAGGAGGAGGCCTCAGATTTCCACTTTCAAAAACATATAATGCAACTTTAAGACAGATTCCCAGCTGGTTTTCACACCTGATGGGAACAGAGGGGCCTCGACTGTGAATTAGAGGAACAAAAGACTCTTACTGTTAATGTTGTTTAGGTGTGAATTGCCAATCTACATATGTGTGTGTGTGTTATCTCACTCAACCTGAATTTCTCACTCTCTGCTCTTTGAATTGAGAAAGGCCTCGGATGAGGTGCGAAATGTCTTCTGTTACAAATAAAGACCAGTTGTTTTTGTATTGAACGCTTTTTGAATTTACTGACCATGGTATTACTGTGCTCAATTGGCCTGCCAACTCTCCTGACCTGAACCCCATAGAGAACCTGTGGGATATTGTGAAGAGAAAGTTGAGAGACACAAGACCCAACACTCTGGATGAGCTTAAGGCCGCTATCGAAGCATCCTGGGCCTCCATAACACCTCAGCGGTGCCACAGGCTGATTGCCTCCATGCCACGCCGCATTGAAGCAGTCATTCATGCAAAAGGATTCCCGACCAAGTATTGAGTGCTTAATTGAACATGATTATTTGAAGGTTGGCGTTTTTTGTATTAAAAACACTAGTCTTTCATTGGTGGGATGAAATATGCTCATTTTTTGGGACAGGCATTTTGGGTTTTCATGAGCTGTATGCCATAATCATCAGTATTAAAACAATTAAAGACCTGAAATATTTCAGTTGGTGTGCAATGAATCTGAAATATATGAAAGTTTCATTTTTATCATTACATTATGGAAAATAATGACCTTTATCACAATATGCTAATTTTTGCGAAGGACCTGTACACTCTGACCAGCTGCAGACCAGCTCCGCAGGCAAGGGGCGTTTACCTTCGGGACAAATTGAGTTTGCCGATTGGTCATTTGCTGACATGCCTTCTGGATTGATTGACAGATCACAAAAAAATGAGAGCGGGCAACAAGCGGCAGCAGTGTTCTGTGTTTATATGCTGTTAATAAAAAGTTCTAAAACATAAAAAAAAAAACAGGGCGTGCTGGCCCTGCAGCCCACACATCAGACCGGCTCATCGGGAAATCTCCAGACCTTCCCACAGCCATGCCGGACATAATTTTAATTCGCTCGTGACAAATTCCTTAATTTCTCACAATTTCAGTCATGGCGTCAATAGACGCGGAGGAAGAGATCACTTGCCTCTTGGAAAAAATAAAACAAAAGAAAAGGCCATTAAAAAAGACCACGGATAAAGAAGGGGAATTTAATATATTGGTGTCGCATACAACACAGTCCGTCGCTGGGCAGTTTATTGTGCTACACCGAGTGAGTATGCGTACGCGGTCATAAAAACTGATCCGTGCATGGACATGACCTGCGGGTGTCCACTTTAATTCTAATCCGGTACACGCAGACCTCCACGAACTGAAGTCCGCCCGACTATGTGGAAGCCTTAAGCCTATGGCAGCAAAACAAGCCAACCCCAGTTATAGGATTTATCAAAAAGGAAAGTCTTAAGCCCAGTCTTAAAACTGGACAATGTGCTAGCCTTATAGGCAGAAACTGGAAGTTGGTTCCGCAGTAGAGGAGCCTGAGAACTGAAAGAGCTTCCTTCCATTCTGCTTTTGGAAACTCTAGGAAACACAAGTAAGCCTGCAGTCTGAGAGCGAAGTGCTCTGTTAGGAAAATATGGAACAATAAGATCCCAAATATAAGCTGGAGCTAGGTTGTTGAGAGCTTTGTAGGTTAGCAGTAAGGGTACCACTTTACAATAAGGCTCCCCTTATAGATGGCTAATAAATAGTTTATCCATCCATCCATCCATTTTATAGATACATTATTAATTCCTCTATAAACACTTTATAAATCATTAATAACTGCTTATTATGCATTAATTAAGGGTGACAGAGAGCCAAAACTGACCAGTTTCTTTCCAAATTGTGAGACAAATTGGCCACCTATGTTTCATCTACAGTTATATTAAACATTTCTGACTAAGTTACTACCTTGTAAGCACAATAAGCATTTTTAAACCTATTTCTTTAGCATATAATATTGTATGGGGTGGCTGAGTGGTTAGAGCAGTCGTCTTCTGATGCAAAAGTTGAGGGTTCGATTCCACCAGCAGTCACATGCCTAAGTGTCCTTGGGCAAGACACTGAACCCCTCATAGCCTCAGATGTGTGTCCCATCAGTGTATGAATGTGATCTAAAAAGCACTGATTACAGTCTGTCATGAAGTACAGTCCTTGTACGATAGACCATTTACTTTATTACTGCATTATAAGCATCTACAACTAATATTATATATTAAAAATATGTTTACAAATGCTTATTGGACTTACAAGGTAGTAAAAGTCTGAAATGTTTAATATAACACTAGATGAAATATATACGTGGCAGATTTGGCTCACTATTTGGCAAGAAACTGGTCAGTTTTGTCTCTCTGTCATCCTTAATTAATGCATAATAAACAATTATTAATGATTTCTAAAGTGTTTATAGAGGAATTAATAATGTAACTATAAACTATTTATTAGCCATCTATAAGGGGAGCCTTATTGTAAAGTGGTACCGAAGTAAGATTTTGAATTATATTCTGAATTTGATAGCGAGCCAACGGAGAGAAAGTAAAACAGGAGAGATATGATCTCTCCTGCCAACTCCCATTAAGACTCTGGCAGCAGCATGTTGGATTAACTGAATACTTTTAAAAGAAGTTTTAGGACACCCAGACAAAAAAGCTATTGCAATAGTCCAGTCTAGACATGATAAATGCATGAACCAGTTTTTCTGCATCATTTGCATATGCATCAAACAGAACACCATGTGCGTATAATAAGAGTAGCAGCTTAACACTAGAACAATTTTAGCAGAACTCTGACAGCAGTGTTATTATGTTGAAGATGTTATTAGACACCCCCTTTTAATCTTTACAACAAATTCTGACAAAAATATACATACAATAAATCTACTGAAAACTGTAGAGAAAGTGTGTTTCTGACATTTGGTGGGACATTTCTGGCCAGTCTTCAGTTCATGATCCTCACAGCTACAGAATTGTTTTTCTCTAAAGTTTATTAAATATAGTTGAAACTATATCCTTCAATCCATAAAGATAACTGAATTATGATTAGGGTTTCACAGATTTGTTATCTGAAGCACTATAAATTCTTTGTTGCTCTAACACACTTGACCTGTGTGTATGCTATCTGGTATTGTTGTGGAACTGCAGCATTAAGGTGGCAGACTCAAGAACTTTTGTAACCATAATTGATTCCTTAAGCAATTTTCTTAAGGTTTTACTGCATTACTGTACCATTTGGATTAAAAATGAATCAATTAATTTCAACCAGTCAAAATTAGAGTTAGCCATAGTTTAGGGTTGAGCTACATCCAGATGAGGCACAAGGAAATTCACCAGTCCTTCCATCAAAGCAACAGACATAGCAATTTTCTCCTCACAATTAATGCTATTTTGTTTAAAACTAGGTTAAATTACTTTTCCTTTCAACCCCGTCCTCCTCATCTCCATCCTCCTCGCCCCAGGCTAGTCTCCTAGTTGTAGGGCGGGAGGGCTGGTGCTGCTAGAGGGCTGTAATCTGAGTTAATTCTGTATTGGAGTTCCCTGTCCCATGGTTATCTCCCCTTTGTGGGGGTTCCATCCCCATCAAAGGCAGCTCCACGCCTAGTCATGCTGGATTAGGTGTCCCTCCCCCTAGTCCTCCACCGTCTCCAGCCTTGCAGCTGTAGGCTGCTGCCACCTCCCTGGCGATGCTCCTCATCCTGCCCGACTGTTGATTGTCAAGACGGAATGAAGAAGGCTGGCAGAATTCACGGAAGCAGCGCTTAAAGTTCTCATCCAGGAAGGCATAGAGAACAGGATTCAAGCTGCTGTTAACATATCCCAGGGCAATGAAGAAGTGCATCGTGACCAGCGTGTAAAAACTGCTCAGGTTGAAACCCAGAAACTGAGCCAAGACCATGATCTGGATTGGAGTCCAACAAACAACAAACACAGCCACAACAACCAGTACCATCCTGGTGATACGTCGCAGGTTGCGATCCTTTTCCTTAGAACCAGACAGGATGCGAACATTTCGCAGGCGTTTGACCATCAGACTGTAGCAGATGCTGATAATGGCCACAGGGATCAGGAAAGAGAAGAGGAAGACACAGGTGCCAAAAACAGGATCCCAATATGTCTTTGGTTCATTTGTGACCAGAATGCACTCAACACCTGGATGCACAAGGGGAAAGTGAGAAACAGAAGATAAACAAAAATGGTAATTACAAATTGAACAATATGTTGAATACCAGCTTAATGTCTGAAACTAACTTTTTTTCAAAATTCAGATATAGATATCTAAAGAAAGGAAATCAACATTGCAATCAAATTGGCAACATTTTGTACCTAAAAATTATCTTGAATTTGTTTGTTTGTCTGTGTTTGTTTGTTGTTACCACCTGCTGCCAAAATGTGATGGATGTGAATGTTTTGACCGTCTCTGTGTTTTTGAACCCCCCCACCCCCCCACACACACACACACATGCACACACACACACACACACATACACAATCACAATAAAGGGAGGTAAAGAGAAACAGACAGACAAATCTTGGTTTAGCAGTAACTGACCATCACCTCTGATCTTTCATAAAAATAACTTTTTTTATTTTTTTATTTTAAATTTCAGGGAAAGTGCTTTAAGTTATGGGAGGGAGCAGTCAATAAAATGGAAGCTTAGTATTCTGAATTCTCCCATACTGATTGTTTTCCTTCAGTCTTCAGTAACGATGTATAGGTATAGCAAATGAAGGTCACAAGTGGCTGAAAGTATGTTATGAGACTGCTTCCAAATTATTAATTTGTGGTCACTGTTTCTCATAATTTCATCAGCAGCAGAAACATTTTAATTAATTGAGCATAATGTGAATATTTTAATTTAAATCAGACAAAGCTTTCACAAGTATAATTTCTTTATACTCATGATACATAAGCACCACATTCTGTGGGGCTTAATGCAGGAGTATGGGGTGCCTGATTTGCATTAAGGGCTATTCAGTCTCTGCATAACCAAAGCAGGAGCTGTGTCCACATTTTTGGCACAAAGTTGTGTTCTTTCTCAGTGCGGGTTGAATTCTGCTAGGGCTGTCCCTTGTCTTCTATCCTGTTTGTGGTGTTCATGGACAGGATCTTGAGGCGCAATTGTGGTGAAAAAGGCATCTAGTTTAGGAACCTCAGGTCTTATCTCTGCTTTATGCGGATTATGTTTCCTGAAATTTCTTGCAAATAGATCTGAAGCTCTCAACCTTGACCTCTCTAAGTGGCTTCAAACATCTGCTAAGTTCCTGACAGAAACCAATGCAGACATGTTCCTGTTTTTAGTTTTCTACATCACCTTACAACCTGCTGTTTTTGTTTTGTCTTTTAAATACAATTGTTAAAACCAAGTCTCGCTTGTAAATGAGTCTGAGGTTGAATGGGTTTAACCTGTATAAATAAAGGTTGAATGAATGTGGTTCTGTTGGCATCTTAAGGCTAAGACCATTGTGCACTTGGGCAGTTTGCAGCCCAGTGTGAAGCCAATGGAATGAAAGACATGAAGCTTTCCGGACCGAAGGCAAAACATTTCAGCACAAAAAGTAAAGAAACTGTCCAGATGACCTGACTGAAAAATGTTGGATTTTATACCTGGATTATTGCACATGGACTTTGTTGTTTTCAACCAGTTTGACAAGACTGTCAACAAGGAAGAGGGTCGGCAATGGAGGAGGGGGCGTACCAAAGAGACCATCTAATCACAAGCAAAGCTGGTTTGTTCCACTTTGGAGTAAGCTGTTGGGGGAAGAATCAGTTTTGTTGTGCATTTCCTTGACTGATGAAGCCTTCTGGACCGAAGGCGAAACGTTTCAGCACAAAAAAAAAAAGAAACTGTCCAGATGACCTGACTGAAAAATGTTGGAATGAAAGCCAGGTCCTCCATGTTCACGGTCACCTATGCACTGAAGGCCACTATGACTCTGACAATATTAGAGGCAAAGCGAGCCAATCTGAGATGCCCATATCTGGATTTTTGTGCTTCACCTTATTTACGCATTCAAAAAAGTGGCAAGTTCTGAAATACATGGCACCAGGACAAGTGTCATTTAAGTTCAGTCTCAATTTATTAATATTGTCATTAAAACATTACATGATAAGATTTTTTTTTTTTTTACCTAGAACTCAGTGTCTACTATGACTAAAAAAAAATGAATTTAAAAAAGAAATACAGATAAGAAATAAGATGGTGTAACATAAAAAAGTTTCATATAACTAGATATTTGCCACAATAAAAATTGGCAAAAATTCAATGAAAATACCATAAGACCATAATAAATACATTGATTTAGCACTAACTATTGTAAACATTTTTTAAGCAAAGTGCAGCAGCCAATGTAGCAGCAGATTACAGATACTAAATGCTAAAGTGCAGTATTCAGTGTTTGGGTGAGGAGTAGTTCAAAAATGGGACTGCATAAGGGTAGAAGATGTTTTTCAGTTGACACGTTTTTGCCTGGAAACAGCACAGCCTCCTTCCCGAAGGCAGGAGGGTGAACCCATGCACAGGATGGGTGGGGTCACAGAGGATGCAGGTGGTTTTTGCCTCCTGGTGATATAAATGTCCCTGAGGGATGGTAATATGCACCCACTGGTCCTCTAAGCAGATTTCACCACACACTGCACCTCCTTCTCTGCCACAGTGCAACTGCTGTACCACATCATGAAGGTGGAGGTCAGTACACCAGATTAGTTATATAGTCAACCATATTTTTTCATTCATTCATTTGACCGGTATTTACAGGTTAGTATCCTTGAGCTACAAGGACTCATTTACAAGAGTGACATGTCTTAAACAAAGAACACAGATGAAATACAGACAACAATAGACAATCATATACAATGAAAAGTAAATAGAAGAAAATATATAAAAACTAAACAAATAAACACCTATAGTATAATTAGGGACGCACCGATCCACTTTTTTTTACTTCCGATCCGATCCCAATACCTAGATCTGAGTATTGGCCGATACCGATCCAGTTCCGATATCATGATCATCATTGATTTTAGATGAGGCTGTAATAATCTGCTCTCAAGTACAATTTGTACAAATATATGCATGCATGTCCAAAAAGGCAACTTGAAGTTTTATTAATGTTGGATAAGTTTTAAAGTTAGAATTAAATTCTGCTAACACAAAACGTTTCTTTTTATTTCTAGCTTTAAAGTGGATATTAAAGTGATTAATTTAAGTGGTTGTTTAAAGTTATTTTATATTTTAAATAAAGGGCAGATTTTGAATGAAAAGAGTGCAGAAAGAAGAAAAAATTCATATATTTATATTCTTTCTTTTTGATGAATTTGTTGTTTATTTTGTTTCTTTTAAATGTATGAATAAATGAATTACATAAAATAAAATGTTAAATGGCTTTAAACATCTGCTAAGTTCATGGCATAAATGGATATTAAAGTGATTAATTTAAGTGATTGTTTAAAGTTGTTTTATATTTTAAATAAGGGGCAGATATAATATTTTTTTTCTTCTTTCTGAACTCTTTTCATTCAATGTTTTCTTATTGATGATTTTTTTTGTTTTGTTTCATTTAAATGAATGAATAAATGAATTAAAATAAAATAAAATGTTAAACGGCTTCAAACATCTGCTAAGTTCATGACATAAACCAACAGACATGTTCCTGTTTTTAGTATTTTACATCACTTTTGCTGTTTACGTTTTTAATATATATATTATTTTCAAATCTTATGTTTTTTTATGATTGTCTACTGTTGTACTGATAAATCTCTCCTGGAGGGTAAACTATATCTTGGCTGCAAGTATCAAGCTGCAAAAACCTTCGTTTTCTACAACTGATAGTGGTTGGTCATTAATTATGATGAAGTTTAGTAACTTCTCTGTAAACATTTGAGCTCCGTGGTTTCAGCGATGTCTTCTTCTTGTTCAATACGAAGCAGGCAGCCTGATTTGGGGCAGCCGCGCTCAGTCTGTCCCTCCTCAGAGACGGAGGGACTGAGCGGGGCAGATTGGACGTGGCTGGCCGAGGTCGAGTCTCCTCTTTCGGTTTGACCAAAGAGCAGCGCCCCACTGAAGCCACGGAGCTCGAATGTCCGTCGTAAAACTAACTTTAACGTGGTTTAATGTGGCTCTGCAGACATTGCACGTTGCTGTCTTGTAGTGTTTTTAGTGTAAAATACTTCCACACAGCGGACATGTTTACATGAAAAGTTTGTTAGCTGTTAGCCACAGTGCTGCTAACTCAGTCCACACATTGTAGCTGGCTGCAAGCTATGAACTGGATTTCCTGAATGTGAGGTGGGTCTTATTACTCTGGGTTCATGAGACACACCGCCATTCAGGAAATCCATTCCATAGTTTGAAGCCAATTTGCATCATGGATCGGAAATATCGGCAGGTGGATCGGAAAATCCGATACGTAAATTTTGCTGGTATCGGAGGCCGATACAGATACTGGATTGGATCGGCCCCATCCCTAATTATAATGCGATGTAAAATACTAAAAACAGGAACATGTCTGTGTTCGTTTTTGCCATTGTCAAGTAATGTCATATTTTGTGAAATCATGTGTTACCCATAAATATGTCTGAAATGTGAAAAATGAAATGTGTCTTATGACTAGAGACTGTAGTGTGTGTGCGAGAGTAGCAAGAGGGCCCCATATAAGGAAACAGATGTGTCCTCTATAAATGTGTGAGAGCCTCTCTCAGCAAAAGTGAACACATAGGAAATTTGGTTGAACGTGTTACGGATCAAATAACAATTGTATGATTATTACTTACATAGTGATTATGAGAATAATTATACGTGCTTATAAGTGATTAAAAGAACATGATTAAGTTGAACAAATTATAAAAGAATCAGTATACTAAAATGCTCCTGAAGTGAGAACAGGGTGGTGGAGATAGTGGAGCCTAGAAACAGATAGTTCCATGAAAGGACAAAACCCTCATCACAAGATGTTTCTTGGAAATGATTGATCCGAGAAGTTAGTTATATGAAAGCTTAAAGGACCAATCAGAGAGTTGAGTCACAGTAGAGGCAAAACCTTAGAGCAAGTTCAGACTTGTCTAAACTGGGTTAGGCTGGTCTCAGCTATAAAGACAATCCACAGTCACAGGTTGCCGCTGAATAGATCGGGGAGCTGGAGGGACATGGACCATATTGGATCTGCTCTTGAAGCTACTGAAAAGATCTGGACAATCCGGAAAAAAAACAACAACTCCTTTTTAGTCAAGATTGGAGCATTTCTTTTTGTTGTAGCTTGGGTTAATAGCCTGACCAGATCTTTTTCAAATTAGGATTGCTTTTTGGGCGAAGGGCACACTTTTCCAGGGCTCTGGGAAAGATATTTCACTTGCCTTTAACCAAAGATTTCTTCAGACAAAGATATGGTAAGAGACGCCCTGATTTACCATTCCTTTATACATTTTATACGAAATAACAGCAACAATTTTAACAACAAGTAAGAAAATCAGATTAATACAATGAACATCCTTGGTCCTGGGTTCATGAAAGCTATCCAATGAAATGGGTTCTAATAAAATCAATAACAGTTTAGAGAGATTTCTTGTAAGACGATTAAGGAATTTTAGGAGTTCTTAGGGGTTTTAGCATGCTCTGGGGCTCTAGGGCGTGGCCGAGCTCAAAAGGAAGGGAAGGCTTTCCCTCAATGGCTTATACGACCTTCAAGGGCTTATGTAGTAGAACATATGGATGAGATATATTCATACTGTTAAAACGGATTCTTTCATTTTTCTGGACTGTATAATGTACGTGCATTGAATGTAATAAAATGTGGACGTGAGACGTTAATTATCTTTGACTCACCACGACAGTGGGTCATTTATTAACGGAATCAAGTATAACACATCACACATTTACATTAATTGGCAAGAATTGAGAATAATGACATAATTAATCAGCTTTACAACAAGGAAAACCATACGGTCATGATTTTCCGTTGCTTCACCACAGACATTTCTGAAAACATCTGGATTAATTTGCTAGCAGATAGGAGAATTTAAAAGATGGAAAGATGAGGTTTATCTACAGAGAGATGTGTGAGGGAATTTGTCTGTTTTAACCAGAACAGCACGCTCCTTTGGAAATCAGCTTGGCCCAACGGTACGCTTGGTTGAGATCGAACTTTTTACCTTGCAGACGATAGTTTCAGCGTTGGTGTAGAGCTCTCCTTTCAACTCTTTCAGCATCTCCGTGAGAACAGCTAAAAACCTCTGGAGTCGTGAGGTTATCCAAACAGAAGTTCATAATTCCCAAATCGTCTCTGGTTCAGCTTGATTCTCTTTCAGCAGCATCCTGAATTCCAGCATTCTGCATTCTGGAACTCCAAAACTCTCTAGTTGAACTAGGAAGTGCCGACATTTAAAGGGCTCTACTTCCGGTTCATTTGAGAGCTTCTGATTGGTCGATGGACCAAAACAGAGGTGTGTTTTATGATGTAAGGTGTTATGAAAAGTCAAGGAAAAAGATTAAGATTGTTTAAAAACAGACAAAAGATTGTTATGGAGAATTCAGACTTCGTGGAGCCACTTCTCCAGTATCTTGCTGTAAAAGTTAAACATGACATTTCTTTTCAGTAAACTTGCAGTTGACCGAAACTTGAACTTCGACACACTTACAACTTCGCTCATTGAAGACAGAAAATCAGACAATGCATATTAACCTGATTTCTTCTTTGAATGAGGATTAAGAATCATTATTACTCTTTCACAGTTAATAAAAAATGAGCAGTTCACTTCAACATGTAAACATTGTTTGAACTAACACAATTTGATTATCAAAACATTTGTAAAATAGTAATGATCATAGAGAATAGTCTTTTTTTACTTGATTGATTCAAGAAAGAAAGTCTCAGAATGGGTCAACCTGTATTTCTGGATGCAAATCAATGAAATGACAGTTATGTCCCAATGGTCCTTAGGTCAAGGTTTTGACCTTCAGGCCTAGTTCACTACACTTATAACTCCCTATCTTAGCTCATCAGAGCAATGAAATCTCAACTTTAGTGGACTTCCAATCCTTTGGACATCAAAATCAATTAACAGGATCCTCCTTCAAGCAATGTATGGACTCTTTTATTACTGATTTCACTATATAGTCAAATATAATTATTTTTGGATTGTACAATTAATGCTGTTCCCTTGCAAATCATTAATTAAAGCAAAATATAAAATGTAAAAATCTGGACTACAATTTCATCACTTCATGTTCATGGATTTAAGAAGCTTGGTTCAATTATAACTAAAGACTGAGGTTTTTAAAGGGTTTCTCAGCTTTTTATTTAAACAACATCCTAGAACCCAATCCCTAGCTTCTAAAAAGAACCAGATCAGTAAGAATTGCCATTCTACAATGAAGGTGAACGGCTGTTTAATGTGAGTTTCCCTGTGGACTGTTAGAACAGTTGTTCTTTTAATCACATTATTCTTTTACTTCTTTTATGTTTTACTCTTGGTTTTCTTCATGAGTTTACTTTTATGATTTTGTCTTATGATCATTTTATTTTCATGTCCTCTTCAGTGGAAAAACCCAGAAGAGATGTTTTACAGCCTTTAACCATCTACCAAGCTTACAAAAACTTGTTGTTCCAGTCTGCCCTTCCCTCAAAAACAGACTGTGACTTATTGCTAAAAAAACATTTATACAACCTGCTCTATACGATCACACCCACCATTGTTTGAATTGAATAAAAAAGCGTAAAGGGAATGAGCAAGTCGAAGAGAGTCTGGAGAAAGGATGCTTCTGGATGCTCTTCCCTTTGCAAAGAAAAATCTCACTCTATTGTGTCCCTGTTAATTTGTTTAAACCTAACAAAACTTGGTTGCCGTGACCTGAATTCCAACATACTCAGACGCCGACAGGAGGAGAAATACCACCGAAGCCCGTCGACAGCCAGACTCGTCTAGGACGATCTGAATCAAAGCCCCGGTGAGCAACGTTCTTTACCGGGCCGGTGAAAATCGGAGTCTCCTCCACCTGCCAACACTAAATTGATGGAATCCGGACCTTTGAGATGAACTGGCACACAATAGAGTGAGTATTGGTTTTTTGTGAAAATTTTGAGAAATTGTGGCGCTTAAGGACCACAAAGTCGAGAAATAAGCATAGCATGATCATGCTGAAATGATCCTTTGAGAATAAGTGGCGCTGAAGGACCACAGAGTAGAATAACCTAGGAAGTTAAGA
>NC_056508.1:3640224-3648425 GCF_014905685.2 Nematolebias whitei | reverse complement strand
CACACACACATATATATATACATATATATATATATATATATATATATATAATACTTAATTACACACATTTGAGTAGATGTAATAAATGACTTTAATTCCTGTTTAAATGCAATTCATCCTGCCATACCTGCAGTGTCTTCAGACTTTGGCAGCAAATTAAAAGTTGAAGCTTAATCATTAAATTATTATCTTTGTGTTAGAATTATTTATAAATCACATTTAAACACTGCTTGTACCAATTAAATAAAATAAAAAGTAACATACGTTCTCTATCACCGTCATTAATCAGCAAACAAACAAACAAACAGCTTCATCTTCAGACAGACTGACGTTACGTTTTCTCTCTTGAAACAGAACAAAGTGTTAAATTGTAGAGGCTCACCTGCAACACGAGTTGGGAGTGAGACGAGTTGTATCAGCTGCTCAGCTCCACTCAGCTTCTTCCTCCTCCTCGTGACTCCGACATGTTTACGTTTATCAGCGTGGTTCTCTCATGCCGTGTCGGCGATTTTCAAAGCGACATGCTTCTCATTTTTTATCTTTGTGAAGTTCTCCCACACTTTGGAGGACTTGGATCGAACAGTTTTTGCTGCGTCGGTCATTTGTAAAATTTTCTTAAATTTCCTTTAAAAACACTCTGCTCTGCTTCCTCCTCCCCCCTCGCTCTGTTCAACTCGCGCTACAGTTTTTTTTTTTCAAACTTTATTCTGTCAGTCAGCATTGACAATGAACTGCTCGTGAACAAAACGAAACGGCTCCGCAGTGCCGTGAGAGACGCATAATCACGCGACACAACAAATCGATAACGAAATTTGTTGCCAACGCTTTTAATCATCGATTTTTATCGATTTTCTTGATTTGTTGTTGCAGCTCTAATGTAAATAATCTATAATTATCTGTCAGCGACTGAGGAGAAACAGGGAGCTTAAATAGTGAACTGAAACAGGTGTTGCTCGTGAACGTAGATTGTGGTAGATCAGAGGTGTCAAACTCGCTTACAAAAAGGGGCCAAAATTTAAACCTTTTTCAAACTAAGGGCCAGTTTCAGAATCTGCATTAACTCAAGTTAGATACCAAACATCTTTTCTTAGTTGCAGATTCCTCAACAAAAGTTTGATTGATCTAATTTGACATTCTCTGTTGTACTTTGGACATCATAATCAAAGATTACTGAAAAAAATTAAAGAGATAAAAGTATTTTACATTTAAAATATCATCTTGGGGGCCAGATAAGATGTCAACAAGGGCCATGTTTGGCCCCCGAGCCTTGAGTTTGACACATATGCGGTAGATGGTGGAGGGGGCGTGGCACAAGGTGACAGGAGCTGAATGAATGAGAGGGGAACTCAAAACTAAAGCGGGAAAAAACTTGAATGATCTAAAAACAGGGGCTGTGGTACGAGGAGCAGAGGCTTAAACAGATGGGGGGGGGGGGTCAGCGGGGGCCGCTGAGCGTGACATTATCACTTAGTTTCACAAAAACAGGCTCATGTTCCTGTACAAATGCAAATTAATTTTAAATATGGTTCAACAAAAATGTTTATATTAAAACATTAGTGAAGTGGTTTTAATTGTTCTCTCATCTTTGAAATTTTCAGGGCACTGATGTCTTCCTGGGCTTTTGGCCATTTGGGAACACTTTGTGTAAGACTGTGGTGTCTATCGACTATTACAACATGTTCACCAGCACCTTCACCCTGACAGTGATGAGCATGGACAGATATGTGGCAGTCTGCCATCCTGTCAAAGCACTGGACATGAGGACTCCACACAAGGCAAAGGTAGCATTTTCCAAATTAAGATGCTTACTTTAAAACCTTCACAGTTTTTCAGCATTTCTGCAGTGACAGCTGACAACAGGTTAGGTACCATGTCAGTCATTTGAGTTCACCTCTGTATCTAAGAAGATGCTGTAACTGTGCTGAATACAATAAGAACACATACTAACACTGACAACACAACATTACAGCATGCAGGGTTCATGATCAGTGTTCATGCTATTATGCTAAAGTAATGTAATCTTTAAACTGTACGCTCTCTGCCTGTGCTGTGCTGTCATTTCTACAGGTGGTGAATATTTGTGTGTGGGTATTGGCTTCCCTCTTTGGAATTCCTGCAATGGTCTTGGGGAATGTAGATGTGGAAAATGACCATGATAGTAAGTACTTGACATAATCTGTATTAAAATAAGTGACATCCCAATTAAGCTTTTTTTTTTTATCCAAGTGCCAGTCTTGTGTTGTATAAGATAAGCTAATGGCAAATATTTGTTTTGATGTTTGCAAATTTACATTTTTTTACAGCACAGATTTGCAGATTACAGACCATATAAACAAAGTTATTAATATTAATTTTATAATGTGCCTCACTAGCTTCACATTACACTAAGCTAAACCTTTTTTTAATTTTCTTTGAATTTTTTAGACAACTCTGGTACTCATTAATGCAGCAGCAATAAACATCTTAGGTGTTAGTCAAATGTGACTCAGTTCTGTTGAGCCGGTAGACAGAGAAGTCTACTTCTCTGTATTTTCTTCTTCTTCTTCTTCTTCTTGTGAGAGGAGGGTGTGTGGAGGAGCTGAGGAAGAGCGAGCGTGAGAATCGTGAATTCTAACTCTTTAACTTTTCTTTCTTACTGTTTTTTCACTGGGTTTCATGTTATTTGTTTAACTTGTTATTTTGTGTTAGTTTTGCCACGTTTTAAGTTTGTTTTTTTGGTTTGGGTGTGGCCGTCAGGTGCACCTGGCTGGCCGGCGCCTAGACGCCATGGTGGTGGGAAGCACAGGGAACTTCTCCACGCTGACACGGAAGAATGGCATCAAGGTGGGTGCTGGTTCTTCGTGTAGCGTGGAGGAAGTTTGTTTGGCGGTGGGGGAGGTGGTTGGACATGGGTCCATCAAGTCTGCAGCCCGCATGAACGGAGCTGTAGTGATTTTTGTAGACAGTGAGGAAAAAGCTCGGCAGCTGGTCGAGGCTGGCATATCGGTGGGAGACTTGTTTCTGCAGGTGTCACCACTGATGCTGCCAGCCACGAAGGTCACTCTGTCCAACGTCCCCCCGTTTATTAGTGACGAGTTCTTAATCAAAGAGTTGTCCAGACATGGGAAGGTGGTGTCCCCGATTAAAAAAATCTTGACGGGGTGTAAATCACCCCTCCTCAAACACGTTGTCTCTCACAGGAGGCAACTGTTTATGATCCTGAATAAACGGGGGGAAGAATTCAACGTCAGGTTTCATGTGAAACTTGACGACTTTGAATACCTGTTATTTGCTACTTCAGCAAATATGAAGTGTTTTGGATGTGGCCTGGAGGGGCACGTGATCAAAATGTGTCCGAACAGAGCCGGGCCGGTTCCGCCCGCTGCTGCGGGGGACCCCCCGGCTGCCGCGGGTGCCCCTCCCGCTGCTGCTGCTGCGGGGGGTTCCGCGGCTGCCGCTGGTGCCCCTCCCGCCGCTGCTGCGGGGGGGTCCGCGCCCCCCGCTGACGGGGTTTGTAGTAATGTTGAGGTACCAGCTGTGGGTAGGGACATAAGTGTGTGTGGGGATGAC
Source organism: Nematolebias whitei (assembly GCF_014905685.2). Classification (NCBI taxonomy): domain Eukaryota; kingdom Metazoa; phylum Chordata; class Actinopteri; order Cyprinodontiformes; family Rivulidae; genus Nematolebias; species Nematolebias whitei. Next base: position 3,644,876 of record NC_056508.1, on the reverse strand, counting down.
GGTGACAGCACGGAGGTGTGTGGTGGTGGTGAGGAGAATGGAGGTGTTGTAGATAGTGAGAAGGAGGCTCAGCGGGAGGTGGGGGTGAGGAAAGGAGAACGAGAAATACAGGTGGGCGATGAGCAGTCAGTGTGTGGTGATCGGGAGGGGAAAGTGGAGGTGGATGGAGAAATAAAAGGTGCAGGACGAAACAGTGAGAAGTCAGGAGCTGGTGTGGAGGGGGAAGCAGGGGCGGGTGTAGAGGAGATGGAGCTGGGGGCCCCAACCCAGGTGAAAAAAAGGGGAAAAAGGAAAAACGTAGAGGTCAGTGCACGAGCCAGCAAAATGTGCGCAGAGATGAGGGAGGGGGTGGACAGCAGTGACAGTGAGGGCTGGTGCTCAGACTTCAGTGAAGCCTCTGTGTCACAGGCTGACTGCACTGAACCCCGCTATCCTGTGGAAACCTTCCTGTCCTTCCTCAAACAGACACGAGGGCTGAGAGGTTTGAAAGTTGAAAAGTACTTCCCAAACCTGAAGACGTTTTACGACTCGGCCAGACATTACCTGAGGCACAAAACAGAATCTGGGTTCACCGACCAAGAAGTATTTAGATTAAGGAAAATCATGGGCAAGGTCAGAAAACAATTGTGAACACATGATGAACACCAGCATTTTAATATTTATTATTGTCTTTGTGTACCCGCTTTTAAACCTCTCACTTTGCATGGATTCTTTTAAAATAGCATCTTTAAACATCAACGGAGCTAGAGAGGCTGTAAAGCGTGCACTGGTTTACCAAACCATTAAATATAAAAAAATTGACGTTCTGCTCTTACAAGAGACACATAGTGATGCATCAAATGAGACAGAGTGGTGCAGAGAGTGGGAAGGGGAGGCCTTTTTTAGCCACGGCACCTCCCAGAGTGCAGGAGTGGGACTCCTCTTCTCTAGAGCTTTCACTCCCAGCCGCATAGAGGTGCAACACATAGTTCAGGGACGGTGTCTTTTAGTCAAGGCTGGTTTTGAACATTTTAATGTAATTTTTATTAATATTTACGCTCCCAATGCCAATGCAGAGAAAAAACGTTTTTTAGAAGAAATTGGTGGAAAGTTGGGGGATTGTGGGTCCGAGGATTATGTTTTTATAGGAGGGGATTTTAATTGTACAGAAAACGAGTCTTTAGACCGCAATCATGCAGAGCCTCATCCAGCAGCCCAGCGCGCTCTGCGGCAGCTGGTCTCGTCCCATGGCCTGGTGGACGTATGGAGGAGGATGCACGCAGGCTCCAGGCAGTACACGTGGTCCCACCTTAAAGAAAATTGCATCTCTTTAGCTCGTCTTGACCGTTTTTATTGTTTTAAACACCATTTTAACGTGTTTAGGACATGCCAGATTTTACCTGTGGCTTTTACAGACCACTCGCTGCTTTTAGGTAGTGTTTTTATCAGAAACATTTTACCAAGAAGCGCTTACTGGCATTTTAATTCGGTTTTAACTCACGACCAAAGTTTTAAAGAGACTCTCAAGTATTTTTGGACTGCTTTTAGACAGAGGAAGGGTGATTTTACCTGTCTGAGGCAATGGTGGGACTACGGGAAAGTTCAAATCAGGCAACTTTGTCAACAGCACACTCTCAATGTTACTCGTGACATTACCAGATCTATCAGAGATCTGGAGATCAATATAGTGGATTTGGAACAACTGAGCGAATCCACAGGAAATCGAGAGCACATTGAAGCTCTCAAATCCAAGAAGCTAGACTTAGCAAACCTGCTGGACACTAAAGTCCAAGGCGTGTTGGTCAGGTCCCGGATCCAAAACATCACGGAGATGGATGCTCCATCGAGCTTCTTCTTCAGCTTGGAGAGGAAACACGGGCAGAGGAAGATGATCCACTCGCTGCTGTCAGACACAGGGCAGCGGTTGAGCGAACCAGGTCAGATCAGGAGGAGGGCTGTGGATTTTTACTCCGCTCTGTTCAAGAGCGAGTATCAGGTGAACGAGGAGCTGCATCGGGAGTTCTGCCGTGGACTACCCCAGGTCTCTGAGGAGACCAACACCTCCCTGGAGCGCCCTCTGGGTCTTCAGGAGCTCCACGCAGCCCTCCAGAGCATGCAGGGTCAGAAGGCTCCTGGCGTCGACGGGCTCACGGTTGAGTTTTTCAAAACCTACTGGGACATCTTGGCAGGAGACCTGCTAGACGTCTTCAACGAGAGCCTGCTCACTGGTTCGCTCCCGCTGTCTTGCCGCAGGGCGGTCCTGACCCTCCTGCCGAAAAAAGGGAACCTGCAGGACATTAAGAACTGGCGCCCTGTGTCTCTCCTCTGCACCGATTATAAAATCCTCTCCAAGGTTCTGGCAACTAGGCTGAGGGGAGCTGTGGAGCAGGTCATCCACCGGGACCAGACCTACTGCGTCCCCAGCAGGTCCATGGTAGACAACGTCTGCCTAATTCGAGATGTTCTGGAAGTCTCCGGTTCATTGGGTCTGAAAACAGCCTTGATTTCATTAGATCAAGAAAAGGCTTTTGACCGCGTCGAGCACGCCTTCCTCTGGAAGATCATGGAGAGCTTTGGGTTCGGCGCTGGTCTCATTGCCAAGATCCAGGTACTGTACAGCAGCATTGAGAGTGTGCTAAAGATCAACGGTAGTCTGTGTGCTCCTTTTAGGGTGAGTAGAGGCGTCCGACAGGGCTGTGCGCTCTCTGGGATGCTCTACGCACTCTCCCTGGAACCCCTCCTTCAGAAGATACGCTCGAGTATTCGCGGTTTGGTTTTACCTGGTTTTAATGACAACGTAGTTTTGTCCGCCTACGCCGATGACGTTGTTGTGTTTATAAGAGACCAACAGGACGTCGACACGCTATGTAAAGTCACGAGAACCTTCTCTACGTTGTCTGATGCGAGAGTGAACTGGGAAAAGAGCGAAGCCCTCGCTGTAGGGGAATGGCCTGCTGGGCTCCCAGTTCTCCCTCACGGTCTCGGCTGGAGGAAGGACGGTTTTAAATATCTCGGGGTTTATTTGGGCAACAAAACTGTGGTGCAGAAAAACTGGGACGACGTAGAGGCAAAAGTAAAACACAAGTTAGCAAAGTGGAGATGGCTACACTCTAAAATGTCGTACAGAGGAAGAGTATTGGTTTTAAATAATCTTGTGGCATCGCAGCTGTGGCACAAGCTGACAGTTTTAGACCCGCCACCAGGTCTGCTGGTGAAAATCCAGTCAGAAATGATCAATTTTTTCTGGAAGGATAAACATTGGGTGCCACAGTCTGTTTTGTTTTTACCGAGAGAGGAGGGGGGCCAGGGCCTTGTCCACCTGGCCAGCAGAACAGCTACGTTCCGCCTACAGTTTGTCCAGAAGTTTTTGGCAGGACCTCCTGACCTTGTGTGGAGGGACGTGGCCAGCTGCCTTCTCAGGCGTGTGAATAACCTGGGGCTGGATGTTGCTCTGTTTTTAACTGATTTTAGCCTTTTAAAGTTAAACGGGTTGCCTCAGTTTTATCAGGGTGTTTTTAAATCATGTGCCCTGTTTAAACTAACTCGTTCACACACGTGTAATTCTCTGCATTGGCTTTTAGAAGAACCTTTAGTCTGTGGCTCGAGGCTGGACGTGTCGTGCAGCGCAGTACCGGGACTGACGGAGGTGCTGTGCAGGTCCAAGACGACGTCCTTGAAACAACTGGTGGGGGCAGCTGGACCGGACCTTTCCAACACCCAAGCCGTGGTTTCCAGGCTGGGGGTCCGGTCAGCCAGACTTGCACAGCGCTTCCTGGACTTGGTGAGGAGCAAGCTGTCGGCCACAGAGTGGCGTCTTCTCTCTGCAGGACAGAACCCACCGGAGTCAACAGACCCGTTCCCAGATCTGTTCCTGGATCCTGGCTTCGATGAAGACAGTGGTCCTCTGTTATCGAGCACGACGCCACGCATGAACTTACGCAGTACCGGCCCAAAGACTCTGTATAGAAACTGCGTCAAGGTCACGAACAAAAGACCCCTGCTGCACAGAGCCATCAGCGTGTGGGCCGAGAAGCTGAGAGGACAGACCCCCCGGTGGAGGACCCTCTACAAACCACCTATAAGAAAGAGGACGGGTGATCTCCAGTGGAGGATCCTGCACGGTGCCATCGCCACCAACTCGTTTTTAGCCATCATTAGTCCAGGGGTTTTAAATGAGTGTCCGTTCTGTGGTCTGTCCGAGAGCGTTTTTCATGTTTTTATCGATTGTCAGAGACTGACACCTTTTTTTAGTTTATTGACAAATGTTTTTAGCCTTTTTGGTGTAGTTTTTACTGATTCTGTTTTCATTTATGGATTTTACTTCAACAGAGCCAACAAACCGAAGGGCCAGCTTTTAAACTTTTTAATTGCTGAAGCCAAAATGGCTATCTATTTATCTCGAAGGGACAGGCTGCAAGCCGGACCTCAGCTCGACGCGGTGGCGCTGTGGAGGTGCAACGTCAAGACCAGGCTGAGGCTGGAGTTCTGCTTCCACAGAGCCACTGGGGACACGAAAGGGTTTTTGAAAACGTGGAGCTTTGGCGGGGTGTTGTGCAATATATCTGCAAATGATGAACTGCAATACAACGAACACCTTCTTTAAGTGATTTTACCCCAGATGTGAACTTTGTTTTTAATTTTGTGTTTGTTGTTTGATAAATTGTAAATAAACG
>NC_056508.1:3631397-3640124 GCF_014905685.2 Nematolebias whitei | reverse complement strand
CGAGAATGAGAGGTCGTGGGCAAAGCTATGGTCGAAAACTGTGATACGAAGAGGGAACGCTGGATATCTATGGAAATTAGGGCTGCAACTAACGATTATTTCAATAATCGATTCATCGGACGATTATTTTTCGATTAATCGATGAATAAGCAAAAAAAAACGTTTTAATTTCCACCCCTTTATTCCAAAATTGAACATTTGACTGACATAGCAATTCACACTAAAAACAGGTTGCTATTTGACTATTGTGTTAGTAAAATATTGAATAATAAAAAAATGAAAGTTAGTCAAATAGCTTAAAAAAATTAATGTACACAAAAATATATACAAATGTATATTTATACCTGCACAGTATGTAGCTACTTTGTAAAATGTGTCCTTGAGGGAAGAGTGTAACCTGGATTAAAAGTGTGGATTATTGTAACCTGGATTAAAAGTGTGGATTATTGTAGTGAAGCCTTCGTCTTCAACCATGGACAGAGGCCTCGTGTCAGTGACGATCATGTTCAGGATGTTTCAGTGAAGACAGCTGCTGCTGTGGTGTCCATGATGACTGTCCATCATGAAGGCGTTTGTTGTTGTTGTTGTTTTCTGGAATGAGACAGTAAATATGTTTTATGGCATAATTATTACAGCAACTCAAGAAATGCCTTGTTTCACTTACAGCGTTAGGTTCAGGCAAAAGTAGCTAAAAGAGCAATTACACACACACACACACACACACACACACACATATATAAAATACTTAATTACACACATTTGAGGAGATGTAATAAATTACTTTAATTCCTGTTTAAATGCAATTCATCCTGCCATACCTGCAGTGTCTTCAGACTTTGCCAGCAAATTAAAAGTTGAAGCTTAATCATTAAATTATTATCTTTGTTAGATTTATTTATAAATCACATTTTAACACTGCTTGTACCAATTAAATAAAATAAAAAGTAACACACATGTTCTCTATCACCGTCATTAATCAGCAAACAAACAAACAAACAAACAAACAGCAGCTTCAGCGCCAGACAGACTGACGTTATGTTTTCTCTCTTGAAACAGAACAATGTGTTAAATTGTAGAGACTCACCTGCAACACGAGTTGGGAGTGAGACATGTTGTATCAGCTGCAGCTCCTTCCTCCTCCTCGTGACTCCGACATGTTTACGTTTCATCTCCGTGGTTCTCACGTGTCGTGTCGGCGATTTTCAAAGCTGCATACTTCTCATTTTTTATCTTTGTGAAGTTCTCCCACTCTTTGGAGGACTTGGGTCGAACAGTTTTCGCTGCGTTGGTCATTTGTAAAATGTACTTTTTACACTCTGCTCTGCCTCCTCCTCCCCCCTCACTCTGTTCAACAAGCGCTGCAGTTTTTTTGGTTTTTTTTCCAAACTTTATTCAGTCAGCCAGCATTGACAATGAACTGCAGGTGAACAAAACGAAACGGCTCCGCAGCGCCGTGAAAGACGCATAATCGCGCGACACAACGAATCGATAACGAAATTCATTGCCAACGCTTTTAATCATTGATTTTTATTGATTTTATCGATTCGTTGTTGCAGCCCTACTTGAAACCTTCTGGTTCCCCCTTTGATGTGGTCCCCCCTCGACTACTAAAGGAGGTTTTTCCTACTCTAGGTCTGTCCATTCTTGCCATAGTAAACAGTAGTTTATCCACTGGCGTGGTGCCAAAAACCTTTAAACATGCTGCCGTCCAGCCTCTCCTGAAAAAACCAAACCTTGACCCCTCAGTCATTTCCAACTTCCGGCCTGTCTCCAAACTCCCATTTGTTTCTAAAGTACTGGAGAAAATAGTCGAGTCCCAGTTGAAGTGCTTCCTGGAGGATCGCGCCATCTTAGAGCTTTTCCAATCTGCCTTTAAGCCTCTCCACAGCACTGAAACTGCCCTGCTGAAGGTCTTTAACGACATCTTCAGATTCACAGATACTGGTGATTCTGTGCTGCTTGTCCTGTTGGACCTCACAGCCGCCTTTGACACCATCGACCATGAGATCCTCATTGCTAGGTTGGAGCAGTGGGTGGGCGTCACAGGATCAGCCCTCAGTTGGTTCAGATCTTAGCTCACTGACTGATCCTTTTGTGTCTCCATCAAGGATTTTAGTTCTGCAGAGGCAGAGCTTAAATGGGGGGTTCCGCAGGGGTCCATACTGGGTCCCCTCCTATTCTCTTTATACCTGCTGCCGCTTGGTGCTATTTTCCGGAAACACAACATGCCCTTTCACTTCTATGCCGATGACTGTCAAATTTACTTCCCCCAAGACACAATGGTACATGCTCTAGTCAACTGCTGCTCAACTGCCTGGCTGACATCAGGGACTGGATGGCTTTAAATTTCTTAAGTTTCAATGAAAAGAAGTCTGAAGTCATGTTGTTCCCTCCCAACGACACGATCACAAACCACTGCATCAACCTTTCCGCTCTAACTCTGTCAGAAAAACAAAGAGTCACTAATCTGGGCGTGATAATGGACACTTCCCTGAAACTTAACAATCATGTAAACATGATTGTTAAATCATGCTTCTTCCATCTGAGGCGGCTGTCTAAACTGAAGCCCATATTGTCCAAAAAGAACCTGGAGACAGTAATACATGCATTCGTTACATCTAGGCTTGATAACTGCAATTCACTCCTGTTTGGTATCAGTCAGACCTCCATTGCACGACTACAACTGGTCCAGTACGCAGCAGCCCGATTTTTAACCAGTACAGGCAAAAGAGAGCACATTACACCAGTTTTGGCCTCACTGCACTGGTTACCGGTTCACTTTCGAATCCAGTTCAAAATACTCATGTATGTCTACAAATCACTGAACAGTGTCGCCCCCCCATCTCTCTGATTTGCTACAACCGTATGTCCCACCACGCTCCCTGAGGTCAGCGGACCAGTTGCTCCTCACAGTTCCAGGAACTCGTCTTAAGCACAGAGGTGACAGGGCCTTCTCTGTAGCAGGACCAAGACTCTGGAACGAGTTACCTCTGCTTGTCAGACAGGCCCCCTCCCTCTCGGTTTTCAAGTCCCGCTTAAAAACTCACTACTATTCAATAGCTTTCGACACAAGATGATCTGTGTTTTGATCCTGTATGCTCTACACTGGTTTGTCGTCATTATCTGCATCGTTTTTTGTCTATATTCTGATTTACCTCATTTTGTATATTGCTTTGTGTGTTACCTGTTGTTTTGTCTGTACAGCACTTTGGTTGGCCTTGTTGCTGTTTTAAGTGCTTTATAAATAAAGTGGTATGGTATGGTATGGTATATATACAGAATAGAGGGAAGAAGGAAGTCCGCGCGCTCTGAACCGTGGAAGCTGAACCACGAGTCTAGCTAACGTTTGGCTAACGAGCTGGTCAGAGAGCTGCTTCGGCTAGTGAAGCCTGCGGAGACCCGGTCCGCCGCTGTTTTGGACCTGCGAGCCGCTGAAACTGAGCCGTTTACGGCGGAGACCCGGTCCGCAGCTGTTTTGGACCTACGAGCTGCTGAAACTGAGCCGTTTACGGCGGAGACCCAGTCCGCAGCTGTTTTGGACCTGCGAGCCGCTGAAACTGAGCCGTTTACGGCGGAGACCCGGTCCGCAGCTGTTTTGGACCTACGAGCTGCTGAAACCGAGCAGTTTACGGAGGAGACCCGGTCCGCCGCCGTTTGGACCTGCGAGCTGCTGAAACCGAGCAGTTTACGGAGGAGACCCGGTCCACAGCTGTTTCGGACCTGCGAGCTGCTGAAACCGAGCAGTTTACGGAGGAGACCCGGTCCGCCGCTGTTTGGACCTGCGAGCTGCTGAAACCGAGCAGTTTACGGAGGAGACCCGGTCCGCCGCCGATTGGACCTGCGAGCCGCTGAAACAGAGGAATCTAGACTAAAGCTGTGGGATCTGGGAGCTGTTGCAACCGGGACCTGGTCTGTCACCGTTGGGGCTGCGAACAGCTGGACCGAGTGAATCGTGAGACCGTGTGGGACCTGGAGGTTGTTGCCGCTAGGCCTCGGCTAGACCTCGCTATGCCTCGGCTAACAACATAAGCTAACAACATAAGCCTGTGAACCTCGTGGCTGGATCCTGTGCTTCTGAGAGTTGAGACCAATAATCCAGAAGTATCGTGAGTAATGCCGAGCAAACACAGAGATAAGAAACAAGTGTCGGAAAATATTTCAGAAGATATGGTGGAAGTTAAAAAAATCTTTGAACTTTTTGATTGCTGAACTGACTAAATTGAGTGCTGATGTGACTAAATTATCAGCTAAATGTGAATTACTGACAGGACTGTTTGAAGAAGTGAGACAATTGAAAGAACTGATGACTAATAAAGACAGAAAAATAGCTGAACTGGAACAGAAAGTAGACGACATGGAACAATACACAAAAATAGACAACTTGGTGATCACTGGACTGGAAGTTAGGAACCGAACTTATGCAAGAGTTGTTGCTGGTACTAACATGACAGAAGATGCACCACAGGAAGAACTACAGACTCTGGAGGAGCAAGTAGTGAATTTTTTACAAAACAAAGACATTGACATCGAACATGAGGACATTTCAATCTGTCACACCCTGCCTAGCAAATCAGATAAAGCCAAACCATCCATAGTCATAAAGTTCATTAGCAGGAAATCAAGAAACAAGGTAATAATGCAAGCAAAAAAACTGAAAGGAACAAATGTTTACATAAACGAACACCTAACTAAAAAAAATGGAAATATTGCACGTGAAGCAAGGTGGTTGAAAAAACAGAAAAAAATAGCATCAACTTGGACAAGAAATGGAAACATCTGGATCAAACTACATGAAGTATCTCAGGCTAAAATAATAAAAGACCTGAATGATCTGGAAAGACTAAAATGAGCTCAGGAGAGGACAGGATAAATCATTGACATAACTTCACTAACAAGAAATTAACAAAATATAAAATAAACAAATACATTAAAACATGGCAACATACGAAGACTTAGAGTTTAAAATATACAATGTTGAAGATGTGATTGATACAAATTTTTTCCCTGTAATAAAAGACTGTGAATATTACAATGAAGAACAGTTTAATGACATCAATATGACAAATGGAGGTCTCTCTATTATTCACTTTAATAGTAGAGGTTTAAATGCAAATATATCCAAAATAACAGATTATTTAAAACAGCTAAACAGAACCTTTACAATAAAAGCACTGTCAGAGACATGGCTCAACGATGAAAACACAAATAATGTTCACATGGAATTTTTGATGCCTGATTTGGTATTCCTTTTTTCTTTTTGAAGCTGATTGGTGTTTGGACTGTTGTTGTCCTGTTGAGCTCTCTGAATTGTCAAAGATAATAGCTTCACCCAAAATGCCTCATCCTCTGTTTAAAGACATCCATCCATTATTTTGTACCCATCCATCCATCCATCCATCCATTTTCTTCTGCTTATCTGGGGTTGGGTCGCAGGTGTAGTAGCTTAAGTAGGGAGGCCCAGACTTCCCTCTCCCCAGCCACTTGGGCCAGCTCTTCCGGGGGAATCCCAAGGCGTTCCCAGGCCATCAAAGAAACATAGTCCCTCCAGTGTATTCTGGGTCTTCCTCTGGGTCTCCTCCCAGTGGGACGTGTCCGGAACACCTCACCACGGAGGCGTCCAGGAGGCATCCTAACCAGATGCCTGAGCCACCTCAACTGGCTCCTCTCGATGTGGAGAAGTAGCGGCTCTACTCTGAGTCCCTCCCGGATGACTGAGCTTCTCACCCTATCTCTAAGGGAGAGCCCAGAAACCCTGCGGAGAAAACTCATTTTGGCCGCCTGTATCCGTGATCTCGTTCTTTCGGTCACAACCCAAAGCTCATGACCATAAATGAGGGTAGGAATGTAGATCGACCAGTTAATTGAGAGCTTCTCCTTTTGACTCAGCTCTCTCTTCACCACAACAGACTGGTACAGCGCCCGCTTCATTACTGACGCTACACCTATCTGCTTATCAATCTCACGCTTCATTTTTCCCTCATTCGTGAACAAGACCCCGAGATACTTGAACTCCTCCACCTGGGGCAGGACCTCCTCCCCGACACGGAGAGGGCACTCTACGCTTTTCTGGCTCAAGACCATGGCTTCGGATTTGGAGGAACTGATCCTCATCCTGGCCGTGTGACACTTTGCTGTGAACCACTCCAGCAAAAGCTGTAGATCACAACTTGATGAAGCCAATAGGACCATATCATCTGCAAAAAACAGAGAAGTGATCCTAAGGCCAGGGGAACTTCTCTCGATGTCCACGCAATATTGCAGAGTCGTGTAAGCCAACACAACCCCACAACATCCAGAGCCTTAAGGAACTCCGGGCAAATCTCATCCACCCCTGGGGCCCTGCCACCGAGGAGCTTTTTGACCACCTCGGTGACCTCAGCACCAGAGATTGGAGAGCCCAACCCAAAGTCCCCAGGGTCTGCTTCCTCAGTAGAAGGTGTGTAGCACACCACCTCCACTATAAATAGTGTTGGTGGCATATTGCTTTCCCCACCGATATGCCGGATGGTGGACCAGAATCGCCTCAAAGCCGTAGGGAAGTCATTCTCCATGGCCTCTCTGAACTCCTCCCACGCCCGGGTCTTTGCCTCAGTGACCACCCAAGCCGCATGCCGCTTGGACTGCCGGTACCCATCAGCTGCTTTCGGGGTTCCACAGGCCAAAAAGGCCAGATAGGACTCCTCCTTCAGCCTGACAGCATCCCTCACCTCCGGTGTCCACCACCGGGTACGAGGGTTACCACTGCGACAGGCACCGACAACCTTGCGGCCACAGCTCCGATAAGCCACTTTGACAATAGAGGCGGCTATTTGGCTTTCCAGATGATTCTAAGGGCTAGCATTGTCACTGCCACTGTCTGAGGCATGCACTGATGGATTCTATCAGTGAGCTCTCATGGTCAGTTGGTTGCTTGGGGATGGAGCGATGATATATCGTCTGATGTATTGTGCCACTCTTACCCCAAACACAGATGACAAGCTGGGCTCCAGTGGTGGAACGGTTGGGAAACTGTGGTCCGTCAGCCCCTCCACCTTAGTGATGGGCACGTAGGTGGAAACATGTGCCTTTAGTTTTAGAAGTTACGAGATGGAACCTGCAAAATACTTCAACACCGCTGAGAAACCAGGCCAGACTGGATCCTGGTGGCTAGGTAATTGAGTGGCAAATCTTCCCACCAAGAGGTTGGAGGGCAGCGGCGTCACCAGACCATGGATGGACAGGTCACATGCCATTGCCGTTTACTGGATAATCTCTGGTAGCATGTGGACAAGTGCACCGACTGTCCAGAGGAGGGTGATGGAGGATATGTGGATGCCCTGGGACCCTCCCTTCGACGGCAGCTGCATCTCCAATTCTCTTGTCCGAGAGGAAGGAGCAAGGCTGCTGGCCATCTGCACTTCATAGGCAGACACGTACAAGTCCTACCTCGCATCAAGGAAGTTCAGGAACTTATCCAACAGGTAGCTCACTGCTGGCTCTTCTACGGTGGAGGGAAAAAGTTCAATCCGGCGCTGCTTCTCCTTGGCTTGGCAAATAAATATTTAGGTTTGAGCTAAATATTTAGTTAGCAAATTAAATATTTAGTTTAGAAATTAAATGTTTAGCTTAGAAATTAAATATTTAGCTTGTAAATTAAATATTTAGTTTGGAACTATGACATTTATAAATGTATGAATGACATGGTGAAAATATGACTTTAAAAATAAATATTTTTTCTCTTATGAAATAAGATAAATAAATAAACCAAAATATTGCTAAATAAACCAAAATATTGCTGTTAATTTTTGACTGTGTACCTTTTGTAACCCAGTCAGTTTTAGTGCTTGTATTTCCTCAATTTCATGCTTTCACCTTGTCCACTGTTTTAGGACTAAGTGTGAAATCTCGTGAGATTTTGTGAGATTTGAGTTTCATAGAAAAAACATGGCTTCTCCCATCATTTGGGAGAGCAGATGTGTGACTGGGGAAGTTCAGAGCTGCTGCAGGTGGACATAAAACAATTTTGAATAATTTATTTTGTATTTGGACTGTCATGTACTTACTGGTATGCTTTTCAGCTTTTAGATGTCTCTAAACTGTGAGAAGGGGGGAGCGGTGGCACAGAGGTTAGAGGAGGTGGGCCTGTGACTGGAAGATCGCTGGTTCACGCCCCGGTACTGGAAACATCAAAAATGTGGGAGGGGTAGGTGAAGTACCCACACTTGCCCCAACCCTCATTCGCCTCACGGTCATGTCTTTTCATTTGGCAACAAAGTGTGTGTGTGTTTGTGTGTGTGTTCATTGTGAGAATGTGAATTTTGACAAAGACTATTATTTTATTTTATTTTGTGAAAACGTGAATTTTGACAAAGACTGTTTGCACAACAGGAAGCTGTTAGAATGGACGAAGAATTTGACAAACAAATACATGACAGCCAAAGGGGAACTGGTCCGTGGGTGACTTTACAGGCACAGGTTGACAATTTAGTAACATACCTAACGGAACATTACGACAATGACAAGAAAAAGGGAGTGTTTGTTAAATATGTGTGTGGAAAAGACAACGCTGAATGAGTGAGTAAAATATCTAGTTGTGGGGAATATTTGTTATAAAGTAGTTTTTGTTGACAGCACAACAGAGAATAACAAATTAGACTAACTGCACATGTTATGGAATTTATGACCTAGTTTAGTTTAGTTTATTATTTTTTGAATATGTAAAGAGAAAGGAAATGTGTGTGTGTGTGT
>NC_056508.1:3624039-3631297 GCF_014905685.2 Nematolebias whitei | reverse complement strand
TTTTTTGCTTTGTAAAGAATTAGAGCTGTCTGTAGTTTCAATATGTCAATGAACTTTAATAATTTAGATTTTACAAATAGTATATTAGTGCTTTCTAAATATCCCACCTTATGGATTATTCTTATTGCTCTTTTTTGTAGTATTGTTAATGCCTGTAGTGTAGTTTTATAATTATTGCCCCAGATTTCTGCACAATAGCTTAAATAAGGTAAGATTAGTGAACAGTAGAGTACATGTGATGCTTTTTGTTCTATGACCAACTTGACTTTGTTTAAGAGGGCGATATTTCTTGAGACTTTACTTTGAACATATTTTATGTGTGGTTTCCAGTTGAGTTTATCATCAATAATGACACCAAGAAATTTGTTTTCATGAACTCTTTCAATTTTCACTCCATCTATTTGTATTTGAGTTTCTGGATGTGATTGACAGTTCCCAAATAACATTGGCCATGACCTAGAAAAGATGGTGGGTATCAGATTTGAGTTAATGTAGGTTTTAAAATTGGCCTTTAGCTTGAAAAAAAAAGAAAGAAGAAAAGCAGTATTTTTGTGAGCAAGCTCCACACCCTTGGTATTGCAGGGGTGTTGAACTCATTTCCACCAAAGGGCCACATCAGAATAAATGGTTGCCCTCAAAGGGCCAGATATAAATGTAAAAGAGACAGAGAGGAAGTCGAGAGAGAGTTGAGGATGTGTGAAAAAATGTTGGTATCCTGGCAGGGAATAAAGCATAGTCTGGTGCAGAAAAAACAGGATGTGACCTCCAGCTCACTTACATCAACCCTGCCACCTCCTTATCTGAGTGGTCAGGGGCCCACTCAGGAGGCGGGCCCATTACCAGAAAAAGGGACAGCTCCTAAGGGGCTGTACCCAATCATTGAAATCCTAGATGGAAGCTTATTGGTGCAGCCAGCTGCCAGAGAATGTACACCACCACCCCCTCACAACCCACTCTGGATGGGGACAGAACTTAAAATCGCCTCTACGCCAAGTGGAGATATCGACTCAGAAAAAAAAAAACAGAAAACCCTCAGCTCCACCTCCTCCCCTGACACAGAGGAGGAGGTGGAGAACAAGGAAGATAAGAGGAGGGACGAGTTGGATGATCATGTACAATTATTTCAAGCAGTAGAGATTTGGATGAGACACACAACAGTTAATCCAAAAGGTGAACCGTCTAATCTGACTGAATTGTTCAGAGAAGCAGTTTTGAAGGGAGTACCTGATGAAGTGTCAGAGCTGATGGTGAAAAATCCTGATCTCCCTGGGTGCGAGCATGCTAAGTGGGAAAAACATTTACTACATCATTTGCAGGTGGCACAGGACAAGTTAAAAAAAAAGATGAAAGAGCTGACCTAGAAAATCAGCTCCTCAAGTTACAGCTTCAGGAAGCACGGCAGAAGGTATTATAGAATAAGGATAAATCTGAGAAAATGATGTTAGCTGTGGGACCAGGGAATGTTTCACAACTTACACACAACAATGTTGCACCTGTGACTAATCAGTATCCTGGAGGAGGAGTTGTCTCCTCTCCATATCCCGATCCCTCTTTTCCCTTCCCAACTTTTCCATTTGTGCGAAGGTCTGGTGAGACTGGACGTGGAGGAGGTTGGCGTGTTGGTGGTCGTGCACGGGGAGGCATGGCACGTGGACGAGGGGGCCAGGGTGCACCCGGGCAAAGGAACCTGCAAGACAAAATCTGCTACAACTGTGGGGGACCTGGCCATTGGGCCAGACAGTGCAGAGCCCCACCCATGCAGGGGAGTAAAGGCAGAGGGTCAAAAGGTATGATTCCACACAATCCTGCTAACATACCGCCTCCTGCCGGTGGCCAGTACCTGCAGTGGGAAGAAGACGTGTACCAACGATATTGACACACCCCTGAGACCCGGTCAGGTAACATGACTTCTGCAGACCCCATGTTATCTGCCAGAGTGGGAGGTCAACCTATGAACTTTCTAGTGGACACAGGAGCCACATATTCGACTATAAACAGCACCCTCATCAACAGTTTAACATCAAAAACTGTGTCTTTGACAGGGTTCTCAGGGAAAGAGCAGAGTCTGCACTTAACAAAACCATTGACTTTTAACCTAGGGGCCCAGACGTTGCAACATTCTTTTGTCTGCTCCCCATCTACTCCTGTGAACTTACTAGGAAGAGACTTGCTGATCAAGCTGGGAGCTACCCTACTGTGTGGTGCAGATGGGCTGACAGTTTTGCTACCAGATGGCTCCATCATCCATTGCAGAGACTCAATCACAGATGGACAATATTTGTTACACCCTGTCACTCTGGAGTATGCAGACATCTATTGGGGCCGGTTGACACAAGAACAGTTGAGCTGTCTCCTGAAAACATTCCAGACCTGGAAGCCCTGGCTAATCAGTCTGCGTGTCTACGTTTCTCCTGCTGACCCGCCTCACGTCACCTTCTTCTATGACCGGGAACATACAGACTGGTACCAAGAAGCCTTCTCATCTGACCTTGAGGGTAAGACTTGGCAAATTAAAATTGAAAATATTTATGTAGCTCCTGAGGGAGTATCAGCGGCAGTAACACTGACACTGAACAGCTTAGCTGGTATCAAATGAGTGATATTCAACACATAAGCAGAGCATCCTGACACATCCAAAACCACTACGGGTGAAGGACATGTTATCTTTCCTTGGACTCACCGGTTATAGTCGTAGCTACTTGCCAGCATACACGGACCTGACTCAACCCTTACGCCATCTGGTCAGGGAACAAGGTATGAGAAATTTGAATAGTCCACTAACCTGGACAAAAGAAGCAGAAGACGCCTTTACTCATCTAAAACAACACATGGCATCGGCAGCTGAATTAACCTTACACGATTACAGCTGTCCTTTCTTCCTGGATGTCTCTGTAACAAAACACGCAATAAATGGGGTTTGTTTCAGAGAAAAGGGGGAGAGAGGAAAGTATTACAGTACCTCTCACTTATGATAGACAACATGGAAAAAAGACATCCTCCATGCACACAACATGCGAAACTGATTCAAAAAATAGCACACATAGTTATGGGCCACACCCTGCAGGTGCTGCCAACACATAGCGTGGTTGCCTATGTGAACTCACAGTGTTTTACGATTACAGCTCTTAGACAACACAGACTATCGAAAATCTTAGAAGCCCCCAACGTAACGTTCTCACATGAGGGAATAAATATGGCAGATGGTGTTGCAGAAGGTGAGCCTCACCAATGTGAAGAGTTGGTGGTCAAGCTGGAGAAAGTGAGGCCAGATCTAGAGCATCCCCACTTTGGGGAATACAGGTAAGACACTTATTCACAGACGGGTGTTGTTACAGACATCCAACAGAAGGCCTGAAAGCAGGTTATGCAATAGTGGAAAAAACAGATACAGGCTATGAAGTGATAAAAGCAGAACAGCTAGAAGGTGCACCATCTGCACAGAGAGCAGAGGTCAGAGCAGTGGTAGAAGCACTGAAACTAGCAGAGAATCAGAAAGTGAATGTTTACACGGATTCCGCCTATGCAGTAGGACCAGTTCATGTGGAACTTTGTCAAAGGATTAGAGCAGGTGTTTTGACAGCAGGAGGAAAAACCATTAAACACGAAGCAGACATGAAAGAGTTAGCAGAGGCTCTTCTGCTGCCCTTGAGAGTGGCAGTAATGAAATGCAAAGGGCATGATAACAGTGACTTCTACACAGCTCAGGGAAATCGAGCAGCTGACAACGCAGCAAAAGCCGCAATAGGATACTCTCCCTTGATGATGACAGTCGCAGCAGAGGAAGAGATAAAATACAAACTTACACTTGAATAGGTTACTGAACTTCAAAAGGGGGCGGCACCAGAAGAAAAAGAACATGTGGAGACTAAGGGGGGCGACTGAGAAGGAACAGTGATTGATGTACAGACTTGCTTTGCTAGATCATTGGTGTGTAAATAGGAGATTTTAAGTTATGACGCTCTTAATAACCAAAGTATTTATCTTTCTTCCTTTGAATGTGTACATGACGGATCTCTTAGGGGGACGCCCCTAGACCCAGAAGAACAATGAAAATGTGATGGATCTGTGTTCTTAAATACATTTGATTTGACATGACTAGACTGGACTGATAAATTAATTAGGTTCTCGTGTATAGAGTGTTTTTAACCACATTTTTACGCTAGTCATGTATTGTGAAACTTTTGTTTTTGTTTTACCTAAACAGCTCTCCAGAGGAGCTATGGCAGAGCTGAATAACTGATTTTGACTTCCTTTTATTTTTCCAGCTCCATTTATCAGCAAACTCAATGTTTAATGCTGTATTGTACTGTTTTGAGGACAGGGTGATCAATGGAAATATATTTTCTGCGCATGCGTTTACTAAATTCTTTCCCACAGGCAGGAGGAAATAAGACAAATAAAATCTATCATCTTAACTAAAATTAACATCACTCATGCCAAATATTCACCACTAAACTTTGAAACCTTAACTCTTCTGATTACTCATTTTCACTGCATGTGGTAATCACATATTGCTGTATTTTCTTGTGAAAAATAACTTTGCTTCTTTCAGGAAGATCCAGAGTAAGGACTCTGGAGAAATCCATCATATCCTTTTTGAGGTTCAGGTTTGTAAACGTGAAAAAAAAAAAAATAAAATAAAAAAGGATGAAAGTATGAATAGATTGTGGTTTATGTTGTTCTATAAAACCATTATAGTGTATAAGTAATAATGAAATATTTTATATTGACAAACCCCTTTTAGTGGTAGAGATAGAAAATACAGTCACATGCCTTAGAGGGCTGAAATTGTGCTATGTTTGGAGATATGTGTTGTACTTTCATCCCCAACAATACAGTTTCTGACGGGTCAGTGACCAGGGCACTGGAGGAATTGAGGACGCTGAGTGTACTGGTCGTATGTGGTTGCTGCTGTGTGCCCTGTGCAAGATCACTCGTGGTGCACTGTATCACCTCGACCATCGAGAAAGGGAGCGGCACATGGAATTCGAGCTCTCCCTGGTGGTATAACTCGAGAACTGCTGACACTGGCTTCATAACCTGTCTCCTAACATGTGTTTTACACCATTTTTCTTTGCTTTAAGTTGATTCTTATACATATTATAATTACATGTGTTACTTTGCTTCCCATGTTCCCAAACTACTGTTGAGTATTGGTTTGGATATTTTATCATACTGCTAGCAATAGGAAACTTAGATAAATGCATGTGGCCACATCTTAACTTTTACTGAAACTCTCTCTCTCTCTCTCTCTCTCTCTTTCAGTCTGTGAAAACGCGACGGAACAATGCCTCTATGAGATGGACCTTAATTGTCCAACCAATTCGTAGTCATTGTTAAAGACGCAGGCCAACAAGTTGTGGTCCTTTTAAAATACAGGCATCCACTGTGCGCTTTGTAACCAACTGACAGAGAATTACATTTTTATACATTGTATTGCGTTTTTTCACTAAGTTGTGCTATATTTGTCTTATTAATGTCTCATTTGATTGCTATTGTTATAACAATTAGACAGTAATTTTGTTAAACTTATGACACAGGGTAAGGATGATTGTGAGAGTGCTGTAGTAGTACATATACGAGATATATGCATACAATTTTCACGAGTTCCTCATCTTTCTGACTGTGTAATGTCGTGCATTGAATTTTAACAGAAATGCGAACGAGAGACGTTATTATCTTTGACCCATCAAATGAATGCGGTCATTTATTTTCAGAATCAAAGTTAACATCAAACATTTACATTAATTTGGCAAAATATGAAAATAATAACAGACAAGTTTCACAGATAATGAGCTTCAATCACGCGGCGGTGATTGAGGACTTTGCTTCAGATATTTCTAAATTATCTGTACTGATTTTATGAGAAAGCAGAGTTTAAGATGGAGATTTATCTTACAGAGAGATATGTGAGGGAATTAATCTGTTATGACCAGAACGTGCACGCTCCATCAGATCTCAGCTTGCTTCCGGTACACTTTAGTCGAAGAAGAAACTGTTACCTGGTTGACGATGACTCAATGTCGGTATAGAATCCTTCAGACTCTTTCAGCGTCTCCGTTGAGAGCAGCTGAAATCCTTCGAGAGTCGTGCGTGGTGTTCAAACAGAAATTATAATTCCAAAACGTCTCTGGATCATCCTGAACGCGTCTGCATCCAAGAGCTCTAACTCCATCACTCTGTGCACTCTCTAGTTGAACTCATTTCTGAGTACAGCAACACAGCAACCAACAAACTCCAGCAACTCAGCGTCTCAGCTTCTTGCAACTCCTAGACTCTTTCATCTCCTTAACTCCTACATGAACTGGGAAGTTGCCACATTTTAAATGGGTCGACTTCCGGGTCATTTGAGAGCTTTTGATTGGTCGATGGACCAGGAATAGAGGTGTGGTTTATGATGTAAGATGTTATTAACAGTCAAGGATTGTTTAGTAACAAACAGAAAGATTATTGTAGGACTTCAGACTTCGTGGAGTCTCACCCTTATTATCTTCTGAAAAAGTTTAAACATGACATTTTTCTCGGTAAACATTTTAGTTGACCAAGAACCGACCTTTAACATACTTACAAACTTGGCTCATTTCAGACAGAAAATCAAGAAAAGCATATTAACCTGATTTCTTCTTTGAATGAGGAATAAAAATCATTACTTACTGTTTATGTAAAATAAAAATGAGTAGTTCTCTTCAACCTGTAAACATTGAGTGAACTAACACAATTTGATTATCAAACATTTGTAAAACAGTGATGATTATAAAAATTGTCTTTTCTGCTTGATTAATTCAAGAAAGAGAGTCACCAGATGGCTCAAACTGTATTCAGATCAATGAAATAACAGTCTCTGTCCATCTGATAGATTTGAGGTCATCAGGGTCAGATCAGGGTCAGATCAGGTTCACTACAGTCCCCCCTTTGGAAATCATCACCTGTCCATGGGGATGAATTCCAACCGTGAATTTAGACCTTCAAATGTCCTTGAGCTTGATGTAATCCAGCAAGGAAGACCAAAGTCAAAAGTAATCCAGCAAGGAAGACCAAAGTCAGAAGTAATCCAGCAAGGAAACAAAGTCAAGGTAATTCCACAATGTTCTTGGTAATTCCATTGTGTTGATTATAATTCCATATCGTCTCGATAATTCCATTGTAGCAATGCTTTAACCCCTTGGAAACAGAGTCTGTAATCCATTGGAAAAAGTCATATAATCCACAACGGTAAATCCACAACGATTGGAAGTGTTGATTAATCAGCATACAGAGG
>NC_056508.1:3615725-3623939 GCF_014905685.2 Nematolebias whitei | reverse complement strand
TCTGTTCCAGAAATTTGCTATTTTAACAGTTACTCATAGAACTAAGTGGTGAAAAGAAAAAAAACAGTTGATGTATCAGGATTAATCAGTCCTTCCTTCAGAAAAACTGTATTTACTCCTGTCCTCCTGTAAAGCTTCTATTTAAAATTAAATAGGAAGGTGTATTTGTTTAGGTGGCAACTTAAACAGAAAAATCTCTTTTTCCTGATAAGTTTACTCTTATTTAGTGATTTTGTAATTAAACGTGTTTATTGTCTTTCAAGCAAAGTGAGTAAACTGTTCAACTCTGTGAATATTTGAACCGTATCTTTTAAAAAGTTTCTAATTTTATTTTGTACCTTTCTTAGGTTTTATCAGTGAATAAAATCTTTTTGGTAAATGCTTCTTTGCATAAATACCTCTTACTTTTTAAAATGCAAGATAACAGTATTTATTCAGCTTTGAGGAAGTTTTTTAACTCAAAAATGCCTTACAGGAATAAAAAGAACGTTTAATTTCACTCTTTACCTAAAACTGAAGTGAAACTGCGATCTAAGTTTCTCCAGGAGGGGGTAGTGTTTAGCTTTTTACCAGCAGGAGTCTATGACGACTTCCTGTGACGTTCGGTTGACATCCTGTTGTTAGCCGCTTAGCTTAAAGTTAGCTTCGGCTAAACTCGGTTAAAATCAACATTTCTGAACGAATTTAAGCGTAAACGTGGCGTAATTTCAACAAGCACGACTGTTATGCATGAACACGAGTTTTATGGGACATATGCAGCTTTATTTAGTGATTTTAAGCACGGCAAAGCTCATTTCCGACATGGGGGAGTGACGTGACACGTCATTCATCCAGTCGTTAGCTGTTAGCTTAAAATTAGCATCGCTAGCGTTGTTTAAAAACATCATTTAATGACGAATTTTAAACTCTAACGTGGCAAAATTTCAGCGAGTATGCTTCGAAGCACTTGACCAGTGTGTCAAAATCACTTTAAAGCGCTTTTTTTAGCTTTAAAAAGCAGATTTTATTTCCCTATGAAAACGAATTTCATTTCCGGGTGACGTGATTGACACGTCAATCAGCCAATGAGAGAGCGGCACAGGGTGACTGACATCCTGTTCCAGCCAATGAAAGCGTTCCACGGCAGCTATATTCAACAAATCAGGAAACGTTAAAGCAACCAGCATGCTAGATTCACGTGAACTAAAATTCGTCAACTTTTCGTCTTTTAAACTGTCAAAATGCACTTTTTCTGTTAAAAATTGTAACGAATCAACTCTTAACTGTGTTCTGAGACGGCGCTCAGCTTTTAAAACGTCTCTCCATCCATTTAAAACAACTCGTTCGAACTTATCAGAACCGAGCGACAAACCGGGTCTGAGCAGAACCCCCTGTCTGTTTAAACAGAATACGTTTCCACAGATCAAAGTCAGCTTAGCAACACTTAACAGCGTACAATTTCAGCTTTCATAAAGACTTATGACACTATTTCAGCTTTCTGTGAGCTTCCTGAGCATCACAGACCAACACGCTTAAAACATGCAGCGTAACACAGCGTAAGTTGCAGAGCCGAGCTCCAAGCGCGCAGCTCCGGCTGCGTTTCAATCACAGCTGATAAACTGTTATTTTATCAACATGCCAACATTTAAAAATCAATTTTACACGTTTTTACAGTCATTTATGAGCACGTTACGGGGCCACCAATATGTAGTAGTACATATACGAGATATATGCATACAATTTTCACGAGTTCCTCATCTTTCTGACTGTGTAATGTCGTGCATTGAATTTTAACAGAAATGCGAACGAGAGACGTTATTATCTTTGACCCATCAAATGAATGCGGTCATTTATTTTCAGAATCAAAGTTAACATCAAACATTTACATTAATTTGGCAAAATATGAAAATAATAACAGACAAGTTTCACAGATAATGAGCTTCAATCACGCGGCGGTGATTGAGGACTTTGCTTCAGATATTTCTAAATTATCTGTACTGATTTTATGAGAAAGCAGAGTTTAAGATGGAGATTTATCTTACAGAGAGATATGTGAGGGAATTAATCTGTTATGACCAGAACGTGCACGCTCCATCAGATCTCAGCTTGCTTCCGGTACACTTTAGTCGAAGAAGAAACTGTTACCTGGTTGACGATGACTCAATGTCGGTATAGAATCCTTCAGACTCTTTCAGCGTCTCCGTTGAGAGCAGCTGAAATCCTTCGAGAGTCGTGCGTGGTGTTCAAACAGAAATTATAATTCCAAAACGTCTCTGGATCATCCTGAACGCGTCTGCATCCAAGAGCTCTAACTCCATCACTCTGTGCGCTCTCTAGTTGAACTCATTTCTGAGTATAGCAACACAGCAACCAACAAACTCCAGCAACTCAGCGTCTCAGCTTCTTGCAACTCCTAGACTCTTTCATCTCCTTAACTCCTACATGAACTGGGAAGTTGCCACATTTTAAATGGGTCGACTTCCGGGTCATTTGAGAGCTTTTGATTGGTCGATGGACCAGGAATAGAGGTGTGGTTTATGATGTAAGATGTTATTAACAGTCAAGGATTGTTTAGTAACAAACAGAAAGATTATTGTAGGACTTCAGACTTCGTGGAGTCTCACCCTTATTATCTTCTGAAAAAGTTTAAACATGACATTTTTTTCGGTAAACATTTTAGTTGACCAAGAACCGACCTTTAACATACTTACAAACTTGGCTCATTTCAGACAGAAAATCAAGAAAAGCATATTAACCTGATTTCTTCTTTGAATGAGGAATAAAAATCATTACTTACTGTTTATGTAAAATAAAAATGAGTAGTTCTCTTCAACCTGTAAACATTGAGTGAACTAACACAATTTGATTATCAAACATTTGTAAAACAGTGATGATTATAAAAATTGTCTTTTCTGCTTGATTAATTCAAGAAAGAGAGTCACCAGATGGCTCAAACTGTATTCAGATCAATGAAATAACAGTCTCTGTCCATCTGATAGATTTGAGGTCATCAGGGTCAGATCAGGGTCAGATCAGGTTCACTACAGTGCACTGGAACGCCATCTTGGTCGTCGTCACATTGGGCGTGAGGCGTTGTGCTGTTTTTACCCCGCACCACTATACCGTTGCCCTGGGGATTTTTCCGGCACAAGTTCTGGACACTCGCCAGGGAAAGATGTTTGTAGCCAAAGAGATGGTCCCCTTGGGGGGACCAAAAGGGGGAAATGTTGTATAATGTCATCTTTTTTGCTATGCTCTGACATTAAATATTTCTCTGTGTATGGTAAAAAACTGCAAAATCATGATGTATGTCATAGAAGTTCATGATGTGCGTAACTCCTTGTACAAGAGAACCAGAGACTGTTGCTATCTTGCCAGAACAGACCACATTCAGCTGGGGCAGTGGGCGAAAAAACGAGACCATGCCAGACCACACCCAGGAACATCAGCTGACCCAGAGAAACACATCATGATAAGGAAATCCCAATGTAACTGATAAGGCTGTATTTAAACGAAGCAAATACATTTGTAAGGTGCATGTGAGACGTCTCCCTTTCCAACGCTGTGAAGGTAAAATAAATCTGTGTCTGAATTCAGAACCACTTCTCAGGCTGTGTTTTTGACTCTGTCTTCCTTCCACTGAACGATCTCGAGTTGAGGCAGTTTTTGAGCTAAGTGTTTGAAAGTTGGTTCCCATAGTTTTAAAGACCTCAACAATAGGAAAAGGGGGAGAAACATGAGGGTAGATAGTGGTATTACAAAAAAAGATCTTTCACATCTTGTCTATCAGGACACGATTTGAGACATCAAAAAAAAACTCTACCAGCAGCACAATTAAAACATGATTACATTTGCATTAGACATCGAGGTGTTGAGATTTGTCCATGAGCTTTTTTTTTCAGACCAGCCACATTTTCTGAGGATGTTGTTTTCAGCCAGCAGTTCTGATAAGCTTTAAAGTTCCTACAGCGAGGACCAGACCTTCACACTGACTCGGAAGCTTTTCCATGGCCAAAACTGCTCCCGCTATCTTTTTCAAAAGTCGATAAAACAGAGCCCCGCCGATGCCAAAAAGCAGAGTCCCTGCTATCATAACTCCAAATATGTAAACGTCTTCAACATCCTCTTGAAACAGGACTGTAATGCACATCGATTGCCACACTCCCCACGAATCCATGATGTACCCCACAGCGTGAGTCTCAACTGGACACGCCGGTTCTCCAGGACCCTGTCGTTTTGATGAAAAAATCTTATCAATAGAGTTGAACGCCCACGATACCAAATCCATAATCTTCTTAATTTATGTTCAGGAGATGAGACCCAGGCGTTTCAGACAGACAGAGAGCAGAGCAGGAAGAAGGAAAAAACAAACAAAAAAAAAAACAGTATGGCAAGATTAATAGATTTGAAATAATTTCTGAACCTGGCTCTGAATTTCATGAGTCACTTGTGGTCAAATTTTGTTCCGGTGCCACTTTAGAAATGTTACGTCCGGAGTTACCATATACTTTGGAATTAGAAGATCACACTGGTTCTTTTTGCATTACTGATTTACCTACTGTCTGCACCACACATGTTGTGAGAAGCAGAACTACGTCATGTGTATCTGATCTGCAGAATTTAGCTAAACTGACTGGTTTGGATTATGGTGAAGTACTGACAGCAATGATGACTCAAATTGGTCTCTCTATTGCTGCACTCTATTGCTGTTCCACTGAAAAAGCAACCCACTGATAGTGAGGCTGTTGTGACCCCACCGGTGCCATCATTGAGCAACCCATCACTTGTCCCACCACCAGTCACGAGTGGATCGGTTCTACTAACCGCAGTGCCAATTTCAGGCAGTGAACCACAGCAACTATCTAGTCTCACTTCGCAACCAGCACCAAAACAATTCACTGCCAGTATAAATCTCCATCCACCTGAGGTCCAGCGCTATGTCGTGGAGCACATTGTAAAAAATGATGACAGTTCTACACATCATCAACAACTCAGAATGTTTTCAGGACGTGCACCCTGACCAAACCATGAAGCAAACTTTGAAACATGGAGGTCTGGAGTGGAATTGTTATTGAAGGATCCGGCTGTGTTTGATCTCTAGCGTTCGAGAAGGATAGTGGACAGTCTCTTGCCTCCAGCTGGTGATATAGTCAAGCACCTAAGTCCTGACACACTGCCCAATGTGTACTTGGAGACACTTGATTCTGCATATGCAACAGTGCAGGATGTTGATGAACTGTTTGCAAAATTTATGGATACCTTCCAAAATGTTGGAGGAAAACCATCGGCCTACCTTCAACGGCTCCAAGTCACGCTGAATTCTGCAATGAAAAGAGGGGGTGTGGCAGAGGCTGATGTCAACCGTCAATTATTACAACAGTTCTGTCGTGGGTGCTGGGATGACAACTTAATCACAGAGCTCCAATTGAAACAGAAAAAAGTAAAGCCACCTAACTTTGCTGAACTGCTCCTCCTTTTATGTACAGAAAAAGACCAGGAAGCAGCAAAAGCCCTGCACATGAAACAGCACCTGGGGTCTACAAAGCAGAAAGCTATGACCCATTCTCAGTTTGCCCATAGTAATGGTGAAGAAAAGGGCACTGTAGCTGCCCTGACCAGTACCATGGAGAGACTGGCCCGACAGCTAGCTGACATCCAGCGACAGCTAGCCTTGCTGACTGCTCACCAGTCTAATACCTCTTATCATAAGACTCAGATTTTCAGACAGCACCCTGATAAACCTGAAAAATTTTCAGCACTAGGCTACTGCTTCAGATGTGGTGAAGATGGTCACATGAGACCACAGTGTCAGAACGAACCCGATCCAACCCTTGCTACCAAGAAGAAAAAATAACATGCCCACAAGCAATAAACCTCCTTTCGTCAAAATAAATTAAACTAAGTCCGGTGCCTGTTGAGGGACAAACAGGGGCCAGGGATCAAACTTGTCTCAGGAAATACAAGAAAGTCACTCAGTGTGCAGAACAGTTCATAGAAAAGAGAGTTCCAGACCGATTACCAAAGGGCAAAGACTAAAAAATATTCTGCCATCCTGAACATTTCCGGATCCACTGTAATTGTCTACTGGACACAGGTTCACAGGTGACCACCATTTATGTCTCTTTTTATAACAAGAACCTTTCTGACCAACCTGTGAAGCCACTAAACAAACTTCTTGAAGTAGAAGGAGCTGTAGGACAATCTGTGCCTTATCTGGGCTATGTTGAACTCATGTTGACCTTCCCTAAAGACTTTTTAAGAACACATTTTTGAGGTTTCAACACTTGCTTTAGTTGTTACAGACGTCTGTCCAGAGAGTACATCACCTGTGCTTATTGGAATGAACACATTGGAGATCTTGTATGCTCATTACTACATGATAGCCATCAGGTGAAAAGGAGGAACCCAGACCAGTGGTCATTCCGTATGTTGAGGGAGTATCAGAGAAACTGAGACATTTATTTTCTAAACATAACGTCCCAGTGGCTTTTAAACCCCAAAATACATTACGGCAAAGACTGGTTCATCCCAAAGTTCCATTCCCCCGGCACAAACAGAGTAATGTTGTGTATGCTGTTGTAGTGAACTCGGCCTCCGGTCAAACCTGCCTCTGAAGACCTTCATGGGACAGGAACTGTTATTTCATTGATTTGAATCCAGAAATACAAATTAGCTCATCCAGAGACTTTCTAATTGTATCCTGAACTAATCAAATGAAAGAACACTCTCTTTTTCATATTATCATTACTATTTTACAATATCTTGATAATCAAAAGTGTGTTTAGTTCATACCATTTTTAAATGTTGAAATGAACCACTCATTTTAAATCAACTGTGAAACAGTCTTAATGATTTTTTAATCCTCATTCAAAGTAGAAATCAAGTTAAATGTCTATGTTACAAAGTAATTATGCATTTTTGATCTTCTGTCTGAAATGAGAAAGGAGTGATATCGGTCAAAAGTCGGAGACAGTCGCAAACAAGTTTATTGGAACGAACTGTCATGTTTTTAAACCTCTCAGACAGAAACAAGAAAACTGGCACCTGTAAGTCTGTCATTTCTCCAAAATATTTTCTCGTCTGTAACTAACCGTTCCTAAACATTTCTAATGTTTTCTCGACTTGTAATGACCCTCTGCTGTCACTAAAACCACACCCCTGTTGGTTCTTTCAACCAATCAGGACTTCCTAAAAGTGACCGGAAGCAGAACTCTTTAAAAGTCGACACTTCCTAGTTCCAGTTAGTTCAGAAAGTGCTGGAGAAAGTTCTAGTTCGGAGAAGTTCGAGTGCTGAAGTTCAGAAGTTCTTCTGAGTTTTCTCAGACTCAGTCTGCTAAGTCTAGTTGGAATTATGGAGCCTTCCACATATGAGTGGAACCTCTGAAGGACTCACAGCTCGCCATGAGTTCACCCGGGAGGTGAGCGTGTTGTTGAACGGACTACCGTCACTACTTCGGACGATTCTCAGCCATCCTAAGGAGACGCTGAAAGGTGGCGTTGAAATGGAACTCCGTACCGGAGCTGACCTATCTTCTGCAAAGGTAACGAGTCGCTTCACTACCGAGTATACCAGGGCTAAGCTGGGGTCGGATGAAGGGTGCCATTCCTCGTCAACACACTTTCCCTCATCCATCTTTTCTCTCCATTTAAACTCCTTCATTTCCCATCTTTAAAACTCTTCTATCTTGCCAGTAATTAATCCAGATATCTTCAGAAATGTCTGTTGTTTTTGTTAAGTAAAACGTGCCAAGTTTTATTAATCAGAGCCGATAGTATAATCAAGTGTACGATGTTTTGATGTTAAATTTTGATTCTGTTAATAAATGACCACATTCATTTTGATGGGTCAAAGAAAATTAACGTCTCATGTCACTGATTAAACCATCTACAACACAGTACCTCTGTCACATATCTGTCAAGCAGCTCGAAAAAGTGAGAACCCGTTATTAAAAAATTGACTGTAGTGGAGCTCTGAAGCTAACTGAAGCTAACCTAGCCTTAGCATTACTACATCGTTCAGTGTCAGGAGGGCTGTGATCAGTCTTACATCGGGGAAACTAAACAGCCACTGGCCAAAAGGATGGCCCAGCACAGAAGATCAACATCATCAGGCCAGGATTCTGCGGTCTACACTCATCTCCAGGCCAGCGGCCACTCTTTCAGGGATGAAGATGTTCACATCCTGGACAGAGAGGAACGATGGTTTGAGAGAGGAGTAAAGGAGGCCATCTTTGT
>NC_056508.1:3613082-3615625 GCF_014905685.2 Nematolebias whitei | reverse complement strand
ACATTTTATTGTTGGATGTAACTGGGACCCCATGTACATAATTTCGCTCCACCACATGTACCACATGAGGTGCGAATGACAATAAAGAAACTCTGACTCTGACTCTGACTCAAGTCAAGTCACATTTATTTATATAGCACATTTAAAACAGTAACTGTTATCAAAGTGCTTCCCAAATAAGATCACAGCATCAAATATTAATAACAACATATTACAGCAAGTCAAGTCAAGTCAACTTTATTTATAGAGCACATTTAAAACAGAACCTGTTATCAAAGTGCTTAACAACAACAACAATCAATGAGTAAATTAAGGAGAGAAAATTTATATATACAATACACTAATAATAATAACTGAAGAATTAATAAAAAACATTAAAAATATAGGGCCACAGATTAAAAAACACTATAACAATTTACACTGTATGAAATGTCTGAGAGAACAGATGTGTTTTAAGCAGGGATTTGAAGTGAGGAAGTGAGGTGGTCTGCCTGATGTTGGGGGGCAGGTTGAAGGGAGGTGGTCTGCCTGATGTTGGGGGGGCAGGTTGAAGGGAGGTGGCCTGCCTGATGTTGGGGGGCAGGTTGTTCCAGAGTTTGGGACCCATGACTGAAAAAGCCTGATCTCCTCTGAGCTTCAGTCTTGTTTTTGGAACAGCCAAAAGCAGCTGATCTGATGATCTCAGGGCCCGAGAGGGAACGTAAGGTTCAAGAAGCTCAGAGAGGTAAAGGGGTGCGAGGCCATTTAGGCATTAGAAGGTCAGCAGAAGAATTTTAAAGACTATCCTCGTAGGAACAGGGAGCCAGTGAAGGGAGGACAGAACTGGTGTAATATGTTCAGACCTACGAGTTCCGGTTAAAAGCCGAGCAGCAGCATTCTGGATGAGCTGAAGACGTGAGATGGAGGCCTGGCTGATCCCAGCATAGAGTGTGTTGCAATAGTCCAATCGGGTCATGACAAAGCCGTGGACTAGTTTCTCAAGGTCGGGTCTGGACAACACTGGCTTGAGCTTAGCTACCTGTCTGAGTTGGATGAACATTTTCTGCAGAAGAGAGTTGATTTGTTTGTCAAACTTGAAATCAGAGTCTAAAATCATCCTTAGATTTTTACCAGACTGCTTCAGATATGGCTGAAGAGAATCCAGGTTGACAGGATCAGTGGTGGCAGTTGAGCTAGGGCTAAAAACAATGACTTCAGTCTTGTCATTGTTAAAACTTAAGAAATTTGAAGCCATCCAGGCCTTAATGTCATCCAGACGTTTTAACAGAGGGTGAATGGAGCAAGCACTTGCTGGTTTCTGAAGGATTTTGGGGTGTTCAAATGACCCAAGCACAGAATTTCAGGAGCACTTCACCTTAGTATAAAAGATTTAATTGAGACAAAGTTAAAGTATGCAGATATTACATATAATCAGAGTGCAGTCTGAGGAACAAAATCAGAATGAACCTGCCTGGTCAATCAGCCGATGTTTGTTCAACCAAACTTTGTGTCTGAGCAAGATTTATAGGTTTCTCATGTCCCGCCCTTTCGGGTTCGGACAGACTTGTGATTGGGTGTCAAAACCTCTTGATGGTCTGAGTGACACCCTGTTCAGCCAGTCAGGAGCAGATCTTATCCATGGTTACTCCAGACGGCCTCGCTCATTCTTTCACTGATAAGGGTTGATTTACGAGCTTTGTTTTGGAACACAGGACATTTACTCTGGCTCCCGTCTGTGTAAAGCTTTAAAACACGTTTTCTGTGTGTCTGAACTATTATTAATGTGAGAGCATAAATACTCCATCTGTTTTAAGTATAAAGTATATGAATGTTTGTGTTTTAGCGTTATTTATGTTTAATCAATGTGTACGCCGTGTGTCACATTGCTGGGCCCTCACTCTCAGCTGCTCTGCTCAGATAAACAAAGAAGGATCGTTTCCTGCTGCACGAATAAGTGTCTTACCTGTCTGTTTCCCTCAGAATTATATCAAATGTGAACGTGTATGATTATCCTTAGCACTTGTGAGATTATATATAACATGAAGTAATTAGTGTATGATTATACCCGCACACAACTTGTAGAGAATGCATCATTTCGCATCATCAGTGAAATGTCAAGGCTTGTCAAAAGATATAAAAGATATAAAAGATATCAAATCCAACATTTCACAGGCAGGTAGATCTTGCAGTCATCAGCATAGCAATGGAATGAAAGACCATCCAAAAAAGTTAAATCTGGTCCTCTGGACATTCAAAAAAAAAAAAAAAAAAAGCAAAAAAACAGAAATGTTTCGTCTCTCATCCGAGAGACTTCCTCAGTCTGAGGTGCTGTATTCAGCTCAGTCTCCTAAATAGCACCTTCTCAGAGTGGATCAACCAGTTTGCTGCTGACAACCAAAACCAGTTGCTCACATGGTCAAGAAGGACCATCAGCCTAACAATGGATCATTAGCACACTGATGGCTGTTTACTATCCACAGGGGGTTGAGTGATACTATCAATAACAGCAGTGTAAGAGGGGGACAGTTGAAACCGGAGGCCTCCACCCCTGTTTAATGATGGAC
>NC_056508.1:3605282-3612982 GCF_014905685.2 Nematolebias whitei | reverse complement strand
TTTTTTTGTTGATAAAAGTTCATCTCAGCAGATGTTTCACTTCAGGGTCGTTGAACCACAAGCTCTCATTAAGACGATCTGTCCATTTCGTGGGAAATAAGTTCACATTGAAAGTGGCCAACACTTTGACAAAGCTGAGTTGAACCCCTGTAAAATAAAGTCTGTTTGTTCCCAAGGGAATAAATGCATCTTATTTTAACAGTTTAAAACACAAAACACATGAAAGATATCTGGTTAAGTTGAGGTGGTGTTCCCCTACATATTCCCCCACTTTTCGATTTTCAACCCAGATGGTTGTGAATCAAAAACTCGTCGTTCACACCTCAGGAATGTTCCAAGAATGTTATAGTAGATTCACAAAAGTCAGTCTATAATTCCATGGAAGGAAAACAAGGTTAAAGTTATCCCATATGAAGTCAGAAGGATCATGTCCAGGTAGGGAATGGATCAATGTTCTAGGTTATTCCATGTGTGTTCAAAAGGGTTAATTCCAAGTGTTCGAAGGGTTAATTCCACAACGTGAAACAGGAAAGGCAAAGGTATTCCATTTGAGTTCAAAGCGATAATCCCACCTTCAAGGGAAAGGAAACTCAAGGGTATTCCATGTGAAGGTCAAGGGGTCCTCTGGAAGGCATGGTGATGTTACTCTCTTGAATGATGGGTTGGATCATCAGGAGATGCAGTGATGTCATCTGGATGATGGACTGGATCAGTTGGATGATGCAGTGATGTCATCTGGATGAAGGATTGGACCATTTGGATGATGCAGTGGTGTCATCTGGAGGAAGGATGGGACCCTCTGGATAATGCATCAGGATGGTGTTCATCTGGACCACAGGATGTTGGCGTAGGATGGTATCCATCTGGTGACTTCTGGTGACCATCTAAACTAAGTGTCTAAGCGCTTTGTTCATGTAACGGAATCCTAAAGATAAATCTGTATGCATGCAAATCTAATGTCAACTTAATTGACAAAATAAATTGTTCAAAGTGTTCTTGAATAAGAATAAAATAATCTAATGCCTCTACTTTTGTATACGGGTACGTAGACAAAATGTGTAGGCTAATGATTAAATGTTGAAGAAAAATAAAGCATGCACTAAGAAATTTGGTGTAAAAATAAGTAAACAAAAAATTAGGAAGATTAATTAATTTTGTTTAACAAATTTGTTTACTAAAATGGATCACTCACGTGGTGAGTGTTGAATGAATTTTAAAACAAACTTTAACGCGTTGATCAGCTGAATGTGAGCATAAACAAGAATGATTCCGACGATGTCCTATTGAATATTGCAGATATTATAATATCTGCAATATTATAGGCAGAAACATGGGTGTGCTATGGGGTCTCCAGTTTCTCCTATTGTTGCCAACCTGTACATGGAGGAGGTAGAAAAGAGAGTCTTGACGTCCTTTTCAGGGACACCACCATGTCATTGGTTCAAGTATGTTGACGACACCTGGGTTAAAATTAAATCTCAGGAAGTCCAACATTTTACTGACCACATCAACTCTGTGGATAAATACATCAAGTTCACACGAGAAGATGTAAAAAATGGCAAGTTGGCTTTCTTGGACTGTGAGGTCTCAGTCTCTGATAGAGGACATTTGCAAACCGAGGTGTACCGCAAACCCACCCACACAGACCAGTATTTGCAGTTTGACTCCCATCACCCTTTGGAGCACAAGTTAGGAGTCATCAGGACTCTGTACCACAGAGCAGACAGCGTCCCCACTAGCTCAGGAGCCAGGCAGAAGGAGAAATCCTACACAAGACAGGCTCTAGAGCAATGTGGATATCCTAACTGGGCCTTCCTGAAAGCAGAGAAGAAATCCAAACAGGACTCCAGTCAGCCATCAGGTGAAAAGGAGGAACACAGACCCAGACCAGTGGTCATTCCGTATGTTGAGGGAGTATCAGATAAACTGAGACGTTTATTTTCTAAACATAACGTCCCAGTGGCTTTTAAACCCCAAAATACATTACGGCAAAGACTGGTTCATCCCAAAGATCCAGTCCCCCGGCACAAACAGAGTAATGTTGTGTATGCTGTTCAGTGTCAGGAGGGTGATCAGTCTTACATCGGGGAAACTAAACAGCCACTGGCCAAAAGGATGGCCCAGCACAGAAGATCAACATCATCAGGCCAGGACTCTGAGGTCTACACTCATCTCCAGGCCAGTGGTCACTCTTTCAAGGATGAAGATGTTCACATCCTGGACAGAGAGGAACGATGGTTTGAGAGAGGAGTAAAGGAGGCCATCTTTGTGAAAAGAAATCGTCCATCATTAAACAGGGGTGGAGCCTCCAGGTTCAACTGTCCCCCTCTTACAATGCTGTGATTGCTAGTATCACTCAGCCCTCTGTGAACAGTAAACAGCCATCAGGTGCTAATGATCCATTGTTAGGCTGATGGTCCTTCTTGAGCATGTGATCAGCTGGTTCTGGTTGTCAGCAGCAAACTGGTTGATCCACTCTGAGAAGGTGCTATTTAAGAGACTGAGCTGAAAACAGCACCTCAGACTGAGGAAGTCTCTCGGATGAGAGACGAAACGTTTCTGTATTTTTTTGCTTTGTTTTGTTTTGTTTTGTTTTTTTTAATGTCCAGAGGACCAGATTGAACTTTTTTTGATCAGTTTTGAAGTGTATTGTTGTAAGGTTTAAGGTGTTTTACCATACCTATTTCTTTTGAAAGTAAAATTTAATTTAAAGATTTGTAATCTTATGTTTTTAATTTTTTTTATTTTAAGAAGAGTAAGATTTATTTGAATTTTGTAGTTTAATTAGCCTAATTTTGGTTTTAGTTAGGTTTTTAGTTTCAAACTCTTCTTGATTAGTGGTTTAGTTTGAGCCTACAACTGGAGACAGTTGGTCTGTTATTAGATGTGTTCTTGTCCACCCTGGAAGGATGTTGTGGGTGAGCGTTCAAGCTTTGGAAGCTTTCTGTCCAGTGGGTGGTGTGGAAGTGTACTGGACCCTTTTCTTCCCCCACTTGAAGCTTTTCATGGGAGGCTTTTGGGTCATGGTATGTTTTGAGTTGTTTAGTCGTCTTGTTAAGACACTTTTTATTAAAGGTGAAAGTATTTCTCAGTTGTTTATTCCGATCTTTTATGTACTGTGGGTTGGTGCTTTCACTAGGTTTGTAATATGTGTATAAAGGAAGTGTCATTTGTCGACCAATCATCATCTTAGATGAAGAAATGCCAGTAGATTGATATGGAGCTCTTGCAGGTTGGAGTTGGCAACAGATCATGCGGTCTCTGCAGCTGTTTACATCTTTGCACATTCCTGGCCAGTAAGAAATCTGTCTTAACGATTTGAGTGTTGTTTTCGCACTATTGTGTTTTGAAGATGGGGTTTCATGGGCATATGCTCCCCCCCCCCCCCCGTGGTCATGAGGCACCACGAACGAAGGTGAGGTTGTTGGCTCAGGAGCAAATACTAACATGCCCTTGAACATTTTCAGGAAATGTTTAACCTTAAGGAATGAACAAAGTTTAGGGATTGAATCAAGTTCCTCTGAGGAGGGAGTGACATGATCTGGATCAGTTAGGTAGTGAATCATCCTTTTGATGGCTGGATCCAGAGATTGAAACTTAATGTCTTTATCAGACAATGTTGGTCCAACTGAGATTGTGTTAGCAGTCGGTTGTGAAAGATCAGATGAGCAGGTTGCAGCACATGGAAGTGTGAGCGTTTGCACCGCTTGGGTGGGTTTGGGATAAAATCAGGTGGCCAGGAGGGGTCAAAAGACTGTGTGTTACCACTAGTGGTATTGTTACTAGTTAACAAGTCTGTGAGATTGTTAAACTGTTTGTTTTGTCCTGACACCTGTGAGTGGCCTCTGGCCTCTCTGAGAATAGAAGGACTCTGAGTCAGAGCATCGTAGAGATCCCTGTTAGTGTTGGATTTGTTAGTCTGGAGACACTGTAATGTCAATCAAATGAGCTCTTTGCAGCTCTAGTGGTTGTGCAGGTGTAACTGACTACCTCTGTGGGAGGTGTGTTCTCAGTCACCTGATGTTTGTCTTTGGGTGGGGAGATGGTTGACCTTCCAGACGTATCCAGTGCCAAGCACTGTGAGTACAGTTCTGGTTCAGCAAAGATGGTAAGGCGTCTTAAGCCAGAAATAAGATGGGTTCTTGTCAGCTTTGGGAAAGAGGGGTGCAGCTTTTGCTCTGGTTGAGTCAGTGTCCACACCTGCCCTGTTAAGTCCCAAAGTTGAGGGTATTGTGTTGACAGAGAAAACATTTTTGGGTTCCACTGCCTTAAATTGGTTCAGCTTTTGAAAAGCCCTGCAGGCTAACTCTCTTAGCTGAAGGATGGTGAAGATTTGTGGGTCAGCAGAGATGCCAAGTAAGCTGGTAATTGACTCATTGAGATTCTGGATGAAAAGTGTTTCAAAGTTTAAATCTTCTTCCATGTTGGGGTAATTGTTATAACCAAAGTAAGCGTTGAACGGTGAAGCGGTGGTAGTAAGCCTGTGGGTGTTCATCTCTTCCTTGTTTGATGTTCAGAGCGACTATTAATCCTGATGGAGAAGCAAGGTCAGAAAACTCTTTCTCTACAGCTTGGCGCAAGAGAAAAAATGAAATTTCTGATGTGAGGTATCTGTCTGTCGATAAACCTTTTGACTTCTGTGTTAGAAGTGATTTTAATAAGATAAATCTTGTCTTCAATAGATGAATGTGGGAACCGGCTGAGATGATATTCTACATCATCAAGGTACAATTTTACATCCATTCCTGTGTGAGACAAAATTTTGAATGTGTTTAGCTATCATGTCCAGATCTTTGTTTGTTAGTTCAGGTTGAACTTGCTTGTTCATTTGTGATGAGGAGGGGTTCAGTTTGACCACTCCAAGTGTGTTTGGAGGGTAATGTCTGTTTACCTCAGCGGAGGACTCAAAAGTCCAGGGATACTCACCGTTTGGTTCTAAGTCATCAGATCTGGAAAAGTGATTTTGTGAAATGAAATTACTTACTGGATGTGATGTGTTTAGGCCATTTTTGAAAGATCTGACATTGATGCAAGAAGGAGGTTACCTCAAGTTGGATGGATTCTTTGCTTCAGAAAGTTGGTCCTGTAAAAATGTTTTTTTTTTTTTTTTATCTTTGAGTTGTAAATGAGTAAAGCAGATATCATTTTGTTCAAGGATAAACTCATTGTTATCATATGATTTCTGTAGAGTTGTAAGCGTCTCAGTTTTAGTTTTGATTTCATTAGAAAGTTCAGCTTGTGCGTGCATCAACTTATGTTGTAAATCATCATAATATCTTTGCATTCTAAGATGTTCTTGATTGAGAAGCTTCAACTTGGTTTCAGCATCCAATAATTTGTACTGTAAGGGTTGTTCATTGGACATCCTGGAGTCACATTGATGTTTCAGAGAAGTATTTTGTTTTTCAAGCTGTGAAATTAAGTGTAGATTGTTGTGTGGAATTGTAGAAATGAAAACATTAATACCAGTTTATTTTGTTCATCAATTTTATTTTTTCATTTTCAATTTTATTATCATCATTCGTATTATTCATTTACCTTATATCACACTCTGTTACAGCTTATCTAAACTGTAGCAGTTGCATCTTTTCAACATCAGTGTGTGAAGCTTTTTAACTTCTGTTTCTCACAGACTGCCGGTACGGAACTCCAGCTCCAGAACCGGTCACACGGACCACAAACGTACTGTCTGTTTTTACCCTGATAAGATTGCAAATGAGCGCCTGTTGTGTCAAAGCATGTTACGTGTGAAGGTGTATAAATGAAGCCGTACTGCTCATGTTTTTTGAGAACACACACAACTCACTGAGCTGCGTTTTCGTTTCATGTGTTCTCCCTTTTGCAGAAGCGAAATAAACTTTGTTACGTGTTTTTAACACAAGTTCTCAGTTTTCTAAATTTTATTGAACAACAAGTTTGATAAAACTCCACAGTTGTGTGACTCGGTTGAATCAGAAAACAAAGAGATAGTGTCATCTTCTTTTGAGCTGAAAGCCATTTTGTGACTTTATTTATTTCCCATTTAAGCAGATCAAAATTAAAGCTAGGTTTTAACTTTAAAATGTGTTTACTTCTGAAGGGTTATTTTTAACTCTAGGTGTTGGTTAATTTAAAATTTTATTGATGAAAAGTTGTTTAAAATGTGTTATCCACAAATGCTTTACTTAAATCTTACTTGTAAGAGTTTTTATTTAATTTAGTTAATTTTTATTAAGGCATTATCAAGGTGTAACTCAAATAATTTAAAATTATTTTTAGTGTAATACTTCCTTTGACCACTAGGTACCGTAGCGCTGTTTGGAAGGATGCGTGTACCTTTAAAGGAAGAGGCGGAGCTTTAACATTACTCTTTCCGGGTCAAACTCTCTTCAAAATGGTGGACGTTGAGTTTTGGAACTAGTATTAGCCTTTTGTGTTTACACAAGCATTGTTAAAGTCACCAAACGAATTTTCAACTTCTTTTCGCGGCGAAAACGAAGCTTAACATGCGATCAGCTTTCAGCATGAAAGTCTTTTTACAAATCTGGATGAACGAAGCGTCACTTTAAGCTGTTAGCTTAGCTTCTCAGCTTAGCTGCTATTACCGATCCAAAACGCAACTTTGGGACGGTTTAAAAGCGCATTTTTCACCGTTACATTTTCATTATAAAGACGCGACTCTGTCGGTTTGCCTTAGTGAATCAGATTAGGACTTTTTACCGTTTAAAGTGTCATTAAACGGGCCGTTAGCAATTAGTTAGCTACGCAAATGCTAACTGGAAGTCCACTGTATTTCAGATTTACCGTTTGTTGCAGTTTAAAATGTAAATATTTCAATTAAAAATTTGAAAACTGGATTGATCAGATCCTTAAGCCCTTGGGTTTTAAATCGGCTTCACTCATTTGGTTATAAAATGCATGCAAAAACATTATTTTAAATGGAGAAGCAGACGCGGTGTGAGAAGTGACGCCCACCTTTCCAAATGGGCGCGCGCACACACGCATGCAGGACCGACGGGAGGAACGCAGCTTGGAGCAGAGAACAAAGAATGCAGTTTTAAAACAGTTTTATGCTCAAATAATTCAACAACCAGCATAGGAAATACTTTTTCTGTGTGCATTGTATAAAATTTGCATAAAATGCTATTTAACGAGCCTAACACGGCAGGCACCAATTTATGTAGAGGGATATGTGGTTTGATATATATTGTAAATTATTAGTTATGAGTTAAGCTCATAAGATATGCATTCATTATGCAAATTACCTCGTTGTGGGCACCACCTCTTTTCAGAGGAAAAATCAGTCTCTAACCCCCAAATTAAATGTAAACTGAAACGTGAATTCTTTTCTCGTGTTTAAAGGGCATTCAAAATCAGTTAATACAGATATGCCAAAATAATCACAAGTTTAGTGGATTTTATGTATTTTATTACAAAAATAATCATCTGTGATATATCTGATGAAGATTATGCATAAAAATGAATACACAAATTAATAACAAAATATGTTTGTATCAAAGGTCTACTTGATTATTAATTCAGTGTAACTTTTCCTTAAAGGCAGAGTTTTGGACTGGTTTGTCTGTGGGGTAGTTAAAATTGTATCTACATTAACTGTGGTGTATCTAAATTAATTCTATTGTGAATGTATGATCACCAGAAAGTGCGTTGAAAGGTCTCTCTCACCAGAATGAGCTGTCAGAATGTTCACAACTGCTTAT
>NC_056508.1:3590717-3605182 GCF_014905685.2 Nematolebias whitei | reverse complement strand
AAGGCGGATGTGAAGTCCACAAAGAGCATACGGACGTAAGAGTTTTTCTGCTCCAGGTGCTTGACTTGAACCATTAAAACCTGTGAACATTGTGTTAGTCATAAGGCTTTAATTAAGAAAGCAGCCCCACTGGTGAACATAAAGACCAGTCGTCCTCTTGAATTACTGTGTATGGACCTTTTATCCATTGAGCCAGATAGTGCCAATACCAAAGACATTCTTGTACTCACTAATCACTTTACAAAATTTGCTGTGGCCATACTCACTCCCAACCAGAAGGCCAAAACTGTTGCCAGGTGTCTCTGGAATGACTTTACAGTTCATTATGACATTCCAGAGCGCTTGCATTCTGACCAAGGGCCAGCCTTTGAGTCAAAATTAATCAAAGAACTCTGTGAGCTGGTTGCAATTAAGAATATTCAAACTACTCCCAATCATCCAAGGGAGAACCTGGTCGAGCGCTTTAACCGAACCCTGCTAAATATACTGGGAACACTGGAAACCAAGCAAAAGTGTATGTGGTGGGAGTACGTGAAACCCCTTGTACACGCCTACAATTGTACAAGAAATGAGGTCACAGGGTTTACACCCTATGAACTTCTGTTTGGCAGATCTCCACGACTCCCTATCGATCTAGTTTTGGCTTACCAGTTAGAGAACCTCCATCTTCCTCCCACTCAGAGTATATTAAGAAACTCCGATCTCGGCTTGACGAGAGCTATAGATTGGCCACACAGAGTGCTGTCAAGTCAGCCAAAAAGAATAAAAGCTGCTTTGATAAGCGAGTGACACCCTGTGGTCTGGAGGTGGGAGATAGAGTGCTTGTTCGTAATGTTAGACTACACGGAAAGCACAAACTGGAGGATAGGTGGGAGCAGGAGGTGTATATTGATGTCAAGCGTGCAGGTGAGCTTCCTGTTTACACTGTAAAACCTGAGACTAGGGATGGACCAACTCACACACTCCATCGAGACCTACTGCTGCCCTGTGGGTTCCTCTCAGCCAGTACAGTAGAAGATTTCTCTGTACCTGCTCCTGGCCGCAGACCAAAGACTCGTAGCCAAACTCAGAATCACTCTGACTTTACTCTGGAAGGAGAAGGGGATTCTGATTCAGATGTTCCAGAATGTTTTGAAAGTACCATCCAACCTGAACTCCTGGTTGAGTCCAGTGATGCAATGAGACTTACTAGGCCATCAGCTCCAAGTGACACTGTTGAAGCTGATCCTTCTTTATCATCAGGTTCAGCAACAGCCCCTGTATCTGCAATAACTACAGCTGAGGAATCCTTGCCACTGTCCAATGAAGAGCTGCCCACGTCTGTCGACAAGGCAGAGGAACTAACAGAAGTGACAAAGATGGAGGAAGACACTACAGTTTACTCTTTGAATCCGTGGAACGGCCTGTGGAAGAAAACATACTTACTGACATGACTGAAAACTTATATGATTCCAAAATATCTGTGGAGCCTGAGGGTGAAGGTCTTGGCCCTGATCAATCTGAGTCATCATTGGATCTGACATATGATGGTTCTGCCACTACATCTAATGATGCTGATGAGGCTGAGATAGCCCTCAGACAATCTACACGGCAGAGTCACCAGCCAAGTCAACTACAATATTCAGTATTGGGTAACCCATTAATTTCTGTCATTCAAACCTTGTTTCAGGGCTTATCTGATGCCTATAACCAGGCTTTAAACCACTGTCCCTGCAGCAGATTTCAGAACTTGTAAAGTTCAACAATTCTCCTGCAACGAGGATGTGCATGAATTAAAGCGGGGAGGGTGTAATCCAGTCAATTTTAGTGCTTCTATTTCCTCAGTTATATGCTTTCACCTTGTCCACTGTTTTAGGACTAAGTGTGAATCTCGTGAGATTTTGTGAGATTTAAGTTTCATAGAAAAAAAACATGGCTCCTCCCATCATTTGGGAGAGCAGGCGTGTGACTGGGGAAGTTCAGAGCTGCTGCTGTCACGGTCAGCGGCCCCCGCTGCCCCCCCCCATCTGCCTAAGCCTCTGCTTTCTCCTTCAAGCTGCAACCAGGAACCAACTGTCACGGTCAGCGGCCCCCGCTGCCCCCCCATCTGCCTAAGCCTCTGCCTTCTCCTTCAAGCTGCAACCAGGAACCAACATTAATATCTTCAAACAATCATCCCACAAACTAAATCATTTCCTTCCATTTCAAGGTTCTGTCTCTGTCTGCTCTTTATATTTTTGTTGTTCTGCTCTGTGTGTGATTTTCTGTTTATCTGATTCTGTTATTTTCCACTCAATCCTCAGTCTGCCTCTCCACTCAGTCTTTATCATTCGCACCTGTCCCTCATCAGCCACCTGCCCAGGTGCTCTCATTACTCACTCTCCCTCTGTCTCATAAAAAGCCTTTCTCTCCTTCACTCCTTGTCCGGTCATTGTTCTGTGTTCACAGATTTCTCAGTCCTCCTCTGTCTTGTCAGTTTTTTGTCCATCTGATGATCTGCTCTGCCTAGTTTCTGATCCTGTCTGCCAAAGTAAGTTTTGCTGCACCGACAGCCTTTTGTTTTGTTATTTAAAATAAATTATTTTTATTTTAAACTCCTGCCTCGCTCGCCTCCCTGCAATTGGGTTCCAACCTCGAGGATTGTGACAGCTGCAGGTGGGCATAAAACAATTTTGAATAATTTATTTTGTATTTGGACTGTCATATACATACTGGTATGCTTTTAGATGTCTCTAAACTGTGAGAAACTGCTGTGTTTTGTGCTTAAAGACTGGAAACAAATAAACTGGTGAGTGTTTGTATTGTTTGTAGCATTTTAATGCTGGCATTAGCATGCTAAAGCAAATCCTAATTGTTTGTTGGCTTAAAGCGTTTAAAAATAAATGGCCAAACACGATTTAATGGATTAAATGTTTGTTATATTGTACTTTTGTGCCATATTTAACATTTAATCATACAATGACTATGAATTTGAAAAGTACTCTATTTGGAAATTATCATATTTATATTATGATAAACAATTTAGTAAAGTAAATCATGTACATGTACTGTAGATCATCAATATATTAATCCCATGTATTTATAAAACTATTTATGGTATTGATAGTGATTTTGATATTAATACTAGAAAATGATGTTAACTTGATCCTGTTGTACAGGCCAGGTTTCTATGATGGTGAGCTACCACTAGGTTTCAGGCCCAAAGAACCCGGAGCCAGAATCGGATCTGTTTTGTGCGGTAGGAGACGACGTGGCCTGCTCCCTACACACACCCAAAAGCCTTTACATACACTAAAGGCCCCTGAAGACTTATTTAGTCTTTACTGACTTATCGAACTGTTTAAACCCCTCGATCTTATCTGGCTTATTGCCCTGGTCTTGGTATCTTGTGACTTGTGGGATAAATACCATCATATGGATTTAGTCTGGATAATTTGGGAGATCTGTTC
The DNA here is from genome assembly GCF_014905685.2 of Nematolebias whitei. NCBI lineage: Eukaryota > Metazoa > Chordata > Actinopteri > Cyprinodontiformes > Rivulidae > Nematolebias > Nematolebias whitei. The sequence continues at coordinate 3,601,754 of NC_056508.1, read as the reverse complement.
TTCTTTTGAAATATTTAGTTTATTGAAATAATGAATGGATTGATGATATTGATGACAGAGGTTCTTTTTTATTTTTTTGTACATATTGTAAATAACAAACATCAAATTTAATACAATGCACCTTATGCACTGTTTTTCTGTCCCTGCATGTTATTAATTGCAACCATAACCCTTCATGAGGCAAACGTTAGAATCTTCTGATAACTGGCCTGCTACTAATACTGTTGAGTGATCACCACTTTACTTTGCCTGATTTTTAGCATCTACATCATATATACTACACTTTACAAACAGCACCCCATATACATGAGGCCCCTAGAGTTTCTCTTTTTTCCACCTTCTTTCTGTGTGATGGCACACATCTTAGAGCAGACTTGGAGACATTGTTGGAGAGTCTCTTGGGCTTCATGCAGTTTCTTGTTTTGTTGTAGTTCTTACCATGGTAGAGGTGTTTGACTGGTGTTCTACAACGGTCCAATCATATATACACCACAGAACAGTTGTATATAAAATGAGAATATCTGACTCATCAATCGCTCACAGATGAATCCTTGAACTAATTATGTGGCTTCTGAAAGGAATGCTTGAAGCTTCAAAGCAAAGGGGGTAGAATACATATGCACAAACCACTTTTTAGTTTGACATTCTTTACAGTTATTTTAAAAAGTTTATTTTTCTTATTTCACTTTTTTTGTTGTGCAATATTTTGTATAAGTACATCTTGTATGAAAATTATTTTAATGTTCATGTTTAGGTCAACATAGCAGAAGATTAAAGGTGCATTCACACCAGCCCTGTTTAATCCACTTTTTATAGAACTTTAGCTTGTTTTCCTAGAAAGTAGGGATGCACCGATCCACTTTTTTTACTTCCGAACCGATCCCGATACCTAAGGCTGAATATCGGCCGCTAATGATCCAGTTCCGATATCATGATCATCACTGATTTTATATGAGGCTGTAATAATCTGCTCTCAGGTACAATTTGTACAAATATATGCATGCATGTCCAAAAAGGCAACTTGAGGTAAGTTTTATTAATGTTGGATAAGTTTTAAAGTTAGAATTAAATTCTGCTAACACAAAACATGTTTCTTTTTATTCCTAGCTGTAAAGTGGATATTAAAGTGATTAATTTAAGTGATTGTTTAAAGTTGTTTTATATTTTTTTAAATAAGGGGCAGATATAAGATTTTTTTTTCTTCTTTCTGCACTCTTTTCATTCAGTGTTTTCTTTTTTGATGTTTTTTTTATTGTTTAGTTTAAATAATGAATAAATGAATTAAATAAAATGTTAAATGGCTTTAAAGATCTGCTACGTTCATGACAAACCAACAGATGTTCCTGTTTTTAGTATTTTACATCACTTTATAATGTAGCTGTTTTTGTTTTTAATATAATTTTCAAATCATATGTTTTTTATGATTGTCTACTGTTGTACTGATAAATATCTCCTGGAGGGTAAACTAGATCTTGACTGCAAGTATCAAGCTGTGAAATCCTTCTTTTTCTACAACTGATAGTGGTTGGTCATTAATTATGATGTTTAGCAACTTCTCTGTAAACATTTGAGCTCCGGGGTTTCAGCGACGTCTTCTTCTTGTTCAGTCCGAAGCAGGCAGCCTGATTTGGGGCAGCTGCGCTCAGTCTGTCCCTCCTCAGAGACGGGCAGACTGAGCGCGGCATATTGGACGCGGCTGCCTGGGGTTGAGTTGGCCGCCCCGAGTTGAGCAAAGAGCAGTGCCCTGCTGAAGCCACGGAGCTCGAATGTCCATCGTAAAACTAACTTTACCGTGGTTTAATGTGGCGCTATGGCTCTGCAGACAGTGCACGTTGCTGTCTTGTTTTGTGGTGTTTAGTGTAAAATACTTCCACACAGCGACATGTTTAGATGAAAAGTTGGTTAGCTGTTAGCCACAGTGCTGCTAACTCAGTCCTCACCTTTGTAGCTGGTTGCAAACTATGAACTGGATTTCCTGAATGTGAGGCGGGTCTTATTACTCTGGGCTCATGAGACACGCCTCCGTTCAGGAAATCCATTCCATAGTTTGAAGCCAACATACATCATGGATCGGAAATATCGGCAGGAGGATCGGAAAAATCCGATACGTAAATGATGCTGGTATCGGAGGCCGATACTGATACTGGATCGGATCGGCCCCATCCCTACTAGAAGGTCCGGTTCATTTGGGGATGTGTGAACGCGCCATCAAACTTTGTCACGGAACAAAAAGGCGAACTCTGGCCCGGGCTAAAACCTAGGTCTCGGTCCGGTAGAAGAGGACTCCAGCGCAGTTGAATGTAAACAGACTGGCCCCGCTAACAAATGTGCATTTCTCTTACCTTATATGGAGCCGTCAGCTGCCTTGTGTGAAAAACAATATTATTCAGGTCTTCTGCCTCATCTTCTGCTCAGGCCGAGTCCATTTTTGAAAAATGACAAATTATAACTCTTAAAACTGCTAAAATATGATGCCACCCCGTTTTTGTTTTTATTTCCAGAAGAAGACGTGTCTTCAGAGGTTTTTGTGTCGTTTCTTTCAGTAGTTCTTGGTGCAGCGCCCCCACAGGCGAGCGGGGGAACAGGTTGGTTCAACAGGTTGACTCAACTGCACAGTGCAGTGTGAATGCAAACTCACCAGCTCAAATGTAAACTAAAGGTCATGAATATTGGTCCAGAACCGAACTGAGTCTACTGGACTATCAGGTGTTAAAACAACCTAAAAAGATTGGAGGGGGGAATGCATTTGCAACCCAGGTCCACACAGAAAAATATGATCATAACAAATATTTGCATTTGTGAAATCCTACCTGAAAAGGTAGTGTAGCCAGGAACAAAGAGTCAGCTAGAGCCAGGTTAAAGATGTAAATGTTCGTAGCTGTTTTCATTTTGGTGTATCTGAGGGGAAAACGAGAAATACACAAGCTCAGTAACAAGGAAATAAAACTGGGTAGATTTTAATTTGTTTCATCTGCTTTTACCGCCTTCATTAAATGACTATAGTCACTTTACAAGTTAATTAACACTGCAAACGCATCCAATTATCCTTATTGTGGGAATTCAGCATTCACACTTGGTCATCTGAATTTTTCTGTTTTCGTACATTTTTCTGTAACTACTTATACATAGTTTATGCATTCAACACCCTGCAGATGTTGGATGCTGTCTATCATGGTGCACTAAGATTCATAACTGGCTGTGATTATCGTACCCACCACTGCTCCCAGTATTCACTGGTTAACTGGACACCATTAACTTCACGCAGACTCTCTCACTGGTACATTTTCATCTTTAAATCACTTCCTGGTCTGCTGCCTTCATACATCTCCTCCTACATGTCTCTGTGTGAGTGCAGCTACAGCGTGCACTCTCAGGACATTATTACCTGCAGTGTTCCCTCAGTGAGGACTGAACTAGACAAAAGGGCCTTCTCCTACTCCGTTCCTGTTTCCTGGAATATCTTGTAAAAAGATCTGAAGCTCTCGACCTTTGACCTCTCTAAGTGGATTTAAGAATCTGTTGGACTCCTGGCAGGGACCAATGCAGACATGTTCCTGTTTTTAGTTTTCTACATTCGCCTTAGAATCTAGCTGTTTTGTTACTTTTCTTTTCTTTTTACTTTTTTTTTTTTTAGCCGTCCTATTTGTAAAAAAAATAAAAAAAAATAAAAAAAATGACTTTTTATGATTGTCCATTGTTGCCGTCTTTCTTTGTTGAAATCAGGTCTCTCTTGTAAATGAGTCCTCGAGGCTCAATGGGATTTACCTGTATAAATAAAGGTTGAATGAATGCTATTTTAACTTCTCAAGCTGTAAAATATTCAGATCATTTAAGACAGGGGTCTGCAACATGCAGCTCTTGCAGCTCATTGGTCCCTCTGCAGCGGCCTTTCAAGCTTTGACCAAAACTAACATAAAACTGAATTTTATTGGTTGTTCTACAAACAAAAATAAAGCTAATTTTAGCCGTTTTAATTTTTCAGCTTTTTGGTAATTTATTTTGCAAATATGCCATTACTAGAACTAATACAATGGGGAAAAAATTACTCCTTTTAACTTTATGCTTTATTTCTATACTTATTTTTTTTCCTTCTTTACAAGAATCTGATTTTTTTCTTTTGTTTTAAATTGTAAAAATATACATCCATTATATTTTACCCGCTGCTTCTATTTTGGGTCACAGGGGTCGCCGGTGCCCATGTCCAGCAATCACTGTGCGAGGGGCGGGGGACACCCTGGACGGGTCTCCAGTCCATCACAGGGACACAAAGAGACAAACAACCATTCACTCTCTCACTCACACCTAGGGACAATTTAGAGTTACCAATCAGCCTAACATGCATGTTTTTGGTCTGTGGGAGGAAACCGGAGTACCCGGAGAAAACGCATGCATGTACGGAGAGAACATGCAAACTACACCCAGAAAGGCCCCTGGACCGGGATTTGAACCAGGGACCTGCTCGCTGAGAGGCAGCAGCTCTACCAGTTGCACCACAGTGTTGCACTGTAAAAATATCAATAAATTTTAAATTTTATTAGATATTTGTAGCTTTATAATATGTGGCCCCTACTGAACACAAAAGCCACCTACAACAAATCTAAAGCAGTCCACGTGCCACCACTTGATAATCACAATTATAGCAGGTTGTTGCGGCTCTGGACACATTTAATTTTGTGAATGAAGGTGCAAAAATGGCTCTTTTGATCATAAAGTTTGCAGACCCCTAATTTAGGATATGTATGCAATGAATGTTATTATGACAATTAAAAAATATGACTCAATTTTCAATATTTTTATTATAAGCAGTAAGAGTGCTTTTAGCTTTAAGGTACTGTTGTGGTCCGTTACCACGTCGTGTTCAAGACAGCTGAGACATCGCCCTCGGTATAAAAGATTTATTTGACAAACAGGAGTTACAGGTATTCAGAGACAAACAATTACATTTGTAAAATATATGCATATATTTGGAGCATTAAGAACGAACCGTCTCGTGGTGTGCTCTCCCGGAAATGCTCGCTGGGCGTGTGTCATTTCTGGCCTTTTATCAAAGTTTGAGAAGGCTAGCTCTTCTGATTGGTTTAGCCCTTCGGTTGCCATGGTTACTGATCTAGCCCGCCCCCTGAAGTACGTTAGTGTCTACATTCCACAGATAAGAAGTTTATGGCTCACTGAAGTCGGTTCTTTGTTTTAGCTCTGTTTCAGTTTAACTTGATTATACCTTAGTGATACCAAATGATTTGAGTTAAAGTTGTTTATTTCTAGGAATAATTAATAACTATTAATTATTATCTAACTCATGTTTATGTGTTCTTAATTGATCCCTTATTATACTTGTGTTTTAGTTCAGTTGAAGTCACCCTGCCCCCACATCTAGTAACATTCTGTTGTAATTTACTGTGAAGATTAAACCTGTGTCCTCTCACCTAAACCGACCCTGTATCAAACAATTATTAAACGATTAAATGTTAATTGTTATTATCATAAGGACCTGAGGGATTTTATTTAGTCAAACTATATTAAGTCTAAATTAAAGAAATGTGTTCTAGCTTTATTTATGTTAATCAGTTGTGTATGTGAACTTGTAAAATTATCATTAGCTAATATAAGATTATATGTAAAGGTAAAATAGTTAGAATTAGTAAACATTTTCTATAAATATAGTTCAACCCTTGAAGAAAGGCATGCACACACTTTGTATAACATGACATTTGAATGCTTGATAGGAAATATAAAAAGGTATAAAAATATGAAATCCAACAGTTCATATTTTAAACATTTTAGCCTTGTGCTTCTATTTTACTTATTTAGATTTTGTAATAGTTTTGCTAACTTTAGTTTCTGTTTTGCTTGTTTTAACTTTTTTATGTTAACAATTCATTCAACAAATTTCAGCAGTCATTCAGCACTTAGCCTTCACACAGCATTTTTGCAGAAAATGTAATTTCTCTAATCAATATTCATCCAATACTCTGTTTCCATCACAGTTTTGTAATCACTACAATCCCACAGCTTTAGAAATATTCTTAACAATCCATCCATCCATCCATTATCTTTACCCGTTTATTCCATTTTGGGTCACGGGGGTCGCTGGTGCCCATGTCCAGCAATCACTGTGCGAGGGGCGGGGTACACCCTGGACGGGTCGCAAGTCCATCACAGGGACACCTGGAGACAAATGAGACAAACAACCTGGGCCGGATTTTAGCAGGGGCTTACCGGGGCTGCAGCCTGGGGCCCCGGCATTTCGGTGGCCCCGAAGGATGTTTTATGTTTTTGTGAATGGATAGTGTCAGAATTTAATCAATGACTATGATGATTTTGACAGCACCGATGAAAAATGTTCCAATTTGTTCTGGCAAACGTCCATCTTGAATGCTTGCTTGTTATTGGTCCACTTTTGACGCATCTTACACATTGGGGAGGAGCGTCAGGGAATATTATTTTACAATGGTGGACAACAGAAAATATGACAGCGGAGCGCAGAAAAGAAGGAAGAGAAAAGAAAAAGAGCATTGCGACAAAGAGGCGACAAACAAAATGCCTAAACTGACAGGCTTTTTTAAACCTGTTAGCGGAGATGGAGCAGAAACATCATTACCCCCCGCTCCTCAAACCCTTAGCTTGGCTAACACCGGCACTACGATCCCGCCAGAACCTTTAACCGTGACTGAGTCGGTGGCTGGACTGGCATCTGTGGAGTCAGAGTCGGTGGAAGTGGGATCTTCTTCGGCATCCACCGGAGCTGCGTTTTGTTTTGCATGCCGCATTTTCAGCAATGCTAATACTCAGTCAAGCTTTGAAACTGGTTTCAGTGACTGGAAGCACGCAACTGTACGCATGAAAGAGCACGAAAACAGCGAGCATCATAGAAAAACAATGCTGACATATGTTTCACTTGCAGCAGCCAGTGGGAGGATAGACACAGAACTGCAGAAACAATTTGAATCTGAGTGTTCATATTGGACTGAAGTGTTGAGAAGAGTTGTCTGCTGTCAAGTTTTTAGCAGAGAGGGGACTGGCTCTTAGAGGAGCCAGTGACATATTTGGCCGAACTGATAATGGGAATTATCTGGGAATACTGGAATTAATCAGCGAGTTTGATCCTTTTCTGAAGTCTCACATAGAGAAATATGGAAATGCAGGTTCAGGGAAACCCTCATATCTTTCTTCCCAAACATGTGAGGAATTTATTCAGCTGATGGTGATCGTGTTCTATCAGAAATAGTAAGTGAAGTAAAAATGGCAAAATACTTCTCAATCTCTGTTGACTCCACGCCAGATGTGGCACATGTTAATCAGTTAACATTTGTGTTAAGATATGTGTCACCTGAAGGACACTCGCAGGAACGTTTTCTGAAGTTTCTACCAATTGAAAGTCATACTGGGGATGCTTTATGTGTGTCTGTACTCAAGGTGTTGGAAGAGATGGGGATTGACATTGCAAACTGCAGGGGGCAATGCTATGATAATGCTGCCAACATATCAGGAGTATATAAAGGACTACAAGCACGTATGAAAGAACTCAACCCACTAGTTGAATGGGTTCCATGTGCTGCACATACCCTGAATTTGGTTGGAGTTAATAGTGTTAACTGCTGTTTTGAGACAGCTGATTTTTTTCAGGGTTGAGTAACCGGAGCACCCGGAGAAAACCCACACATGCACAGAGAGAACATGCAAACTCCACCCAGAAAGGCCCCCGGACCGGGGTTTGAACCAAGGACCTGCTTGCTGAGAGGCAGCAGGTCGACCATTTGCGCCACCGTGCTGCCTATTCTTAACAATATTACAGCAAAATATATTCTCAGAAATATGTGCTTGGTAGCAGTACAGTATGTTGTGGGGAAAAAAAAAAAAACCTTCTTAAAAACTTGCCCCATACATAACAATGGAATTTTGGCACAATGTGAGGTATAATCCATCTTTGGAGGTCTTTAGCCCAAACATAATTCTCAGTAGTAACATTGTGCTGATGAAGATTGTCAGTCATCCAGGACATGCAAAATCCAAAAAAAGGTTAAAAACAAAACTGGACTTTATTTTGAAGATGTTTCGCTTCTCTTCCGAGGAGCTTTTTCAATTCAAAGAAAATAGGAGTGTGGGATTTGTTATTCGTTCAACCTTTATTTAAACAGGTTAGTCCCATTGAGCCACGAGGTCTCATTTACAAGACTCACCAGACTCATTACAAGACACTCATTTAAAAGTTATAAAGCAAAGGTGTTCTGTAAGCTTGCGTTATGCAGATTTACACATACAGATTGACTTCTCACTCTTCACAATAAAGGATTGTTAGGGTCTTTGTTAGTCCCACCCACAGAGGGACCACTCTGGTCACATGGTTGACATTCCCACTAAATGTGAAACTGGCTGGGTATCAGTCCTAAAGCTGCATTGTAGGTTTTTGAATGCTGAAATCTGAGACTTCCTCCTCGGTTTAAAGATGGTTTCTCTTTTTACATAGATGGCTTCCTTCACGCCCCTCTCAAACCATCTGTCCTCTTGGTAGTAACATTGTTATAATTTAAATGGGTCACAAAAAGTAAAACTTTTCATTTTTGGTTCAAAGGCCATTTTGATATGTTTTAACAGGTCTTGTACACTCGGAGCTTATAGAATCAACACATCTCATGAAATGTTAATGTCAAGGAGTGGTTTTAAAATGGATCATCCTGTGCTGAAACTACTAATCTGACCTGACCTCCATTTCCTTTGATTTTGAACCTAGTCCTCTGTCGTCCAACAACACTTTTCCATTTTTGTCCAATCCGCCAATCTCCCCTTCAATCGACTCAGTCTACTTCAAAAGGAATCATGAGGAAAACGACCTGGAGACATCTAGAGGGATCCCAAAACCTTGTTGCCCTTTCTGGAGCCTGATGACTCTAAACTGAGGTACCATAATTGCTGCTCTATAGAGCGAACCTGAATATAAGCAGCGTACATTAAATAAATAAAAAAATAAATAAAACTTTTTTCCCAACTTTATCGAATTTTGAATTTTAACAGCTTGACATATAATATTAATAATTAGGACAATTAAAACACAGTAATCATAGATAAAAGAGCGAAAAGGAGTTTTTTTGTTGTTGTTGATGGTTTCACCCAAACCCACCCCAATCTAGGTCCAAGGACAAGACAAACCTGCAACAGAGATCCAGACTCTATAATTACACACAACACTACATGTACTCACACATCCATCCATCTATACACATTCCAAAACAGACAGGAAATAACATAATAATAATAATCATAATGGTAGTAATGAAAATTTAAAATAAATAAATACAAGTACATAAATAAATAAAATAAATAAAAAATAATAGAAAGATAATAATAATACTAATAAAATTATATAAAATAAATACAGAAAATTGATAAAAATAAAAGGGCCAATAGTCTAATTTGCCTCTGCATCAGGGAGCAAAATGATGGTCTCTACTAAAGAAAAAAGGTTTATGTCTCCATAAATTTGTTGGTAGAGCCTTTAAGTGAAAATCTGAGTTTTTCCAGCTTCAGGTTGTAAAGAACTTCTCTCACCCAGTGGTCATTAGAGGAAGGGATGCTTAATTTTCATTTAAGTAGAATAAGTCTGCCAGCCAGAAGAGTGGTGAAAACTAAAGCTTGTTTCAGAGAATGTGAAAGGCCCAGGTCTGGGGGGATGCCAAATATAGCTGACCGTGAATTGGGAAGGATTGTCTGATCATGTGCTTGATTGTGTTTTAAAAATGCTACTCCAAAACCCACTTAACTTAGGGTATGCCCAAAACATGTGGGTATGATTAGCCGGCGACTGGCCACACAGATTACAAGCGTCACTAACTGTTGAGTAAATTTTTGCTAATTTTGTATTTGTGCAATGCACTTTATAGAACATTTTGCACTGGATCAAGGCATGTCGGGCACAAATTGAGGATTGCTGAATTAATTCTTGGCAGCATCCCAATGTTCCTTCACTACATCTGCACCAACCTCCTCCTCCCATGCTGTTTTAACAAAAACTGCAAATTTCAAGGTATTATTATTAAGAGAATTATATAAAAATTAAATACATTTTTTTCAATTGTGGGTCTATTTCTAGGGGGTATCCAAAAATGTTTCAGGGGGTTGATTAGGAAAGTGTGGAAACACCTTTTTGACATAATCTCTAGCCTGAAAAAACGAAAGGGATGAGAATTGGGCAATTGGAATTTAGATAAGAGTTCAGCAAAGGATGAAAATACATTGCTGCTATATAGGTCTTTTACAGTCCTAATTCCATTATCATGCCATAGGCTGAAAACTAAATTGGTAACTGAGGGCATAAAGTTGCAATTTTTGACTAAAGGTGTTTGTATCGTGGGCCCATGCAGGCCTATCTGTTTCCTGAATTGGCTCCAAATAGCTAATGTCCCCCTAACTATAGGATTATCCTCTTCCAAGGAAAAGGGAAGAGGAAGATGAGAACAAAGTAGACAGGACAATGAATAACAGCTAGATGCTTTTTTCAATTTGCACCCACACAGGTGAAGAGGGATATGTGGTTTGATATATATTGTAAATTATTAGTTATGAGTTAAGCTCATAAGATATGCATTTATTATGCAAATTACCTCGTTGTGGGCACCACCTCTTTTCAGAGGAAAAATCAGTCTCTAACCCCCAAATTAAATGTAAACTGAAACGTGAATTCTTTTCTCGTGTTTAAAGGGCATTCAAAATCAGTTAATACAGATATGCCAAAATAATCACAAGTTTAGTGGATTTTATGTATTTTATTACAAAAATAATCATCTGTGAAATATCTGATGAAGATTATGCATAAAAATGAATACACAAATTAATAACAAAATATGTTTGTATCAAAGGTCTACTTGATTATTAATTCAGTGTAACTTTTATTTAAAGGCAGAGTTTTGGACTGGTTTGTCTGTGGGGTAGTTAAAATTGTATCTACATTAACTGTGGTGTATCTAAATTAATTCTATTGTGAATGTATGATCACCAGAAAGTGCGTTGAAGGGTCTCTCTCACCAGAATGAGCTGTCAGAATGT
>NC_056508.1:3580322-3590707 GCF_014905685.2 Nematolebias whitei | reverse complement strand
TTTTTTTGTTGATAAAAGTTAATCTCAGCAGATGTTTCACTTCAGGGTCGTTGAACCACAAGCTCTCATTAAGACGATCCATCCATTTCGTGGGAAATAAGTTCACATTGAAAGTGGCCAACACTTTGACAAAGCTGAGTTGAACCCCTGTAAAATAAAGTCTGTTTGTTCCCAAGGGAATAAATGCATCTTATTTTAACAGTTTAAAACACAAAACACATGAAAGATATCTGGTTAAGTTGAGGTGGTGTTCCCCGACAAAGGTAAAGCATTACCATCACACCTCCAATATAAGAGTTTCTGTATATTAGCTGCCCAGTAGTATTTCCTGAAGTTGGGAAGAGCTAAACCACCCTCACATTTAGGGGACTGCAAAACAGATTTGCAAAGTCTGTCAGGTTTTTTTGAGCCATAAAAACTAAGATGTTTTTTTTTCCAATTTATAAAAAAAAAAAAATGTCTTTGTAATCAGTATAGGGATATGCTGAAATACATACAGAAATTTGGGGAAAATAACAATTTTAACCAGGTTCACCCATCCTACCAGAGATAATGGTAATAAAGAACACCTGTCAAGGTCTTTCTCCATGCTCTCTAATAACGGCAAAAAATTCTCATTCATCGTGTTACTCATAGAAGAACATATAAAGATTCCTAAATAACGAAACCCTGTATTTGCCCATTGAAAAGGTGAAATTGAGCCCGGGAGGTTTCTAGCCAGAGAATTTATGGGAAATAACTGACTTTTCTGGTAATTGAGCTTATAACCTGAGAGTTTACTATATTGTTATAGGATATCAAACACTGGGAATGATGCATGAGGATCAGAAATGTATAAAAGCAAGTTGTCCACGTAAAGAGACACCTTATGGGTTACACCTGATTTTAGAATAGTCAAGTCAAGTCATATTTATTTATAGAGCACAATTTAAAACAGATAGACTGTTATTAAAGTGCTTAACACTAAGGGTAACACTGAGAAATAAAAAGCAGTAAGAATATACCTTAAAAAATTAAAACAACAGCATTAAAATGAAGACATGGAACAAGATATACTAAATACACTCACACAGTATGAAACGCCAGAGAGAACAGATATGTTTTTAGCAGGGATTTGAACACAGGAAGGGAGGTGGCATGCCTAATGTTGGGGGGTAGGTTGTTCCACAGTTTGGGACCAATGACTGAAAACGCCCGATCTCCTCGGAGCTTCAGTCGTGTTTTTGGAACAACCAAAAGCAGCTGATCGGATGATCTCAGAGCCCGAGAGGGAACATATGGTTCCAGTAGCTCAGAGAGGTAGATGGGTGCGAGGCCATTTAGGCACTTATAGGTCAGGAGGAGAATTTTGAAATCAATCCTAGTTCTCACAGGAAGCCAGTGTAGGGAGGACAGAACTGGTGTAATATGCTCATACCTCGGTGTACCGGTTAAGAGCCAAGCTGCAGCATTCTGGACGAGCTGTAGCCGTGAGATAGAGGCCTGGCTGACCCCAGCATACAGTGAATTACAATAGTCCAGGCGGGTTGTGATGAATGCATGGACTAGTGTCTCAAGGTCGGGTCTAGACAGCACTGGCTTGAGCTTAGCTACCTGCCGCAGTTGGAAGAAGCTTCTCTGCAGAACCGAACTGATCTGTTTGTCGAACTTAAAATCCGAGTCAAAAACCACTCCAAGGTTTTTAACAGAGTGCTTCAGATAAGGCTGAAGGGAGTCCAGGTTCACAGGATAAGAGGCGGCAGCTGAGCTAGGGCTAAAGACAATGACTTCAGTCTTCTGGTAGTTAAAACTTAGAAAATTTGAAGCCATCCATGTCTTAATGTCATCCAGTCATTTGAGGAGAGGGTGGACGGAACAAGCACTGGCTGGTTTCAGTGGCAGGTAGATCTGACAGTCATCGGCGTAGCAATGGAATGGAATACCATGTTTTCTTAGGATCGACCCCAGCAGAAGCAGATAGAGTGAAAATAGAAGGGGTCCTTGAATCGAGCCCTGCGGGACACCACAGGAAAGAGGCATTGAAGTCGATAGATTTTTACCCACCTTCACACAAAAACTCCTGTCAGAGAGGTATGAGCGGAACCAGTCTAATGTAGCACCTGTAATCCCAACCCAGTGTTCAAGCCGAGAGATGAGGATACTGTGGTCAACAGTATCGAAAGCGGCAGTAAGATCGAGGAGTACAAGAGCCACAAAATGGCCAGAATCATTTGCTGTTAAAATGTCATTACAAACCCTAACCAAAGCTGTTTCGGTGCTGTGGAGCTGCTTGAAACCAGACTGAAAGACCTCAAAGATTTTGTTCTCAGTTAAAAACTGATTTAACTGAGTAAAAACTACTTTTTCCAAGATTTTGGACAGAAAGGGGAGTTTTGAGATTGGCCTGTAATTTGAGCAGGCTGAAAGGTCAAGACCAGGTTTCTTAATTAACGGTGTGACTACTGCATGTTTGAACACCTCTGGGACCACGCTTGTAGCAATACTACTGTTTAGTATTGTTAGAACAGCAGGCCCAATCGCTGGTAGAACCTGTTTGAACAATGCTGCTGGGATGGGGTCCAATGGTGATCCTGATGGCTTCATGTGACCAGCAACTTTGTTTAACAATGGGAGTGTGATTGGTTTGAATTGCCTGAAAGTAGCAGAACACGAAACAAAAGCTGATGGGTCGACTAAGGAGCGGGGGATGGAGGCCCTGATCAACTCCACTTTGTTAACAAAGAATTTAGTGAAGTCATTGCAGGTGTCAACAGAGGCCTCCATACATGAATACGAAGGGACATTTAGAATGGAATTTACTGTTGTGAATAGGGCGCGGGGGTTGTGTCTATTTGAGTTGATGAGTTGGGAGAAATATTTGTTTTTTTTTCAGATTTGACAGTGTTCTGGTAATTTTTTAAACAGGTTTTGAGCAAAATGAAGGAAACCTGGAGATGGTCCTTTTTCCACTTGCGCTCAGCTCTCCTGCACAGGTGTCTCGCTGCCCTGGTGGTCTCATTCATCCATGGGTACTGGGCTCTCCTTGGTTTCCTGACTTTTAGTGGGGCCACCAGATCCAAGATCTTAGTGCAGGTCACATTGTGGTTACTAAGCAGCTCCTGAGCACCGACACAGGCAGAGGTTTCAGGTGTTGTAGCAGCAGTGGTAATAAAGGCAGAGGAAAAACGAGCAGCAGTTGAAGGGTTAAATGTACGACAGGTCCTGGGTGGAGCAGGAGATTTAGAGACACAAGCAAGAGGTATTACAAATGAGATTGGTTTGTGATCAGACATGACAGCATCCCCAATTTCCAGATTTAGCACAGAGACACCACAAGACAGAACAATATCAAGAGTGTGACCCTGATGGTGTGTGGGGCCGACAACATTTTGCACCAGGTTTAAAGAGTGGATCAGATCTAAAAAGTCCTGAACCAAAGGCTTTTCAGGGCAACAGACGTGCACATTGAAGTCCCCTAGAATCAGCACACGGTCGTATTTTAACAGTATTGCAGTGAGAAAGACAGACAGTTCACTGATGAAGCCTGTGGAGGATTTGGGCAGTCGATAAAGCACCGCAATCAACATGGGGTTGGAGCGGCCCAGTTCAAAATGCAGCAGTTCAAAGGTCTGAAAAGATGGTGTCTGTAACAGTCTGCATTTCTAGATTTTCTTAAAAACAGCCAACACTCCTCCACCTCTTCCAGATGACCTCGGGCAATTAAGAAAAGTACAATCAGCAGGCACCAGTTCAGAAAACACACTTGACTCACGCGGAGGAAGCCAAGTCTCCGTCAGAAACATGAAGTCCAGATTATTTGTGCAGAAAAAGTCGTTCATGATGAAGGTTTTGTTTGTTAAAGACCTCACATTGAGGAGAGCAAACCTTGTTGGGTCAGCAGCTGAGGGAGAAGTTGAGGGGGGGGGGGGGCGCAGATCAGCGGTTTCGGTTTGTTTACGTCGGGTCCTCGCCTCCTCCGGCCGGAGAAAGTGCAGCCGGGACAAACAGCCGGAATCCAGGAGCCGCCGGACACAGCAGGGTCGTTGGTACGATCAGATGGGGCAGCAGATGGTACAGCTGTTGGACCCGGGTTGGTTTCGGTTTGCTGGATACGGTTGGAAACACAGCAGCTGGGCGCGCGCTCGCTGCACGCCTCCGACCCGATGTTCTGCAGCAGGCAGGACTCCGCGAAGCATCCAGGTGGAGAAACCTCATTCCGGTGGACAGCTGTAGCTGAGGAACGAGCAAGGCTAGCTTTGAGCCTCACGAGGCGGCCAGCACATCTCCCACGGCGACGAGAGCGATGTTTTCGTGCAGGCATGAATGCCGCGCGCTGGAGATACCCAGGTACGTTCCCAAGCAGCAGAGGTGGGGGCCCAGAACCCCGATCAAAATGTTCATGAATACCCTTAAACCCCTCCTCGGCCCGCAGCCAGATGGCAAGAGGCTCTATTGTGATAGCAAATAACAGGGGAGACAGGAGGCATCCCTGACTAGTGCCTCTTTCAAGAAGAAAGGGTGAAGACACCATATTTATTTTATTTTAATTGAGACCATCAGTGAGGAGTACATTAGCTTAACTCAAAGGATAAAATCATTATTAAAGCCAAATCTAGCCATTACTTTAGATAAAAAACCTAATTTGACCCAGTTGCATGCCTTCTTGGTGTCGAGAGTTAGGATTTTTGGTGATAAGCTACCTGGCATATGGATAATATTAAGAAGATATCTGGTGTTGTGGAATGATTGTCACCCAGTCATGAAGCCTGTCTGATCTAATGAGATAATGAGAGGGAGAACTCGTTGGAGATGGGTCACAAGAACTTTAGATAAAATTTTCCAATCCACATTTGGGAGGGAAATGGGTCTATAGCTGCTCCACAATGAGGGGGCTTTATCACTCTTAAGAATCAGATATTGTAGCCTCTGATAAAGTATTGGGCAGACGGTGGATTGTGAAGGCCTCATTATACATATCTGTCAAAACTGGCACCAGAAAATCCATATTGGCCTTATAATATTCTGTGGAAAAACCATCAGGGCCAGGGAATTTGCCCAGATTTAAGGACTTGATGGTTTCTCGCACCTCCATTACAGTGATTGGTCCACCTAGACCCCTCATCGATTCACTATCTAACCGTGGAAAGTTGATGCCATCGAGTATCTTATGAGAAAAGGGAGGAGATATGGAAGTATACAATTCTGAATAAATGATGCAAATCTGTGCTTGCTCAGGATGGGAGACTGTAACGAAGCCAAGATTCAACTTGTCTGCTGGATTCCTTAGATAGAGAACTTTACTAATTAGCTTTTATGTGAATGTTCCTGTAAAGTGCCCTGAGACAACTTTGTTGTGATTTGGCGCTATATAAATAAACTGAATTGAATTGAAATATTTCATTTATCTCGCCGGGATCAGAAAGAATCTCCCCTGTAGCCGATCTGATGAATGGGATTAATTAGAAGTTACCTTGGCTCTCGCTTGGAAAGCAAGAAGCTTTCCAGCTTTGTCGCCCGATTCAAAAAAACGTGGCCTTCTCTTGGTTAAATGAAGTAACGCTGCCATAGAGGTACTCCAATTGAAATCGGTTTGGAGTTTAATATGTTCACTGTAAAGGCCAGGATCTGGGTTAGCTGCATATCTAGAATCAACTTCTTTAATCTGGTTCAGCAAGTCATTGGTGTGATGTAACTTTTTTGTCAAATTAAAAATAAAGCTAGTTAGAATCAGAATCAGAATAAACTTTATTGGCATTGCACCGAGATACAACGCGAATATGTACGTACAGTCGTCCGAAGATGGGCGGAGTGCACGAAGCTGCGGCTATAAATAATTAGCGCGGCCTTCTTATTCTTATTCAGAATAATGTTTTGCTTAGATAAGAAAAGGAAAGAAAACATGAGGAGAGACGGTATAAAAAAAGATCTCTCACACTGTGTCCTAGACAGGGCACAATTTGAGGCATCAAAAAAACCTACCACAGCAAAGCAACATAAACAGACGTTATACATGAACATATAGGCCAGTGAAGACATTGAATTTTTAAGGGAAAGTCGTAGCATAGTCCAGAGCCCCCCCTCAGCCATTGTCCAGATAAGAGGTGACGTTCATCTTCAGCTCAGTTGAGGTTCTGTTACATGTCCACGGCCTTGGGGAAGGGAGGGGTGAGGAAACAGTCAAAGCATCTTTGTTGGTTTAAAACATTCCAGGAGGAGTTGAGATAAGTCCGGCATCAAGGCCACAGTTTGGGTCAGGCAGAACTCGTAATTGTTGTTTCTGCCTTTAAAGTCTCGCTGGTACATATTCTCTGATGGAAACTCCAAAACAGCCGAATTGATCCTTTACTCCAAAAGTCGAGCTCACAGCTTCTCCAGATTATTCCCACCATTCATGAGTGCTGCCAGGAAGATCACAGTCCTGATAACAGCTGCTCCAATTCCCTGTCACAGCTCCACATTCAGTCCGACCACTGTCAAGCTTCAACACCTCCACACGTATTTGTAGACAACCAGATTTCACCAACCCAAACAGTAGAATCTAGTTGTCATCATGAATCCAATTTGTTTCCTTTGAGGTCAGAGGGTCCTCCTTACCCTGACACACTTTTGAGGCTCTCCAAAGAGTACTTCTTAAAATATCAGGTGATTCATTAAGATCACATAAGAGTGAAAGCTGATTCTTTAAAAAAAATTGTATTCGTCCTCTGCAAGAAATATAGAATTAAATCTCCAAAGTTTAAAATCACTGTCACGGGGTTGACAAATCAGTTCTAAGTCTAAGGAGGTTGGTGCATGGTTGGATATAACTATAAATGGTAAATGGACTGTACTTATATAGCGCCTTTCTATCTTATTTCAAGATACTCAAAGCGCTTTACACTACAATCTGTGTCCTCATTTACCCATTCATACAGCAGCACTCTACTAGATCTCTACAAAGCTAATTGAACAAATCATTCTAAAGAGACTAATCAGTGCTTTATCACATTCAAACACCGATGGGACACACATCAGAGGCAACGAGGGGTTCAGTGTCTTGCCCAGGGATACTTCGGCATGTGACTGCTGGTGGATTCGAACCCCCAACTCTCGCATTGGAGGACGGCTGCTCTAACCACTCAGCCACAGCCGCCCCCTATAGTATGGTAATCGCAGGCTTTTATTTTAGGAAGCAGTTGGATATCAATAAGGAATTAAAGCTGAAAGCAGCATTGGAGGCCCTCGCAGCAAAGTGCCGCTCCAGCCTTAGGGTGACCGCGGGGGCTCCAGCAAGTCCACCCAGTCGCCATCACAAACACTCTCATGCCAATCCCCCATGCGTTCACCACAGAGTGCATTTCCCAAATCTTCGACATCGCCTTCCGTCCATGTCGTTACTTGTCCAGCTGCAGGTCTTACAATATCAATGTGTCTAGATGTGGTCACTGATTATGCACAAAAGTTCTGGTTCAGATTGGATGATGAATCACTGTGATACAAGTGTTGGAATAATGTAGGGGGCACACTTGGGTCAAATGTTAAACAACAATACCAGTGTGTTTAGAAGTGCTCACTAATGACGTACCCAACATCTGGCATAGATTGGATGATATATCACTGAGATATAACTGACTAAATAATCTAGGGGGTGCACTTGAGTCATATGTTAAACCACAATATCAATGTGTCTAGACGTGCTCACTGATTATGCATAAAAAATCTGGTTCCGATCGAAGGATGTACAGTGCCTTGTGAAAGTATTCGGCCCCCTTGAACTTTTCAAACTTTTGCCACATTTCAGGCTTCAACCATAAAGATATAAAATTTTAATGTTTTGTGAAGAATCAACAACAAGTGGGACACAATCGTGAAGTGGAATGAAATTTATTGGATGTGTCAAACTTTTTTAACAAATAAAAAACTGAAAAGTGGGACGTGTAACATTATTGGGCCCCCTTGCGTTAATACTGTGTAGCTCCGCCTCTTGCTGCAGTTCCAGCTGCAAGTCTCTTGGGGTTTGTCTCTGTCAGTTTTGAACATGGAGACACTGAAGTTCTGCCCATTCTTCCTGCAGAACAGCTGGAGCTCAGTGAGGTTGGATGGAGAGCGTTTGTGAACAGCAGTCTTCAGCTCTTTCCACAGATTCTCGATTGGATTCAGGTCTGGACTTTGACTTGGCCATTCCAACACCTGGATATGTTTATTTGTGAACCATTCCATTGTAGATTTGTCTTTATGTTTTGGATCATTGTCTTGTTGGAAGATAAATCTCCGTCCCAGTCTCAGGTCTCTTGCAGACTCAAACAGGTTTTCTTCCAGAATGGACCTGGATTTGGCCCCATCCATCTTCCCATCAATTCTGACCATCTTCCATGTCCCTGCTGACGAAAAGCAGGCCCAAACCATGATGCTGCCACCACCATGTTTGACAGTGGGGATGGTGTGTTCAGGGTGATGAGCTGTGTTGCTTTTACTCCAAACATATCGTTTTGCATTGTGGCCAAACAGTTGGATTTTGGTTTCATGTGACCAGAGCACCTTCTTCCACATGTTTGGTGTCTCCCAGGTGACAAACTTTAAACACTTTTTATGGATATCTTTGAGAAATGGCTTTCTTCTTGCCACTCTTCCATAAAGGCCAGATTTGTGCAGTGTACGACTGATTGTTGTCCTATGGACAGACTCTCCCACCTCAGCTGTAGGTCTCTGCAGTTCATCCAGAGTGATCATGGACCTCTTGGCTGCATCTCTGATCAGTCTTCTCCTTGTTCCAGATGAAAGTTTAGAGGGACGGCCGGGTCTTGGTAGATTTGCAGTGGTCTCATACTCCTTCCATTTCAAGATGATTGCTTGCACAGTGCTCCTTGGGATGTTTAAAGCTTGGGAAATCTTTTTGTATCCAAATCCAGCTTTAAACTTCTCCACAACAGTATCTCGGACCTGCCTGGTGTGTTCCTTGGTCTTCATGATGCTCTCTGGTCTTTGAACAGAACCCTGAGACTATCACAGAGCAGGTGCATTTATACAGAGACTTGATTACACACAGGTGGATTCTATTTATCATCATCGGTCATTTGGGACAACATTGGATCATTCATAGATCCTCACTGAACTTCTGGACTGAGTTTGCTGCTCTGAAAGTAAAGGGGCCCAATAATATTGCACGCCCCACTTTTCAGTTTTTTATTCGTTAAAAAAGTTTGATACATCCAATAAATTTCATTCCATTTCACGATTGTGTCCCACTTGTTGTTGATTCTTCACAAAACATTAAAATTTTATATCTTTATGTTTGAAGCCTGAAATGTGGCAAAAGTTTGAAAAGTTCAAGGGGGCCGAATACTTTCACAAGGCACTGTATCACTGAGATATAACTGTTGGAATAATGTAGGTGGCACTGTGGAGGCTATTGGCCACTTATCATGGATATCTGTTCAAGGGGTGGATAATGATCAATCATAGTGATTTTCGTGCACCTCGGCTGAAAACTATGCAATTTAGAGTCAAACGTATTGCAACGGCGTCACTTCTTAATTCTCCACGTCGCCACGCCCACACCCTCCAGCTAAAACGGTTTGCGCTTTAAATCAAGTCAGACCATATTATCTGTCTTCTAACATGGGATCATCCTGATTAGGTCAATGGTGTCAAAGAGGAGCATTCAAATTTAAAATAATAATAATAAACTTTATTTCTATAGCACCTTCCAACAACGCCTTGCATTGACCAAGGTGCTTTACAAGACAAAACAAGATTAAAAACAGGACACAATAAATCAGTGCAAATTAAAAACACAGCCAGAATAAAAGAAGGTAAAAGAGATAAAATAAATAAATAAATACTAAATACTAAACTACTAATAGTTAAACATTAAAAGCCCTTTTAAATAAGTATGTTTTCAGTTTGGCTTTGAACAGAACCAGATCAGAGATGGCACGCAGCTCATAGGGAAGAGTATTCCAGGCTGTTGGGCCTGCAACAGAAAAGGACCGGTCCCCCCATTGTTTGCACCTTGAGCGTGGTACCACCAGCAGATTTTGACCAGCAGACCGTAAAGCTCTGCTGGGCTGGTGGACTTTCAAAAGTTCTGAAATATAAGGTGGTGCAAGGCCATTCAAAGCTTTAAAAACAAACAGCAGCAGCTTGAACTGTGTCCTAAACTGAACCGGGAGCCAGTGTAAAGAAGAAAGGACAGGAGTGATGTGTTCATATTTATGTGTGTTAGTCAACAAGCGAGCAGCAGAGTTTTGTACAAGCTGTAAACGGGAGATAGAAGATTGATTAATACCCACATATAAGGCGTTACAGTAATCAAGCCTAGAGCTCACAAAGGCATGGATGGCCTTCTCCAGATCACTACGGCTAAGGAGTGATTTTACTTTGGAAAGCAGACGGAGCTGAAAGAAGCTGGTTTTCACAACAGAACT
>NC_056508.1:3577559-3580222 GCF_014905685.2 Nematolebias whitei | reverse complement strand
CACGCCCTCAGAGTCACAATCCGGGACGTTTCCCCCGTGTTACATTTAGGTGGAGAAAATTCTGAGACAT
Source organism: Nematolebias whitei (assembly GCF_014905685.2). Classification (NCBI taxonomy): domain Eukaryota; kingdom Metazoa; phylum Chordata; class Actinopteri; order Cyprinodontiformes; family Rivulidae; genus Nematolebias; species Nematolebias whitei. Next base: position 3,580,152 of record NC_056508.1, on the reverse strand, counting down.
CCAGTGCTTAATGTCGTTTAAGCAGCTGGAAATAGAGTTGAAACTGATTGAGGAACTGGGAGTGACCGGCAGATAGATTTGTAGATCATCTGCACACAGATGAAAAGACAGATTATGGCGTGCAATGATGGGTCCTAATGGTAGCATGTAAAGTGAGAAGAGAACAGGCCCCAGAATGGATCCCTGCGGTACACCAGAGGTCAAAGAGACTGAAGAAGAGGACAGATCACCAATCATAACAGAGAAAGTTCTGTCTGTTAAATAGGACTTAAACCACTCGAGCACAACTCCCTTAAGGCCAACCTGCTGAGCCAAACAAGTAATCAGGACCTGATGGTCTACAGTATCAAAAGCTGCTGAGAGGTCCAACATCACCAGCAGAACAGGTTTTTTGGCATCAAGGGACAAAAGAATATCATTCTGTACTTTGAGTAGTGCAGATTCAGTTCTATGACGGTGTCTGAAGCCAGATTGAAATTTTTCAAACAAGTTGTTGTGTTCTAAAAAAGATTGCAACTGAATGAAAACAACCTTTTCCAGAACTTTGGATAAAAATGACAAGTGTGAAATTGGCCTAAAATTAGAAAAAGCTGCAGGATCTAAACCCGTTTTTTTAAGAAGAGGCCTGACCACATCATGTTTGAAAGCAGACGGGACATAACCTGAACTTAGACAGCTATTAATAAATGTCAGAAGACAAGGACCAATAACATCCAAGGACTGCTTGAACATCTTAGAGGGGATGATGTCCAGGGTACAGTTTGTAGGTTTCATCTGCTGAACCACCTTAACGAGGTGAGGTAGTGAGACCAGGTGGAACTGATCAAACACAGCAGAGGTTATTGAGGGAGCACATAACTGAAAAGCATTATATGTACTGACAATTTTCTGCTTGATAGAGTCTATTTTGTTCACAAAGTAATCAAGAAAACCATCACAGGTAGACTGTGTAGCAGTTTTCAGAACATTGATGGAGGGATTAATGACAGACTGAATGGTATTAAATAAAACCCTTGGCCGGTTACAACTGGTAGAAATTAAATTGGAAAGATATTGTGATTTGGCCTGCTGAACAGCTTTTTGATATTCATGAAGACAGTCTCTCAGTATGTCCTGTCTTATGTAAAACAGAGACTTCCTGTTCCGAGAGGGCAGGGCTTTGATTACATCAAAATATGACCACAGTGGATCGTTGGGCATCCAACAGAGATGAGTCATGACAAGTTTCATGCATTTCGGTCTTTTAATGTGAAAGTTATAGTGTTTGTAAATTTATGTTGTGAAGCGAAACTTTGAGGCCTGGCCACGCCCCTTTAACATATCCAAAAACGCAAGCTTTAGATAACTTTTACGCTCCAATGTTTAAGGGCATATCAACCAAGTTTTAAGGCAATCCTTCAAAATTCCTAGGAGGAGTTTGCTAAAATTGGCAATTAGAAACGCCCAAAAATGACCTTTTGACCCAAAATGGTCGACTTCCTGTTGGTTTTGGGCCAGGGCTCCAAGAGACTTTTTCATAGGTCCTGAAAAGATACAGATGTTCAGAGTTTCAGAATTATCGGTCAAAAAATGGCTTGGGGCTGAGGTTTTAAAATATTCTAGGGGGCGCTGTGGAGACTATTGGCCACTTATCATGGCTTCCTATTCAAGGGGTGGATAATGATCGATCATATTGTTTTTGGTGCACCTCGGTTCAAAACTGTGGAATTTAGAGCCAAACATATGGCGACGACGTTATGTCTTACTTCGCCACGCCGCACCGCCCACATGCTCCACCCAAAACTGTCAGTGTTGGAAAGCAAGTTACGCCAACATGTCTTCAGTCATTGGACACACCATCATGCTGATCAGCTAACGGGTGTCAAATAGGGATTGTTCAATGTAAAACTTTATACTTCTTGTGGTCAGGGGGCGTGGCTTAAGTGATGTCATGATTTGACCATTCAGTCTTGCAGGGGTTTTTTTTATATTAAAACGGTAACCGTTATGAAAGTGCTTACTAAAAAAGATCACAGCATCAAATATTAATAACACGATATTACAGCAACATGAATTAAAGCATAAAAACATGAAATATAATTAAAAACAATGAAATATTAAATCAAATTACCCTGCGTTAAATGGCAGGGAGTAAAAGCAAAATGGATGAACACAATCATCAACAACGAAATACCAAATCAGAACACACTGTGTTAAATGCCAATGAGTACAGATGTATTTTGAGGAGAGATTTAAAAGCAGAGGCTGAGGTGGCCTGTCGAATGTTGATATCCAAACTCTGGAACAACCTGCCCCCCAACATCAGGCAGACCACCTCCCTTCAACCTGCCCCCCAACATCAGGCAGACCACCTCCATTCCTCACTTCAAATCTCTGCTAAAAACACATCTGTTCTCTCAGGCATTTCAAACAGTGTAAATTGATTTAGTGTTTTTTTAATCTGTGACCCTATGTTTTAAATGCTTTTTATTAATTCTTCAGTTATCATTATTAGTGTATTGTATGTATATATTTTTTTTCTCTTTAATTTTACTCTCATTGATTGATTGTTGTTGTTGTTGTTGTTGTTGTTGTTGTTGTTGTTGTTGTTGTT
>NC_056508.1:3564527-3577459 GCF_014905685.2 Nematolebias whitei | reverse complement strand
CCCCCCCCCCCCCCCCCCCCCATATATATATGTATGTATAATATATGTAAAGAAACATCAACTTTTAGAATGTTTTAATTTTTATTCACTATATTCAATTAATTATTGCAGCTGATGTGCATAAAAATGTTAATTTATATGCTTCTCATTTCTTCAACAACATGATGAAAGACTCTTGGTGGTCGTGGAGAAGATGTCAGTCTGTTGGAGAAGAGTCAAATCATTGGCAACAAGCAGAGGAAACATCTCAGGAGATTGTAGAAACAACTAAAACTGGGTTAAGAACTGTCCAACACATTATTAAAAACTGGAAGGACAGTGGGGACCCATCGTCTTCCAGGAAGAAATGTGGTCAGAAATAAATCCTGAATGATCGTGATCAGTGATCATTTAAATGTTTGGTGAAATCAAATGGAAGAAAAACACCAGCAGCACTCAGGGCTGTGGTTCATAGAGACAGTAAGAACATTTCCACACACACAATGTGAAGGCACTCAAGGGACTGGGACTGAACAGCTGTGGAGTCTTAAGAAAACCACTAACCAGTGAGGCTAACTGGAAACAAAGACTTCAATTTGCTAGGGAGCATAAAGATTGGACTGTGGAGCAATGGAAGAAGGTCATGTGGTCTCATGAGTCCAGACCGACCCTGTTCCAGAGTGATGGTGCATCAGGGTAAGAAGAGAGGCAGGAGAAGTGATGCACCATCAGGACTAGTGTCTAGTCATCAATGCACACTGGTGGTGGGGGTGGAGGTGGTGGTGGTGGGGGTTCTGGGGGTCCTCCCCCATAAATTTTTGAAAATAGCAGATGTAATTTCCTGCATTCTGGTGTATTTTAACGGGTTGTTAAACATCTATGTTTACCTAAATAAATAAATATTTGATTCAATAACTTTTTAAGAGCTCAACACAACAAGAAGTAGCGCTTAGCTATCGGCGTGCAATACTTACGCTCTAGATGAGATGCTACAGACGTGGTGTTCCACTTTACATTACACAACCTAATAAACGCTTTGTACAAAATCTGTTTACTGTTCACTGATCATAACAAACAAAAACTAAACGTGTGCAACCAGAAGTTGCAACATATATCCACATATAAAACAAAGCACAACCAGCTTTAATAGTATCTTTATATCAGGGCTGGAACAGTGGGTTGGGATCACAGGTGCTGCATTAGAATGGTTCCGCTCATACCTGAGTGGCAGGAACTTTTGTGCAAAGGTTGGTAATAACGTATCAACCTAATTACCTCTTTCTTGCGGGGTCCCACAGGGTTCGATTGTTGGACCCTTTCTGTTCTCACTTTATTTGCTCCCACTGGGGTCCATCCTGAGGAAACATGATCTTTCATTCCATTGCTATGCTGATGACTGCCAGATCTACCTGCCTGTGAAACCAGCAAGTGTTTGCTCCATTCACTTCTGTTAAAATGTCTGGACGACATTAAGGCCTGGATGACTTCAAATTTCTTCAGTTTTAACGATGAGAAGACTGAAGTCATTGTTTTTAGCCCTAGCTCAACTGCCGCCACTGATCCTGTCAACCTGGACTCTCTTCAGCCATATCTGAAGCAGTCTGGTAAAAATCTCTGGATGGTTTTAGACTCTGACTTCAAGTTTGACAAACAAATTAACTCTGTTCTGCAGAAAAGCTTCTGCCAACTCAGACAGGTAGCTAAACTCAAGACAGTGTTGTCTAGACCCGACCTTGAGAAACTAGTCCACGCCTTTGTCACGACCGATTGGACTATTGCAACGCACTGCATGCTGGGATCAGCCAGGCCTCCATCTCACGTCTTCAGCTCGTCCAGAATGCTGCTGCTCAGCTTTTAACCAGAACTCGTAGGTCTGAACATATTACACCAGTTCTGTCCTCACTTCACTGGCTCCCTGTTCGTACGAGGATAGTCTTTAAAATTATTCTGTTGACCTTCAAATGCTTAAATGGACTCGCACCCCTTCACCTCTCTGAGCTCCTGGAACCTTACGTTCCCTCTCGGGCCCTGAGATCATCTGATCAGCTGCTTTTGGTTGTTCCAAAAACAAGAAGCTCAGAGGAGATCGGGCTTTTTCAATCATGGGCCCCAAACTCTGGAACAACCTGCCCCCCAACATCAGGCAGACCACCTCCCTTCAACCTGCCCCCCAACATCAGGCAGACCACCTCCCTTCAACCTGCCCCCCAACATCAGGCAGACCACCTCCATTCCTCACTTCAAATCTCTGCTAAAAACACATCTGTTCTCTCAGGCATTTCAAACAGTGTAAATTGATTTAGTGTTTTTTTAATCTGTGACCCTATGTTTTAAATGCTTTTTATTAATTCTTCAGTTATCATTATTAGTGTATTGTATGTATATATTTTTTTTCTCTTTAATTTTACTCTCATTGATTGATTGTTGTTGTTGTTGTTGTTGTTGTTGTTGTTGTTGTTGTTGTTGTTGTTAAGCACTTTGATAACAGGTTCTGTTTTAAATGTGCTCTATAAATAAAGTTGACTTGGCTTGACTTGATGGGCAGATTGTTCCAGAGTTTAGGGCCCATGACTGAAAACGCCCGGTCTCCTCTGAGCTTCAGCTGGTTTTTGGTACGGCCAAAAGCATCTGGTCTGATGATCTCAAAGCCCGAGAAGGAGTATATGGATGAAGAAGGTCAGAGGTATGACGGTGCGAGGCCATTGACACACTTAAATGTCAGCAGAAGAATCTTAAAATTAACTCTGACACGCACAGGAAGCCAGTGAAGGGAGGACAGAACTGGAGTAATGTGCTCAAACCTGCTAGTTCCTGTTAGTAGCCGAGCTTCAGCATTTTGGACAAACTGGAGACGTGAGAGAGACCTGACTGACCCCAACATAAAGCGAGTTACAGAAGTCCAGTCGTGTTGTAATAAATGCATGGACTAAATTTTCAAGGTCGGATCTGGTCAGGACGGACTTGAGCTTTGCTATCTGCCTTAGCTGAAAGAAGCTTTTTTTGAAGAACAGAATTTATCTGCTTATTAAACTTTAAGTCTGAGTCTAAGACTACCCCAAGATTGGTAACAGACTGTTTTAGATATGGCTGAAGGGAGTCCAGGTTTGTAGGATCAGTGACAGTGGCAGAGCTTGGGTTAAACACAATGACCTCAGTCTTCTGATCATTAAAATTCAAAACGTTTGTAGCCATCCAAGTCTTGATGTCATCAAGACATTTTAACAAAGGAGCGAATGGAGGAGGAACTGTTAGGTGTTAACGGCAGATAAATCTGAGAATCATCAGCATAACAATGAAAGGAAAGACCATGTTTCCTCGGGATAGACCCTAAGGGGAGGAGATACAAACAGAAGGGGTCCAAGAAGCCTTGCGGGATCCCGCAAGAAAGAGGCACTGAAGTAGATAGAGTGTTGGCAAAATTAACACAGAAACTCCTGTCGCTCAGGTATGAATGTAACCATTCTAACGCTGCGCCAGTAATCCTGACCCAGTGTTCTAGCCGGGATAAAAGGATACTGTGGTCCACAGTATCAAATGCAGCAGGAAGGTCAAGGAGTACCAGGACTACAGACTGACCAGAGTCATTTGCCAGAAGAATGTTGTTGCAGACCTTAACTAAGGCTGTTTCAGTGCCGAGTAGTTTCTTAAAGCCAGACTGAAAGATCTCAAGAATAGAATGTCCACTCAAGAACTTGTTTAATTGAGTGAAAACTATTTTCTTCAGGATCAAACCATCGTTCCTCTCTATCCAGGATGTGAACATCTTTCAAGGATGAAGATGTTCACATCCTGGACAGAGAGGAACGATGGTTTGAGAGAGGAGTAAAGGAGGCCATCTTTGTGAAAAGAAATCGTCCATCATTAAACAGGGGCGGAGCCTCCGGGTTCAACTGTCCCCCTCTTACAATGCTGTGATTGCTAGTATCACTCAGCCCTCTGTGAACAGTAAACAGCCATCAGGTGCTAATGACCCATTGTTAGGCTGATGGTCCTTCTTGAGCAGGTGATCAGCTGGTTTTGGTTCTCAGCAGCAAAACTGGTTGATCCACCCTGAGAAGGTGCTATTTTAGAGACTGAGCTGAATACAGCACCTCAGACTGAGGAAGTCTCTTGGATGAGAGACGAAACGTTTCTAGATTTTTTTGCTTTGTTTTGTTTTTTTTGAATGTCCAGAGGACCAGATTGAACTTTTTTGGATTCAGGGATGGGGTCAGCAGGGGAACCTGAGGGTTTCATATGACCAATGACGTCATTTAGAAATGAGAGGGAAATGGGTTCAAATTGGTTAAAGACTGATGTGGAGGGGACAAAGATCCAGCAATAAAATATAAAAGAAAAACAGTAATGAGAGCTAAGATATGAACTAATAAAAACATCATCTAAAAATATGCTAAGCACTAATAGCATAAAAACAATAAACACAATACGCCAAACAGCAGCACGAACATGAGTCTGTGTGAACAGATGAGCAAGAATGAACACAGCAACGTGAAAACAGATCAGCAGCAACATGATGTGATTTTTCACAGTGATTATTCCAGTTAGATATTCATGAGTCTAACAGCCTCAGGGTAGAAGCTGTTCCTCAGTCTAGTGGTTCTACACTTAATGCTCCTTAACCTCTTTCCTGAAAGAGTGAATGGTTGTTTGTCTCATTTGTCTCCATGTGTCCCTGTGATGGTCTAGCAACCTGTCCAAAGTGTACCCCGTCCCTCGCACAGTGATTGCTGGACATGGGCACCAGCGGCCCCCGTGACCCAAAAAGGAAGCAGTGGGTAAAAGATAATGAATGGATGGATGGATGAATGTTCAAGATAAGTTTGTGACTCAAAAAAGTAGGAAAGCAGACATAGCAAAATCAGATACTATCTTAACATATTCCTCTGCTGGTTACCTGAACCCATGCCTGACATGATGGTTTGGCATAAATACGTGATTTGTTGCACTCCTACGTAGTATTAATAATTTCAGACAATAAACAACGGGATCCTCCATCTTTGATCTTTCTAGAACAAAGTTGAGTTAAAAAAGAAATTAAGATCCTCTTACCTTATGATAACATACATCACGAGGAAATTTCCCACAAGGCCAATAACACAGACAATCATGTAGACAACCACAATAGTGACCTTCACCCCTGTTGGCAGTAGGGCATCAGTCTCATTGTAGATACTGCTTAAGTTGTTATGGAAAAATGATCCATTGTAGAGTTCCAGCTCAGCCAGCAAGTCTTCGGGGAAATCCATCTTTGGCCACAGTGATGTGGCCTTTTGCCCACCTGAGATAAGAAATTATAAAAGTTACAAAAAGCATTTCAACATATTGCCCTAGCACAAATCTTCATCTTATTATTATAATAAACAAAAGTTTGTTTTTTTGCCTCCAATATTGCTCAAAAATATATATTTATGAACAATGCAACAAAGAAAAAGAATAATGATATAAAATGTAAAACATCACATTTTGTGTAGTCAATTGTTTTTTTAAATTTGTTTGTGTGTGCATGTGTGTGTGTGCTTGTTTGTTACTTTGTGAGGACCATAGTTGAACACATATTACATTGTGAGGGCCAACTGCTCTTTGTGGGGACCAAAGCCTGGTCCTCATAAGGTTCAAATACCGTTGGTGAGTTAGGGGTTAGGTTTAGGACTAAGGTGTGAAATGAGGATGGGTTAGATTTAGGGTTAGGTATGTACTGGTAATGGTTAGGTTTAGGGTAAGTGTCAGGATTAGACTATAGAAATGAATTAAAATTGAAAGGAAGTCAATGCAAAGTCCACATAAAGATAGCGAGATAAACAAATAGCAAAGTGTGTGTGTGTGTGTGTGTGTGTGTGTGTGTGTGTGTGTGTGTGTGTGTGTGTGTGTGTGTGTGTGTGTGTGTGTGTGTGTGTGTGTGATGAAATACAACCAAGAACTGCCATAGCATTTTGCATAATGGAGGACTCAAATGCAGACAAAGCTCTTAAAAGAAACTAGACAAGGAAAACTTAAATTTAGTATAGACATAAAAACAAGATTATTGCATAGGTAAGGTGTCAAACAAATTGTAACGATATGGGTTGTAAATATATGTTGATTATCAGTTATGAGTTAAACTCATAAAATATGCATGTATTACACAAATAACCTCATTTTGGGCAAGACCTCTCTATAGAGGAAATAAGTTTAATCAGTCTATTACTCCAAATTTGCAAAGTAACATGAATTATTTTCCTCGTATTGAAAGAACATCAAATCAATTAATACACACAGACTGAATAATCACTGAAAGAGTTGTTATGCATTTTATTATAAAAATCATCTGATATATATAAGTGATATATGATTATATATACATGACAAAAAGTTACCGACTATCAAATGGCCTTGAATCAAATATCTAATTGATGATTAAGGGTGCATTCACACCAGCCCTGTTTAGTCCGCTTTAATCGAACTCTAGCTCGTTTTCCTAGAAAGTCCGGTTCGTTTGGGGAGGTGTGAACGCACCATCGAACTCTGTCACGGAACAAAAAGGCGAACTCTGGCCCGGGCTAAAACCTAGGTCTTGGTCCGGTAGAAGCGAACTCCAGCGCGGTTCGAGTACAGTGTGAATGTAAACAGACCGGGCCCCGCTCCACAGGACAAACAAACACACATTTCTCTTACCTTATATGGAGCCGTCAGCTGCCTTGTGTGAGAAACAATATTCTCCATGGTCTTCTGTCTCATCTTCTGCTCATGCTAAGTCCATTTTTGAAAAATGACAAAATATAACTCCTAAAACTGCTAAAATTTGATGCCACTTCGTTTTTATTTTTATTTACAGAAGAAGAAGAAGACGACGTGTCTTCAGAGGTTTTTGTGTCGTTTCTTTCAGTAGTTCTTGGTGCAGCGCCCCCACAGGCAAGCACGGGAATAGGTTGGTTCAACAGGTTGGCTCGACTGCACAGTGCAGTGTGAATGCAAACGCACCAGCTCAAATGTAAACAAAATGTCATGAATATTGGTCCCCAACCGAACCGAGTCTATCGGACTATCAGCTGTGAAAACAACCTGAGATTGCTGAAAAAAGGCAGACCAAAAAGGTTAAATAATTTAATCTGGACCAGTTTATTTAAGGGAGAAACATTTTGTCTTCCATCTGGAAGACTTCATCAGTCTGTGGCCTGCCAACCAGATCTGTCTCACAAGTACCCTCAAGCCAACCTCCTGTTGGAATCACAAAAGCAGGCTTTTAACACATGCAAAAAGACCCATCAGTCCAAAACAATAAATCCTCATGTATAACAATCAAATCAAATATTTGTCTGCTTTTGAGATTCCAACAAACATTCCAAAGACCACTTATGATGAGTACAATCAATGGAAACAATGTTCCCTCATCCGGACGTGGGTCACTGGGGCCCCACTCTGGAGCCAGGCCTGGAAGTGGGGCATGCCAGCGAGCGCCTGGTGGCCGGGCTTATACCCATGGAGCCCGGTCGGACACAGACCAAAGAGGAGACATGGGTCCCCCTTCCCATGGGCTCACCACCTGTGGGAGGGGCCAAAGAGGTCGGGTTCAATGTGGGATGGGTGGTGGCCGAGGGCGGCAACCCTGGCTGTCTAATCCTCTGCTACAGAAGCTGGCTATTGAAACGTGGAATGTCACCTCTCTGGTGGGGAAGGAGCCTGACATGGTGTGTGAGGTTGAGAGGTTCCGGCTATAAATAGTCGGACTCACCTTGACGCATGGCTCTGGAACCAGTTTCCTTGAGATGGGTTGGACACTCTTCCACTCTGGAGTTGCCCCTGGCAAGAGGCACAGAGCAGGAGTGAGCAGACTTGTTGCCCCCCATCTTGGTGCCTGTATGTTGGGGTTTACCCCGGTGAACGAGAGGGTAGCCTACCTCTGCCTACGTGTGGGGGGACAGGTTCTGACTGTTGTTTGTGCTTATGCGCCAAACAGCAGCTCTGATTACCCACCCTTTTTGGAGTCCTTGGAGGAGGTACTCAAGAGTACCTCCTGGGAACTCCCTTGTTCTACTGGGGGATTTCAATGCACACATGGGCAATGACAGTAGGGTGGCTGTGGTTGAGTGGTTAGAGCAGTCGTCCTCCAATGCGAGAGTTGGGGGTTCGAATCCACCAGCAGTCACATGTCAATGTCCCTGAGCAAGACACTGAACCCCTCATAGCCTCTGATGTGTGTCCCATCAGTGTATGAATGTGATCTAAGATTAGTCTCTTTAGAATGATTTGTTCAATTAGCTTTGTAGAGATCTAGTAGAGTGCTGTATGAATGGGTAAATGTGGACACAGTTTGTAGTGTAAAGTGCTTTGAGTATCTTGAAATAAGATAGAAAGGCGCTATATAAGTACAGTCCATTTACCATTTACCATTACAGTGAGACCTGGAGGGGTGTGGTTGGGAGGAACGGCCCCCCGATCTGAATCCAAGTGGTGTTCTGTTTTTGGACTTCTGTGCTCATCATGGATTGTCCATAACAAACACCATGTTCAAGCATAAGGGTGTCCATATGTGCTCTTGGCACCAGGACACCCTAGGCTGCAGTTCAATGATCGACTTTGTTGTCATCTCATCTGATCTGCGGCCGTATGTCTTGGACACTCGGGTGAAGAGAGGGGCGGAGCTGTCCACTGACCTCTACTTGATGGTAAGACTGCTCCGATAGTGGGGAGGATGCTGGTCAGACCTGACAGACCCAAACATGTTGTGAGGGTCTACTGGGAACGTCTGGCAGAGTCTCCCATGAAGCAGAGCTTTAACTCCCACCTTCGGGAGAGCTTCAAACACGTTCCAGGGGAGGCAGGGGACATTGAGTCTGAGTGGGCCATATTCCTTACCTCTATTGTCGAGGCAGCTTATTGAAGCTGTGGCAACAAGGTTGTCTGTGCCCGTCACGGCGGCAACCCACAAACTCGGTGGTGGACACCGGTGGTGAGGGATGCTGTCGGGATGAAGAAGTCCTATCACACCTTTTTGGCCTGTGGGACCCCGGAAGCAGCTGATGAGTATCGGCATTCCATTCAGCTTGGGTGGTCGCTGAGGCAAAAACTCAGGTGTGGAAGGAGTTCGGAGAGGACATGGAGAATGACTTCCATATGGCTTTGAGGCGATTCTGGTCCACCATCCAGGGTCTGGGTGGGAAAGCGGTACGCCACCAACACTATTTATAGTGGAGGTGGTGTGCTGCTGACCTCAACTCGGGATATCGTGGGTTGGTGGGCAGAATACTTCGAAGACCTCTTCAATCCCACTGACATGCCTTCCACTGAAGAAGCAGAGCCTAGGAAGTTTGGGTCAGGCTCTCCAGTCTCTGGTGCTAAGGTCACCGAGGTGGTTAGAAAGTTCCTCGGTGTCAGGGCCCCAGGAGTGGATGAGATTCTGCCAGAGTTCCTTAAGTCTCTGGATGTTGTGGGGTTGTGTTGGCTTACACAACTCTGCAATATTGCATGAACATCGGGGGCAGTTCCCCTGGATTGACAGACTGGGGTGGTGGTCCCCCTATTCAAAAAGGGGGACTGTAGAGTGTGTTACAACTAGAGGGGGGAATCACACTCTTAAGCCTCCCTGGTAAGATCTATTCAGGGGTTCTGGAGAGGAGGGTCCGTCGGATAGTCGAACCTCGGATTCAGGAGGAGCAGTGCAGTTTTCGTCCTGGTTTTGGAACACTGGACCAGCTCTACACCCTCAGCAGGGTCTTGGAGGGTGCGTGGGTGTTTGTCCAAACAGTCTACATGTGCTTTGTGGACTTGGAGATAGTGTTCGATCGTGTCCCTCAGGGAGCCCTGTGGGGGGTATTCCGACAGTATGGGGTACCAGGCCCTTTGATACAGACTGTTAGGTCCTTGTACGACCAGTGTCAGAGCTTGGTCTGCATTGTCGGCAGTAAGTCTGCCTCGTTCCCAGTGACCATTAGACTCCGCCGTGGTTGGCCTTTGTCACCAATTCTGTTTTCCGTCACTAATACGTGTTTTAAATTGTGAAATGTTGTCTGTGAAGCTGAGCGCCGACTCAGAGCTGCTTCTATGCTGATTCGCTACGTTCCCACAGTTAATTGTGCATTTTCAAAGCTTTAATAGGTGATAATGTGACCGGACTGTTGAAGCTAACTGCTAGCATCAGGCGAGTACAAACGAGCTGTGATTGGTCGAGGACCGCTGTTTGGAATGTTCTGATTTGCTGAGAAGCTAGTGACGTAATGCCGTGTACGTCCATTCACACTGGCGTCAGTGCGAAAAGCCCACCCACGATGTCCACGTGTCTGTAAAGTCACGTGACCCCGGAAATGAAGCTCGTTTTTAACGGAGTCTTCCTTAATGTTTAAAACAGCTGAATAAAGCCCTGACATTCATTCCTAACCCGATGAGTGTATGCCTAAAGAGCGTGTTTTTGAAGTGACATCATGTTAAAGCTTTAAATCCGTCTATAAATGCTGATTTGGACCGGGTTCGCCCGTTTCTAATCGTAGCTAATGGCTAACGAATGGATGTCAACAGGACGGCTCATAGGAAGTCGTCAGTGACTCTTACCGGTAAAAGTAAGCTTACACTGCCACCTGCTGTTGAAAACAGAGTATTACAGTTTTTCAGAACTGAGAGCTGCAAACTCGCTTTTCATTTATTTATTTTTTGTTAATCAAGCTTGGTTTATGAGTTACTGTTTTTAAATAGCAAATTCTGGTAAATTAAACTGCTTAAGGAGCGTTTAAAACTACAAAGTTGCTGTCAGACTTCTTAAAATTAATAAACCTGCAATATTTTTTAAGTGCATTGGAGTAAATAAACACTGAAATAGCCTGGCTCTTGTATCTGTTAGAATTAAGCTCATATTAAGTACCACTACCACAGGAAGCATTTACTTACAATATTCATGGGGTAAAGCCTAAACACAGGTGCCCATTTATTGAAAAGTTGGCTTCTAACAGTACTGTTGATGGAACCCAGAGCTAAAATAGTGTGTGAAACTCACTGCTCACTTAAATACAAACATTTACCTGTTGGAAAACTCTAAGATTGCGACGGTTTAACCAGATAGGTTTTGCTGAACAGTAAATACAACCATGGCAGATTTAACAAAAGCTGAGAATGCTAAGGTTGCTCCATGTGATGGAAAGGACTGGCTTGAGACAGCTCTGAAGCTGCTCACAGATTCCATATATACATATGGTGACCAGGTGGACCGCATGAACTCAACGGAGTTATTGGACGAGCTGAAGGAAGTTGCAGGCAGTGTAACTTCTACAGCCATAACGAAGTCAAGCTATGAATAGCTAGCTGTTGCTGCTGATCTGTTTCATGTTGCTGCTGATCTGTTTCAATGTTGATGTGTTCATGCGTGCACATCTGCTCAAAGACTCATGTTCATGTTTGTGCTGATGTTCAATGTTTTATGTTATGAGTGCTTAGTGTATATTTAGTTGATGTTTTTCTTAGTTCATATCTTAGATGTTATTACTGTTTTTCTTAGACATTTTATTGTTGGATGTAACTGGGACCCCGTGTACATAATTTCGCTCCACCACATGTACCACATGAGGTGCGAATGACAATAAAGAAACTCTGACTCTGACTCTGACTAAAATATCCTGATGCATGCTCAATAATCCAGGTAGAAAAATCTAAAAAAGTTAAATCTGGTCCTCTGGACATAAAAAAACCCCCAAAAAAAACAAAACAAAGCAAATCAACAAAAAAATGTAGAAACGTTTCGTCTCTCATCCGAGAGACTTCCTCAGTCTGAGGAGCTGTTTTCAGCTCAGTCTCTTAAATAGCACCTTCTCCGAGTGGATCAACCAGTTTTGCTGCTGACAACCAAAACCAGCTGATCACATGCTCAAGAAGGACCATCAGCCTAACAATGGGTCATTAGCACACTGATGGCTGTTTACTACTCACAGAGGGCTGAGTGATACTAGCAATCACAGCATTGTAAGAGGGGGACAGTTGAACCCGAAGGCCTCCACCCCTGTTTAATGATGGACGATTTCTTTTCACAAAGATGGCCTCCTTCACTCCTCTCTCAAACCATCGTTCCTCTCTGTCCAGGATGTGAACATCTTCATCCCTGAAAGAGTGACCGCTGGCCTGGAGATGAGTGTAGACCGCAGAGTCCTGGCCTGATGATGTTGATCTTCTGTGCTGGGCCATCCTTTTGGCCAGTGGCTGTTTAGTTTCCCCGATGTAAGACTGATCACAGCCCTCCTGACACTGAACAGCATACACAACATTGCTCTGTTTGTGCCGGGGGACTGGATCTTTGGGATGAACCAGTCTTTGCCGTAATGTATTTTGGGGTTTAAAAGCCACTGGGACGTTATGTTTAGAAAATAAACGTCTCAGTTTCTCTGATACTCCCTCAACATATGGAATGACCACTGGTCTGGGTCTGGGTTCCTCCTTTTCACCTGTTGGCTGACTGGAGTCCTGTTTGGGTTTCT
The DNA here is from genome assembly GCF_014905685.2 of Nematolebias whitei. Taxonomy (NCBI): domain Eukaryota; kingdom Metazoa; phylum Chordata; class Actinopteri; order Cyprinodontiformes; family Rivulidae; genus Nematolebias; species Nematolebias whitei. The sequence goes on along the minus strand of NC_056508.1, from coordinate 3,565,052 downwards.
TCTCTGCTTTCAGGAAGGCCCAGTTAGGATATCCACATTGCTCTAGAGCCTGTCTTGTGTGGGATTTCTCCTTCTGCCTGGCTCCTGAGCTAGTGGGGACGCTGTCTGCTCTGTGATACAGAGTCCTGATGGTGGGTTTGCGGTAAACCTCAATTTGCAAATGTCCTCTATCAGAGACTGAGACCTCACAGTCCAAGAAAGCCAACCTGCCATTTTTTACATCTTCTCGTGTGAACTTGATGTATTTATCCACAGAGTTGATGTGGTCAGTAAAATGTTGGACTTCCTGAGATTTGATTTTAACCCAGGTGTCGTCAACATACCTGAACCAATGACTTGGTGGTGTCCCTGAAAAGGACGTCAAGGCTCTCTTTTCTACCTCCTCCATGTACAGGTTGGCAACAATAGGAGAAACTGGAGACCCCATAGCACACCCATGTTTCTGCCTATAATATTGCTCCCCATATGTGAAGTAGGTTGACTGCAGGCACAGTTTCAAGAGTTGACACAGTTGTTCTGTGGAAA
>NC_056508.1:3559182-3564427 GCF_014905685.2 Nematolebias whitei | reverse complement strand
TGAGGAAGTCTCTTGGATGAGAGACGAAACGTTTCTACATTTTTTTTTTTGCTTTGTTTTGTTTTTTGTTTTTTTGAATGTCCAGAGGACCAAATTGAACTTTCTTGGGTTGAAAGGTATTGCCACGGACAAACAACCTGACGCGTTGTGTGGCAATATCATTGCTGATGAGTCAGAACACACAAACAACACAGTTACTGCTGTCACAGACAGTCACCATGACGTTGTTGTTGTAAAATCTGACAGGTCCTCACCAGAAAAAGGGGGGTACAATCACACGTCACCGATGGTGACCCGTCACAAACTGAGACCTCAGTAACAGCAACAGATGTGCTAACGGTTCAGACAAATCAATGTGACACAAACAACAATGTTGCCTCTGTCACAGACAGCCACCAGGACCTTGTTGTTACAAACAATGAGAGCCCCTCAACACACAGAGAGCGGGTGATCTCGCATCAATGACGGAGGCCCGTCAAAAGCTGAACTCTCAGGAGCAGCAGCGACTGCACCAATGGTTCGGATAAACCGGGATTACACAGGCAAAGGTAAACGTAAGAAAAAACGTTGGCCAAAACCTACAAGGTTCCAGTGTAACCTTTATCAGAAAGGGGGTCGCTAAAAAAGCTTACCTGTCGATCACACTTGAAGGGGTCCTCACACATGAAGCCCTACTGGACAGTGGAGCTGACATAACTATTATGTCAGCCAAACTGTTCGAGGAGCTCAGGACCGCCGCTAACGGTGTTCATAGGGAATTACCTCTCATAGAATGTGCTATAGAACTGCAGGGCCTCGCAGAGACGAGGACAACCCTAATAGCTATAGCTATGGTTCACATGCAGGTTGGCGAGATGACACTACACCATCCGGTGCATGTGTCTACGGTTGACTCATTCCCATTTTTGATTGGCCAGGATTTTATAAATCGCTTTGAGGCGATTATAGATTATGGTGAACAGACAATGTGGGCCAGAGTGAGCAAACCCCTGCCAATACTCATGTCTCCTGTGTAGTGAACTAAGCCTCAGGTCAAAGCCTTCCTGGAACAGGAACTGTTATTTCATTGATTTGAGTCCAGAAACACAAATTAAGCATCCAGAGACTTTCTAAGTGTGTCCTGCACTGGTCAATTGAAAGAACACTCTCTTTCATATTATCATTACTATTTTACAAATGTCTTGATAATCAAAAGTGTGTTTAGTTCAAACCATTTTAAATGTAGAAGTGAACTACTCACTTTAAATCAACTGTGAAACAGTATTAATGATTTTTAATCCTCATTCAAAGTAGAAATCAAGTTAATGTCTGTTACAAGAGTAATGATGCATTTTTTGATTTTCTGTCTGAAATGAGCAAGTTGTGATATCGGTCAAAAGTGAAGGAACGGTCAAAAACATGTTTATCGGAATGAAATGTCATGTTTATCTCTATCAGACAGATAGAAGGAAGATTGGCTCCTAAATGTCTCTGTTTCTTCAAAACATCTTTCTGTCTGTTCTTAAACATCTACGCTTTCTCCTTGACATGTAATGACCCTCTGACGTCACTAAAACCACACCCCGGTTGGTTCGTTCAACCAATCAGGAAGTTCCCAGAAGGAACCGGAAGTGACCTCTTTAAAAGGGTCGACACTTCCTAGTTCCAAGCAGAAGAAGTTCCAGAGAGGAACAAGAGTTCCGAAAGGAACAAGAGTTCCAGAGCTGAACAACGTTCCAGAGAGAACCAGAGTTCCAGGGAGAACCTCGAACGAGAAGTTCCGAGGAACAGAAGTTCAGGGCAGTTTCTAATGGAGTGACGAGAGTCCGTCGATGCCATGACGTCTCGCTGTGGCTCTACCCGACGAAAGCTCTGAACAATGAGGAAGTCTGTTCCGTGATGATCTCACAACTCCTGAGGTCACAGCTGTTCTTACGGAGACGCTGAAAAGAGTTGAAAGAAAAACTCTCCACCGAAGCCGAAACTATCGTCAGCAAAGGTAAAGAGTCGATCTCAACTACTAGTGTACCCTGGATTAAGCTGCGTCCAAAGGAGCGTGTTGTTTCTGGTTATAACAGACACATTCCCTCACCCATCTCTCTCCATTTAAACTTCATTTTCCCATCTTTAAAACTCTTCTATCTGCCAGTAATTAATCCAGATATTTTCAGAAATGTCTGTTGTATTTCAGTTGCAAGTGAGAAAATCATGGCCGTATGATTTTCTCAGTGCAAAGCTCATTAATTAAGCTGTGTTAATGTAATCAATCTGCCAATTATTGTAAATGTGTGATGTGTTTAAATCGTTTTTAATTAAACGACTCACTGTTTTGGTGGGTCAAAGATAAACACGTTTCCGTCCACATTTAATATTCAAAACGCGATATTACTCAGTCCAGAAAAATGAAAGAATCCGTTTAAATTATGGATAATATCAGACAGGTATCATTCATTACACCTGAGACAGTCACAGACTGCTCAACAGCAGGCACCGCAGAACGCACCGAGGATTTCTCAGCAGAGAACACAGTCCCAGTAAGTAATCCTTCAAAAGCATGTGAAACCGAAGAGACCCAACTGGTGGACCCAACTCTGACTGAACAAGAAAGCTGCCTCCTGCGAGCTGAGACAGTCAGAGCCCACCGGATACTACCTACCATTGGTAGTTAAAGGTGTAGAGATCCAAGCATCCCACACCGAAGATGCTGTACTGTCGCTGTGGACAGATAAATCAGCTATTAACCAAGCTTTCTACGAAACATTGGTTAAAAAACATTTGGGTCCAGTTCTGAGAGAGAAAGCTTTCCGCTTTCTATTGTATCCCAACAGTTCACGAGTGATGACTGCGAAAGGAGTCATTAACCTGAAACTGATCTGTAACCAACAGGAACTGGTACACCCATTCCTCGTGGTCCCAGACTTACCACATGCAACCTACATAGGCTCTGACATCTTGGTAAGATTAGGTGTCCGAGTGGACACCAGCCACAATGTACTGTGGTCACTAAAACCAGCCACAAAGGATCCTCCTGTGCTAGACACAGCAAACCTTACGGCTGGACAGACCATTCCAGAGGTCTGCCAGGAAGGTACACAAGATGTACCAGCCAACCAACCGCCAGCTGCGGAAAAACCCTCAGTAAGTGAGGACCCGAATCACCACTACTTTGATAGCAATATCTGCAAAGATATGACAACACTGTACGTGGATAGATGCTCTTTCCACGACGAACAAACCTGCAAATCAGGTGTTGGAGGGATCCTCCTCCAAGACCAAGAAGAGGTCACTTTTAGCTATAAATTAGGCTCTCAGACTTCTCAGTACGATGAGATAGAAGGAATCCTAATAGCTCTCCAGATGGCAGTAGAACGCTCCATCCAAACGCTAGTCATCTGCACGGACTCTAATTACGCTCGACTTAGTTTCTTGTGTCATCTCGCTCTGTGGAAACAGAACGGCTTTCTCACAAGCAACAAGAAAGTGGTCAAACACAAAGAGCTTTTCATGGCATGTGATCACTTGGTGACATCACATGACCTACAGGTCTACTGGAAAAAGGTTCCAGGACATTCAAGAGTCCTAGGTGATGACAAGCGGTATAATGACCTTGCAGACTTCCTAGCCAAGGACGGAGCCGTGGACGCCCCTCCGTGGTCCTTTGACCCCTCCTGGCTGCTCGCAACTCTGTCAGTACAACCTACAGCCGAGGTAATGGCAGTCACACGTGCACAGCCGGCTGACAACACAGTCTCTGTACAACCCGTGCTGACTGACCCAGACATCATCCAACTTCAGAAGTTGGATCCTGCGATAAACTCGATGATGCTGTACTTGACTGACCCAGAGAAAAACACTCCATCTGAAGCTGACCTGGATTCCAATCCAGACCTTAAAGTTCTCTTTCAGCTGCGCAAACAGCTAAAACTAATCAAGGGCATCCTAACTTTTGCTCATGGACCGACGTCCTCACCCGTGTTCGTGGTCCCCCATGACCACAGGGGGGTGATGTTAGTTCTCGCGCATGACCTCCCGTCCGCAGGACACAAGGAAGATAACGCCACGCTGAAAGCATTAAAACAAGTTGCTTATTGGCCTGGAATGAAAAAGGATGTCAAGAACTACATAAAAGGGTGCCTGGTCTGTGGCCAGTTTCAGCCATCCACAGAGCACCACTCCACAGAGCACCACTGCAAAGTAGAGGCATTGCATTCCCATGGTCCGACCTCCAGATCGACTGGGTTGGACCACTTACTAAAAGCACTAGAGGAAATAAATATTTTCTCACGGTAACGTGCGCATTTACCAAATGGGTAGAATGTCTACCAGCTCCTAACGACACAGCACAAACAAATGCTATGTTACTAATGAATCATTTATTTTCAAGGTATTTATGCAGCTAGACTTAAGAAGTAAGGGGGGAGGTCATCAGGGCCTGCAGATTTTCTAGTATCCAGTTCTTTCAACGTTTTGGTAATCTCACTGACAGAACGGTGAATTTACCTTTAGAAACTGTATTAAACAAGGAACTGGAGGCAACAAAATGTTTGTTGAAACAATTTAGCATCTCATGCTTATCTGACACAGGAGCAGAGTTGACAAATAATTGTGGTGTCAGGTCAGATGAGTGAGTGCTGCCATCAAGAGATTTAATAGTTTTCCAGAAGCTCTTAGGATCGTTTAGCTTTTTGGTGGTCTGAGATAAATAGTAGTTTTCGTTTTGCTGCTTTAATGGAAGCTGTACAGTGATTCTGTAACTGACAAAATTGCAACCAATGGGTGTCCGAATCAGTCTGTCTTGCTGTTGCCCAAAGCTGGTCCCTCCTGTGCAAGAGGTCAGCTAATTCAGAAGAAAACCAGGGGCTATGTCGGCTCTTTAGTCTGAAATGTCGAAGTGGAGCATGTTTATTTACAAAATGAATAAAACTATTATGAAAATAGTTCCATGCAACGTTCACATTGTCAATTAATGATATGCGATGCCAGTCAAAGTGGAACAGATCCCAAAGAAAAGCTTGTTCACAAAAATGTTTCATATTCCATTTTAGAATCGTTCTAGGTTTAAAAACGAGACATTTTTCTATTTCTAATGGCAACAATTACACAATGGTCACTTAGATAATTTGTTAAAACACCAAACACAATGTATTTATGCGGCATGATTGTGATGATAAGATCCAGGAGAGATGATTTGACAGGGCACTTTGGAGGCCAGTCCTTCTCAAATAGTGGGGCGCATCCTCCTGGGGGGGGGGGGGGGGGGGGGGGG
>NC_056508.1:3530767-3559082 GCF_014905685.2 Nematolebias whitei | reverse complement strand
GGTGGTGGGGGGGGGGGGGGGGCGGGGGGGGGGGGGGGGGGGGGGGCGATGCCAGGGGGGGTACATGTGACCCGGGGAACATTTTGCAACAAGGAGTAGTTTGTTTGTTTTTTTGGCGCCATTATCATTTTGTCAGTGTGCGTTCGGCAACTATTTACTTGGATCCAGCAACTCTCAGGCTTACTAATAATAAAGTTGTGAACAAATATGTCTGCCTTGTCATTTTGGGAGCCACGCTTGAACTGTGTCTCACCCCTCTGCTGCTGAGATGATAAATACAGTAAATAACTCCAACACCTTTGTTACTGTTTTTATGATGCTCTGGACACTCATCACCCACAGAATACATGCAACAAAAAGTATAAACTCAAAGCGAGATAATACCTGCCCCTCTTTTCCTCTTTCACTTTAAGGAATTTTTTTAATTTGTCTTTTAGTTTGTCAAAGCACAATTTTGACATTTTTTTATATGTTGTAAATACAGAAGTAATGTTTAGTAAATGTTTGGACTCTGTTCTTTCCTAACAAAATATATTCACCTCCTCAGTCCTCCGCTGCTGTTTTTATAATGCTATGGATGCATTTCACCCACAGGATGCATGCAACAAAAAGTATAAGCTCAAAGTGAGAGTGACGCCTGCCCCCTCATTCATCTTTCGCATTGACAATTTTTTTTTTTGTTTTATCCATGAGTTTGTCAAAGCAAAATTTTTACTTTTTTTTATTTGTTGTAAATACATAAGTAATGTTTAATAAATGTTAGGACTCTATTCTTTGCTAACAAAATATATTTTATGTCATTAAACAATTAGTCAGATTCTTGTTCTGGGCTGCTCGCTCTTGCGCTCTTTGCGACTTCTCTGCTGTTGCTACACTGAAGACCAAGTCCAGGTCCAGCTAAACATTGACCAGGAGCTGAGAGTTGCAGGATCATGCTTCATACCCCGCTTTGAAAAGCTGTGCACTGCAAAACATGCTCATTGTAGCCATTGATCGTTGGTTACGTATTGTAACCCCAGATTCTATGAGTGTAAGCATAGCCCTTTAAAAGTTGTCGCTATTGGGTTTACCCGCGCGTAATGCGCCAAACACTGAAAACTTCTAGTCCACGCCCACCTGCTGTGTGGGCCCCACCCGATCAGTTATAAATTGTATCTGGACCGTAGATCAACTCCCAAAGGCATACTCTTTTTTTTCAGCCTTTTGAGAGCCAGTGGGGCCCAGTTTTTATAGGGCTACGCTTACACTCATAGAATCTGGGGTTACAATATGTAACCAACGTTCTATTTCGTGTAAGCTACGCCCTTTAAAAGCTGTCGCTATTGGGTTTAAAGGGCAGAGCAAGATATGGTCCATGCCTCACTGGGTCTGTCCGAGAACCATCAAAAACACCCTGATATCCGCCTAAACCTCTTTCTTTATGCAAGCGTAATGACGCACCATTGATCCATGTACCTGGGGCGTACTGGATTACAGATGTGCAGCGTCTGTGCCTGATCTTAATTGAAGGAATGTTTATTCATATCAGGCAATAGAGGAATAAGAAAAGGAAAATTTTCCAATGAGGAAGAAGGAATTTTCCTGTTTGAACGAGTAATCGTAGAAAAGGCCCACTAATAATGACAGAGCAAGGCTGTGTTGTTTTATTGTTTGTTGATTTTATTTTATTTTTTTGTTGTGTGATTGTGAAAAATCACTTTGACATAACTCTGAGAACTGAATGAGTCAGTGAAGAGCTGGAGACATCTCGTAAATAAAAACAGATGAAAGGGATTGGTGATGACCATGAAGCCACAGAGCAGATGTCCTGCACATACACCCCTCTGTGCAGAGCTGTGGAGGTAGAAATCCCTCTGGTGGGATGAGCCCTGAGTCCTTCAGGTAGTTGAAGGCCAGAAGAACTATAAGCTTGCAAAATAGTTTCACATAACCAATGTGACAGACGCTGGGAAGATAAAGGCTGACCCTGTGATTGTTCTCTGCTGAGCTCCCGTCTCCTTGAATTCTGAGACAAGAAGGAGCGACGGACAGACCTGACAAGTAGCTCACTCTTTTAGCTGATGTCAGAGCTAATACTAAGGCTGTTTTGAGCGACAGATACTTCAAGGGTATCTGGTCCAGAGGCTCGAACTGATTTTTAGTGAGTGCACTGAGAACGAAGACTAAATCCCACTGTGGGTGCCAGGGCGCGTGTCACTGGCCTGAGCCGGCGCACACCTTTCAGAAACAGTTTTGTTAAAGGGTGATTGAAAACAGTTCCATCGTTGAAACCTTCATGACAGGAAGAGATTGCTGCAGCATAAGTTTAAATTGTGCTGAAAGCTCAATTTCTGTCCAATAGCAGCTGCAGGTAGGACAAAATGTAGCCCAGGGGACATGAAGTCGGGTCCACCTCCTTTTCTAAGCACCATTGTTGAAAAGCAGCCCATTTTGAAGCGTAAACAGTCGTAGTGGATTTTGCGCGTGTCCCCTGATTGGTACATATTATGTCTTTGGAAAACCCGAATTGCCCCTTTTCCACTGTCACGGTACGGGTCGGATATTTCCGGTTTGATGCGTGTTTGACGTCTTTTCCACTGTTCCTGGGACCGGCTCGCCTCCCTAAATTCTGGCCCGGCTTCTCAAGGGGTCCAAGCGAGCCGTGACGTCAGAAACACTGTCGGTCACTGATTGGTCAGGGGAGGAGTCTGTGGAGTCTTTCCAAACAACCCGATCCGCCATTTTTTCTCTACCGCTTGCCATTAGCGATAACACGAGGAGTGTATCTTTTAGTATTTTGAAGCTATACAACAACAATAATGTCAAAGTTGTGGTCAAATGCAGAAGTGCAGGTGTTGTTGTGCTTGGTGGCAGAAGAAAAAAGTCAAAGCGAGCTAGATGGAGGATTGGAGGGTGGTTTGGACACGGCCACTGCTCTACTTGAATCATTTATAGAAGATGGTGAGTGTTTTCTAACTTTAAACATATTGTAAGTTACTCATCCCATCGGTTCTGAACATATTTTTAACTAACAAAAGAGGCTGATGCCATAATAGGACAACATCAATGCTACGATGCTAAGCTAATTTGCATAAACGCTAACTGTCCTCCGGTCCCATTTCTCACTGTATTTTATCCAGAACGTATTTCAGCGCGTGACGGTTCGTCTCTAAACTCCACATTAAACCCTCCAAGCCTCCCGGCTCCTGCTCCTGCTCCATCAGAGGAGTCTACACCTGACAGAGCTCCATCACAGCCCAGCTGCACCTCACAGAGCAGCACAACGCTGCAGCTTCTGTGCTCAGTAAGAACAGATGCAACATGTTCCACATCACTTTATTTGTGCCGATAAGGACTTGATTTTATTTTATTTTTAAAGTAAAAAAATAAAATGTTGAATAAATACTGAAGTGGGATGAAATTATGTACATTGTACACAGGGTCCCAGTTACAGACAACAAAATGTAAAATAAAAACAGTAATAAGATCTAAGATATGAATTAAGAAAAATATCAACTAAGAAACATCTACTAATAAAACACTAAGCACTAATAGCAGTAAACAATCAAAACAATACGTCAAACAGCAACATGAACTTGAGTTTGTCCAGCCTCATGAATATCTAACCAGGATAATGATGTTGCTGCTGATCTGTTTCATGTTGCTGCTGATCTGTTTCATGTTGCTGCTGATCTGGTTCATGTTGCTTCTGATCTGGTTCATGTTGCTGCTGATCTGTTTCATGTTGATGTGTTCATTCGTGCTCATCTGTTCACACAGACTCATGTCCGTGCTGCTGTTCAACGTATTGTGTTTAATGTTTTTATGCTATTAGTGCTTAGCATATTTTTAGTTGATATTTTTCTTAGTTCATATCTTAGATCTTATTACTGTTTTTATTTTACATTTTATTGTTGGATGTAACTGGGACCCTGTATACATAATTTTGATCCACCACATGTACCACATGTGGTGCGAATGACAATAAAGAATATCTGTATCTGTATAATACTTTCTGATTCATATATCCATTATTATTATATTATTTTCATTATTTTTAAATCAATTTATTTTTCATTTTCTTATTTGATCAGTTTATTATTATTAATATATCTATTATAGCTGTTAGCTGCACCTTTCTTTGTTTTCTGCATTTATTCAAAAACAGTATGTAGCTTGAATTAACCACCTTTTTCTTCTTTCTAGTGAAGAGAAAGAGAAAAGAGTCCAGTAAAGAAAAGTCTTATTTCATCACTGAATGAACATGAAGAACTGAACCGGACACAGCAGGAACAACACTTGTGTCTTCTTCTGGATGAAGCCCGTGAGATGAGGGACACACAGATACACAATCATTAGTTGGACGCAGTAGTTTTTATTTTTCTACATTTTTCACTTCTTACTTTTCCTAATAAACAATTTTTTTCTTAAGTGGTGTCCTTGAACATTAAATTTCCTAAACAAATTTTACAATGTTAAGTTCATATAATGTTTTTTTAAATTCATACTGGAAGTTGAGAAGAATTTCCAGTTGCATTTGATCTTTAATGGATCTAAGAAAAGAATACCAGAATCTGCTCAACTGTTATTATGTTATAAATTTTTTGGTTCTAGGATGAAGTGAGACAAAAACAGTCAACAATTCAGAAAAGACAGTTATCACTTATCAGTTATTAATCAGTTATCAGTTATCTTTTAGCAGTTATGGTTTATCGGCTGTACAACTGTGGCCCGAGAGATTCAACTGAAAGTCCTGGTGCACCTTTTATTTGAACCTGCAGAGATTTGAACAGCTGATCTGAAGCAAACAGGCAGGAGTTCACCTGAACTGACCACTCCTGCTGTTTGATGGTCTCCTCCTTCACCATCCATCCATCATCCATCCATCCATCCATCCATCCATCCATCCATCCATCCATCCATCCATCCATCCATCCATCATCTTCTGCTTCAGGGTTGTGGGAGCAGCATCTTCACCAGGGAGGCACAGACATCAACATCCACCTCTTCAGCTCTTCTAGGACCCCATGGTGTTCACAGACCAACTGACTATTTATTAATTAATATCCTGATGCTGCTCAATAATCCAGGTAGAAAAATCTAAAAAGTTAAGTCTGGTCCTCTGGACATTAACAAAACAAACAATACAGTTTATAATAAATAAACAATAAATGTTTTTTGTTTGTTTGTTTTGTTTTTGAATATCCAGAGGACCAGATTGAACTTTTTTAGATTAATAAGTAATACATTTATGTTTTTAAATTTAATGAAAGACAAACCTTTAAAATTTAAGGACAAAATTTATTCCAATTGTTTTCAAGTCTGTATCTTATTGTAAAAGCAGTTTCAAACATTACAGCACAGTGGGATGTTTGGCAATTTTAACATGAACCTTGTGCATATCTGTAAATAATAAAAGTGAAGATATTTTTAATACATCTTTATTATAAAAATCTATACTAAAATGGAAAACACATGGGTTTAAAGCAGCAGGAAGGCAGTAAGGTAGGATTATGAATCAGGTTTAAAAGTTACAGTTCATGAGGTACTCCATTAGAACATGACATCTCTTCCACAACACCTTGAGACAAAACCTTCAGGGTGTTCTTCTTCTATCTAATACGTTTAGTGGTGGCTAGTAAGTAGCTTAAGGGAGCACTACCACCACCAGGTGGTAAGACGAGTTGGATTCTAGTCCCCGCCTACAGAGCCGGTCCAGAAGTGTAAATGGAAACACAACAGACCCGAGCCGAGCTGAACCGATCCGAACTGACCTGATCCGCACTGTGACAGTGGAAAAGGGGCATAAGCGTTCTCGTTCAGCGGCCAGACCCAAAGGGGCTGACCTATTATAAGGGGGCTTCTGATTGCTCCTCCCACCTGCAGGAGCACGTCCTCTCTCCACGGCAACTTCCACGGTTGACCCGTGAAGGACGGCTGTGGTTGAGTGGTTAGAGCAGTCGTCCTCCAATGCAAGAGTTGGGGGTTCGAACCCCACAGCAGTCACATGCCGAAGTGTCCCTGGGCAAGACACTGAACCCCTTGTTGCCTCCGATGTGTGTGACTGACTGTGGCTAGGATGCATGAGAGAAGCGGAGGTGCTCTATTCACACAAGCAGAGCTGTTGGTCAGGCTACTTCTTGTTGTGCCATTAACTCTAAAATAGTTATTGAAGCAGGTGTTACTTATGTAGGTAAAACTAAATGTTAAACAGCCTGTTAAAATACACCAGCATGCAGGAAATGGCATGTACTTTATTCAAAATTTTCTGGGGGAGGACACCCAGACCCTGCCAGCAGTGTAACCACCCCCCCCCCCCCCCAATTCACATAAAAAAAGCATTGGTGTCAAAAAAACTTCTGACACCAATGTTCGCCACATTGTCCAAGCCAAGAGCCATTGTCAGCACTGGGGGCTAAAAGCGCGCCTAAAGGGCAGATTCTAGAATTGCCCCTGATGTAAGCTTATAATTACATGATTTTAATAATAATAGGTCGAGATCTAAAGTGGGCCACTATGAGGCATGAAACTCCAGGGCTGAAAATGAGTCCCACACCAGCCCTGTGAGAGGGTCGTTCAATGATGAATTTGTAGAAAACCGACAGATCCAGAATAGGCCCTTTTCACATGACGTCAGACAACTTCCTTTTTGACTTGATGCTGTGGATCATTACTTCCGGGTCTATTCTCCCTCGGGAGACCTGTCTGGAAACTTCACAGAATTTCATTCCTTCAACCTTTATTTATAAAGTTTATATTACAAGATATAGCACAAAGTAAGGTAATAAAAACAGTATTTATGTGTTTGTTAGCTGTGGTAACGTTATCCATCATTGCAGCAACTTTAGCCACAGTAGCTAAAATATACAACACGGGCTGTCAGTGCTCTAACGTTTAAATGTTTACTAGCTATATTATCGTTAATAAAAACAGTATTTATGTGTTAGTTAGCTGTGGTAACGTTATCCATCATTATCAATTTACAATTCTGTAACTGTGTAAGGAAACAGCCTCCGAGTGTAAAGTAAGCTAACAGCAACAGCTAGATAAACTTTACACTGCTGCTGCCTGTCAGTGTTGTAAACATTAAAATGTTTATCTATTAATGTAAAATCTCTGACATCTTCCAACACTGTTGTTTAGAATAGCATTTTAATAATAATAATAATAATAATAATGTCATCACAATGTCAGCACTGTATGTTTCCATACAATGGCGAAATTAGTCTCTGCATTTAACCCATCCACCACCAGGTGGTGCAGTGGGCAGCTATTGAAAGCGCCCGGGGGACATTTTGGGGATGAGACGTGCTGCCCAGAGACGTCACGTGATGTGCAGTGACTGGGGATCGAACCTGGGACTTTCGGGTCCCAAGCCGGCTGCCCTGCCTCTACACCATCTCGGCCCCCGATTAAAATTATTTAAAAATTAATTAAAAACTATATGTCAAACCATTTCCATGTTCTGATGATTAATAATTTCTCTTTTTGTTTTGTTGAATGAATGAAATTCCGTGAAGTTTCCAGACAGGTCTCCCAAGGGAGAATAGACCCGGAAGTTCTGATTCAAAGCATCAAGTCAAAAAGGAAGTTGTCTGACGTCATTGTGAAAAGGGCCTATTGGTCTGAGGCATCCCGACTTCTTCAGAACCAGGAAGTACCGGGAGTAAAAACCGGCTTCCTCCTCTCCCGGGGGAACTCTGGAAATCACGTCTTTTTCCAGAAGCTTCATCAGCTCTGATTGAAGGATTACACCTTGTTCTGGGGATGTGAGATAGGATTCTAACACTCCGTGGAATTTGGTGGTGTTTTTGCAAACTGTAGAGTGTAACCCTTGTGAATTAAACGATACAACCATTTGTTCAATGTGCATGTTTTCTGCTACGCCGCGCTGCGCACCGAAAGTGGGAGCACGTGAATGTTTTGTTTCGTACGGGAGAACTATAATTGAGCCTCTACTACTATCGTATCCTGTGTGTGTGTGCGTGTGTGTGTGTGTGGGGGGGGGGGGCTTCGCCCACACTGACCCATGGGAGGCTGGCATGAAAAGGTCTGTTTATCAGCTCCTATGTAACGGTTCTTACAATGTTCCCTGGCCGTGCCCAAATGGGGAGTAGAACCGGCGTTAGCGGGTGAACAAAACAAGCGCCGCTTCAGTGGAAGTTCACCTTCAGCGCTCACTTCTGTCGGCTGGTCAGGAAAAAAAGATGGATAACCCCTGGGTAAAGCTCTCGCTATAACTGGAGGTTCATGATTTTTACCTGAGTGTGTGGGAACAGAAAGGTCCCTGTGTTGTTTGGGTTTAAACTTTATGTTAAACATCTTACCATTATGTGTTTTCTGACAGCTGCCCTCAGTGCTCGCCTCCTCTGACAGGCAAAGAGGTGGGGTTGATAGGTGAGTGGAGGAGTCTCGGAGCGCAGCCCCTCCACCTCCTGTTTGTGTGTCATTACACCAAAACTGTTTTCCTTTTTGTTTATCTTTGAACGGTTGCCTCAGGCTAACCTTTTCATTACTTGTGTAAGATGTGCTTACAGAAAACGGAACGGATGAATTCAGCCTGTCTGAATGAAAAACTCTGTTTTTGAGAAAGGTCTTTTATTTTTCAATTTAAAAACGCTGTTCATCTCAGCAGACACACACCCCTCAAAACGTTGGTTACGTACTGTAACCCCAGATTCTATGAGTATAAGCGTAGCCCTTTAAGGCTGTCGCTGATGGGTTATCCTGTTAACTTCCGGTAAGATGGCGCCCGTGTACATGGCTTGCAATCCACTTCTGCTGATGGTGTTCGGATTATTTTTGTTTTTTGTATTCCTCATCAATGACATCAGCTCTCTGCTGGTGTATGACAGACAACAACTTTTGGATCTTCGTTTTTCTGGCACTGATGTCGCTTATCTGGACCATTATCAGTGTACCTCTGGACCCCCCCCCCCCTCCTCCCCCCCTGCTGGCGGACGTGCCAGCTTACCTTCGCTGCGCTTCTCACCTGCCTGCCCGGAGATCTCGCTTCAGACGCCGGGGAAAACGTGCTGGTCAGCTGGTGAAGCTGAAAGCTCTGCACGCTGCATCTTCCTCTCCAGCTGGCGGTCATGGTCTCCAGCTTCCCGTGTGCCCGGACCAGGTAACCAGCGGGAGTTGTCAGCCGTTGCGCAGCCCGGACCGACCTGGAGGGGATGTTATTGAAAACCTGCGGCCATTAGCGCGCGCTAACTCCACCACTGCTGGCTCTACTTTGGACAATATCCGGATGTGTTTGGTCAACGCAAGATCTGTTACCAACAAAACTTTTATCCTCAGGGATTACTTTCAAGAGCACGATCTGGACTTTTTCTGCATCACAGAGACTTGGATGTCTCCGGGTGAGTCCAGTGCCTTGATGGAATTACTGCCACCTAAAAGTCTGTGTTTTAACGCCCCGCGGCCATCAGGCCGGCGCGGTGGTGGATTATTAACAATATTCAAATCAACTTTTGACTGTAAACAACTGCCCATCCCAGTTTCCCGTGCCAGCTTTGAGCTGAGCGTCTTTGAACTCGGACATTCCCCTGCTACCGTCCACCTCGTTCTAAGGACTTCATAAATGAGTTTTCTGACTTCTTAGCTGAAATCACACCAAAATATGAGCATCTTTTCATTATTGGGGACTTTAATTTGCATGTGTGCGTTCCTGAGAAGCCCTTGGTTAAGGACTTTTTAGATCTATTGGACTCATTTAATTTAACTCAGCATGTAAACAGTCCCACCCAAGAGCGTGGACATACACTGGACCTTGTTTTAACTCATGATATGACTGTTAGTAATCTTGTTATTGGTAATAATGTTTTTTCAGACCACATGCCAGTCCGGTTTGAGTTCACCCTCCCCCATCTAACTCCTAAGTCCTGCATTCCTGCACGTCGCACCCGGACCATTAACCACTTCACTGCCACACGTTTCATAGATGTTTATAACTCTGAAATGATCATTCAGCCCCCAGTGTTTCTCACCACCACTGAGGAGCTGACATCCCAGTTCAGCTCTGTCTGCTTAAAGACTCTGGATCATGTTGCACCTGTTAAAACTAAAAAATCAAAACTCAGAGCAGAACCTTGGCTGAGTGACGTCACCAAGGCCGCTAGGCAGCAATGTAGGAGGGCGGAACGAAAGTGGAGGAAAGACAGGCTGCAGGTCTCTTTTCAAATACTTAAAGAGAGTTGGCGCTGTTATCAGAAAACAGTAAAAGCTGCAAAATCAAAATTCTTCCCTGATATAATTACCTCAAACACACACAACCCACGTGTCCTCTTCTCCACCCTAAACTCTGTTCTCCACCTCACTGAACCATCACCTCTGGAAGCCTCGACTGAGCTGTGCGACAACTTCCTACATTTCTTTGTGGAAAAAATTGTGACTACCAGGGCTCTCATTTCCCCTCCAACTCATGAACCATCCATCCCACCTCAATCTGTAGCTTCTTTTGACCATTTTGAACCCATCACTCTATCTTCTCTAGAGCAGGTCATGTGCAGCTTGAAACCTTCTGGCTCCCCCTTTGATGTGGTCCCCCCTCGACTACTAAAGGAGGTTTTTCCTACTCTAGGTCCGTCCATTCTTGCCATAGTATACAGTAGTTTATCCACTGGCATGGTGCCAAAAACCTTTAAACATGCTGCCGTCCAGCCTCTCCTGAAAAAAACAAACCTTGATCCCTCACTCGTTTCCAACTTCCGGCCTGTCTCCAAACTCCCATGTGTCTCTAAAGTACTGGAGAAAATAGTCGAGTCCCAGTTGAAGTGCTTCCTGGAGGATCACGCCATCTTAGAGCTTTTCCAATCTGGCTTTAAACCTCTCTACAGCACTGAAACTGCCCTGCTGAAGGTCTTTAACGACATCTTCAGATTCACAGATACCGGTGATTCTGTGCTGCTTGTCCTGTTGGACCTCACAGCCGCCTTTGACACCATCGACCATGAGATCCTCATTGCTAGGTTGGAGCAGTGGGTAGGCGTCACAGGATCAGCCCTCAATTGGTTCAGATCTTACCTCACTGACAGATCCTTTTGTGTCTCCATCAAGGATTTTAGTTCCGCAGAGGCAGAGCTTAAATGGGGGGTTCCGCAGGGGTCCATCCTGGGTCCCCTCCTATTCTCTTTATACCTGCTGCCGCTTGGTGCTATTTTCCAGAAACACAACATGCCCTTCCACTTCTATGCCGATGACTGTCAAATTTACTTCCCCCTAAGACACAATGGTACATGCTCTATTCAACCGCTGCTCAACTGCCTGGCTGACATCAGGGACTGGATGGCTTTAAATGTATTAAGTTTCAATGAAAAGAAGTCTGAAGTCATGTTGTTCCCTCCCAACGAGACGATCACAAACCACTGCATCGACCTTTCCGCTCTAACTCTGTCAGAAAAACAAAGAGTCACTAATCTGGGCGTGATAATGGACCCTTCCCTGAAACTTAACAATCATGTAAACATGATTGTTAAATCATGTTTCTTCCAACTGAGGCGGCTGTCTAAACTGAAGCCCATATTGTCCAAAAAGAACCTGGAGACAGTAATACATGCATTCATTACATCTAGGCTTGATTACTGCAATTCGCTCCTGTTTGGTATCAGTCAGACCTCCATTGCACGACTACAACTGGTCCAGAATGCAGCAGCCTGATTTTTAACCAGTACAGGCAAAAGAGAGCACATTACACCAGTTTTGGCTTCACTGCACTGGTTACTGGTTCACTTTCGAATCCAGTTCAAAATACTCATGTATGTCTACAAATCATTGAACAGTGTCACCCCCCCCTCCCCCCATCTCTCTGATTTGCTACAACCGTATGTCCCACCATGCTCCCTGAGTTCAGCGGACCAGTATCTCCTCACAGTTCCAGGAACTCGTCTTAAGCGCAGAGGTGACAGGGCCTTCTCTGTAGCAGTACCAAGACTCTGGAACGAGTTACCTCTGCTTGTCAGACAGGCCCCCTCCCTCTCGGTTTTCAAGTCCCGTTTAAAAACCCACTACTATTCAATAGCTTTCAACACAAGATGATCTGTGTTTTGATCCTGTATGCTCTACACTGGTTTGTCGTCATTATCCGCATCGTTTTTTTGTCTATATTCTGATTTACCTCATTTTGTATTTTGCTTTGTTTGTTACCTGTTGTTTTGTCTGTACAGCACTTTGGTTGGCCTTGTTGCTGTTTTAAGTGCTTTATAAATAAAGTGGTATGGTATGGTTATGTGAAGCATTACACTGAAAAAATTTAGTCCACGCCCACCTGCTGTGTGGGCCCCACCCGGTCCATATAAATTACGTTAAGAGCGGGTAATCGGCTCCCAAATAGCTTTTACTTCAGCCACTTAGGAGCCAGTGAGGCCCGACGCTTAAAGGGCTACGCTTATACTCATAGAATCTGCGGTTACAGTACGTAACCAACGTTCTATTTTGTATAAGCTTCGTCCTTTAAGGCAGTCGCTGATGGGTTAAGGGCGAAGCAGATGTGCTCCTCGCCTCACTGGATCCATTCGAAGACCATATGAAGCAGAAGCTTGCCCAAAAAAACATCTTGTCACTCAGCTCCCCATGTGCGTAATTACGCATTGTGTAATTGTGTGCCATGCACAGACGCATATTGTGTAACTATGCGTTCTGAATGCATGAATGCCCCGGAAAAAAATTAAACGGGGAGGGAAAACTTGCTGAAAAGAGCCATGAACCAACCGGTTATGGCTGAACAGTATGAACAGATTAATAATAACAGGAGAGCTGATTATAATCAAATGAACTGATTTGTAACAATAATCATGAACTGATTAGTGACAATAGAACCAAAATAACAATCACAACTTGTGACTGATACCAACATCTCACACTATATTGCATGCAGACCGATGTGAATTAAACGGAGTTCCATGAAACAATATTCATTCTGTAAAACACTAAGGACAGAATGTGTCATGGAACGGGCCGTCACATCACGTAGATAAAAGCGAATGAATGAGGAGGGTGTTGACCACGCGGCCGCAGTGCAAAATGTCCTGCATTGACTTACCATTATGCAAGGCAGTCAAAGATGCAGTACCCCTGGTCGAGTGTGCTCTGAGGTTGACAGGAGGCTCTAAATCTGATGCTCTGTAGGCTTCAGAAAAGGCCTCACACAGCCAATGTGACAGGTCCTGCGTGGATAACGGGCGACCTACAGATGCATCTCTATAATGCACAAACAAATGTTGAGTTTGACGCATTGCAGCTACGCGTGTTATGTAACACGTCAACGCCCGCACTGGACAGAGAAGATGGAAAAACGCCTCTTCTTCTGATTTGTGGGGGGAAGGGAAAAACCCCTCCAACGATATCACCCTTGATTTAAAAGAGCTTGTGATGTTTTAGCCATAAAGCTGGATTTGGTCTTAAATCAGCTGAGCTGCCGTCAGCCTGAATTCTAAGACATGACGGAGCGACAGAGAAGGCAGATAATCACTCACCCTCTTAGCGGATGTTAAAGCCAGCAGCAGGGCTGTTTTAAGAGACAAGAATGTAATTGGGACCTGATCTAGAGGCTCAAATGGAGCTTTGATCAGGGCTCGCAGGACTAGTGTTAAAACCCACTGTGGAACAAGTGGGTGAAACAGACCTGCGTCTCTCTACACCTTTTAGAAAATGCTTCATCAGCGGATGATTAAAGGCTGTTCTGTCTCCGAGCCCTTCGTGGCTGGAAGAGATGACTGCAGCGTACGTTTTAATCGTGCTGAACGCCAAATTTCTGTCCATCAGCGGCTGTAGAAAGGACAACATGCCACCTAGTGGACATGAGATGGCCTCTACACCTTTCTCTGTACACCAGCGCTGAAAAACTATCCACTTTGATGTGTACAGCGCTGTGGTAGATGCAGCACGTGAATCCTGGATTGTGCGCACTACATCCTGTGGGAGACCCATCCTCTCCAAGCGGATCCGCTCAGCGGCCAGACCCACAGGTGCTGGCCTATTTCTGGGTAACTCCTGATCGCTCCTCCTGCCTGGGGGAGAGCATCCTCCCTCCATGGCAGTGTCCACGGGCGCCCCGACAGCAGGCGTTGCAGGACTGGGAACCATGGTGCGTTCACGCGCTCGGGGTCACCAGGAGAGCTGTCAATCCCTCCTCCTGAACTCGGTTCAGGAACTGTAAAATCAGAGGAGGTGGAGGAAATGCGTACAGAAGCGTTTTGGGACATGGGCTGTGGGCAAACGCATCAACCCCAGCGGTGGTTCGTCTCACGGGCTCAGAGAAGACCATAGTTGACACTTAGTGTTTTCTCGTGTCGCAAACAGGTCCACAGCTGCTTTGCCAAATTTCTGCCACGTCTGAATCCTCAGGTCTGGATGGAGAGTCCAGTCCCCGTGACGTGGACCACCCCTGGACATCACATCTGCCCCTTTGTTCAGAACACCTGGTATGTAAACTGCTCTGATGGAGAGCAGATTTTGGTGAGCCCAACACAGTAGCTTTCACGCAATGTGTAACATCTGGGCTGAGCGCACACACACCCCCCCCCCCCCCCCCCGCCGGTTTATGTACGCAGCAGTCACCTTGTTGTCTGTGTGAATCAAAACGTGTTGATTCTGCAGCACAGGAGCAAAGTGTTGAATCACGTTCAGCACCGTGTGACACTCCAAAACATTTATGTGGGCAGATGTGTGATGGGGCCACAGCGCCCCTACTGCTTGAGATAGGCATGCCCCCCCCCCCCAGCCTGACAGCAACGCGTCCGTGAAGACTGGCACGTGTGACGTGGGTCTGCTGACGGGGGGCCCCCTCCGACAGAACCAGGGTGTTTCCCCAGTGTCAGAGGTCTGCTCTCACGGAGGGAGGAACGGTGATCATCCGTCTCTTTTGTTTTTCTGGCTCCACATGCAGACGCGCAAACCACCTCTGGAGGCGTCTCATGTGTAATAAACCCAGCGGGACAACTGTGTGAGCTGATGACATCATTCCTAACAGCTTCATGATGGAAAACAGCTGTTACCACTCTGCCAGGTCTTACGTGACAGAGCTGGTCTTTTAAAGTGTCAATTCTTGTTTGTGATAAACGAGCCCTCATGGTGATTGAGTTAGCTCCACTCCCAGATAAACAATTGTCTGGGCCAGGAAAATCGAGCTTTTCTTCCAATTTATGGCGAAGCCCAGATTTAACAGGTGTAATGTCAACACCTGAGCCTGCATCACTGCTTCCTATCTGGAGCGTGACAGCAGCAGCAGGTCGTCCAGGTAAAACAAAACTCAATGTGGCAGCTGATGACGCCGTGGGGTTGCGCGTTTGACACCACTGCGGTGAAAACGCGTGTTGCTCCTGCCACGTGCGGTGTCCTGCGTTGGGTTCACTTTGAGATCTCGCATCTATGCCGCCATGAGCGGGCGAGCGCTGCGAAGCTGTGAGTGCGACTTCATCTACGCCGTGCCGTTTGAGTGAAGACTGCGAGCCCCGTGGGAGCACACGTTTTCTCTGGTGGGACGTGCGCCACTCTCGCTGGAAGCGAGACTCGTCACTGGGTTCGCTCAGCTGTCTCACGCTTATGCTGCCATGAGCGGCCGAGCGCTAAGACGCGGTGGATGAAGGCTGCCTGCGCCGCGGCGGCACGTGTTTGCTTCGATTCAGCGTGTGTCGCTCTCACTGAGAACAAAGGTCCTCCACCGACCCGACCTGCGGTCCCACATTTATGTTGATGTGGGCCGGCGAACGCCGGGGAGCTACGTGTGCACTATCATTAACGCAACGCCGTTTGGGTGAAGGCTGTTTGCGTCGCGTGAGTGCGCGTTTGACACCGCTTGGGTGAGGATCGTGCAGCTCGGGTTGACAATGAGTTATTTTGCTTACCATTGTGACGTGTGAGCGTCTCGTCATGTCTTGGAGCAACGGTGAGTTTAAAAAGCCCTTATTAAAGATACCGTCTCGTTATGTGTGGAGGGTGTGTGCGCGGCCGCTGTGAGTCCATCCGAGCTTACAGACTGGCTAGAAACAGACACTTGATCATTGAATGATTGTGAATGAATGTTTATTCAACATTTGTGTCATATTTACACACACCCTCTGCAGACCATCATTCTGAATCTTTTCCCCCATGAGCTCTGGGATTCGTTGGCCCAGGGCGCCGTCTGCTGGGGGTCTCTGGGAAAAACGTTGGATACTCTGTTGCCGGGATGAAGAGGGCCGGACGGGCTGAAGCTCAGCGAGATGGCCGTGGAACTGTCTTGCCACCGGCTCATTTCGTGAGCTGACAAACTGGCTAAAAATGGACACTTTCATCATTAAATTATGTTTTACTCCAAACTCGTGTCACCTACACCCATTCTCTGCCACAACCGTCATTTGCTCTGCCATTTGTTGTCCTAGAGCGCCATCTGTTGGCGGTCTCAGGGAAACGCTGAAAAACTCCGTCCTCCGGCTGTGATGCGGGCCAGCAGACAGCAAAGAGGCGCACTGGTTGGGGGTGACGTCAGCTGCTCTGCAGACGGAGTGTTGTCTCCTCCCGCCTCTGAAAAAGTACGCCAACAGCGTAATGTGTTGTTCGCTGCGGCCGTCTGGAACGCATGCTGGTGAGCTCAGTCGAAGATCGGTGTCACCATCTGGATTTCGCTAACCGGAGGCGCGGGACGCTAGTCCACCTGGACATCTTGCTCCGATGAAGCCTCCATCAGGCTCGGCTCCAGGGGCACTGAGGGAAAAACCGCTCGGTGAAAACCCCTCTGCTCTGGTGATGGGCGCGGGCTGTGGGAACTGGGCCCCCAATCTACCAGGAAAAACCGGCTGTGGCCTGGTCCCGTAGGACGCCCTGTTGGAAAAAACGAGGCTAGATGGGGTCAGGACGGTGAGCTGGAAAAGGAGTCTAGAAAAAGAACCCTCCCACCAGATCATCCGAATTGGCGGGAAAAGACGCGGGACGTAAAAAAGGTCCCTTCATGTCAGCCACTCCTGGGTTACGCGGGCAACCCCAGAGGGTGCCGTCGGCCGGGAGCGGTGTGAACGCCGATGCGAAACGAGGTGGGATAAGGTGAGCATTCGCTCAGCCCCCCTCCACCGACACTACGCTCTCCAGGAGGGAATGAGCCGCGGGGGGGCGGTGCTGACGCTGCCTGTCCCAGAGGAACCATCCGATTCGCTCCGGGGGTCTGCGATAAGAGGAAAATTACAAGATGGCGTTGTCCAGCGTGTAGCAACATGTCACTGAGAAATACTCCTTGGCGCTTACCTTGAAACAAGACTGCTCATCAGCTTCTCCTCGGGGAGGAGAGCTCACCGGGACGAGCGGAGGTCGACGTGACGGGCCAAGCATTCTTAACAAAGGTTGGTCATCTACACAACTTTCCTTCTTCGTTCTTCTGACAGTGCTATTAGCTCGCTAAAGAAAAATGGGAGCCGATTACCCGCTCTTAACGTAATTTATACGGACCGGGTGGGGTCCACACAGCAGGTGGGCGTGGACTAATTTTTTTCAGTGTAATGCTTCGCATAACGGGATAACCCATCAGCGACAGCCTTAAAGGGCGAAGCTTATACGAAATAAAACATCTCTCCTGCAGCCAGGTGTTGGAACAGGGTGGGAAACTGCTCGGGGTATGGTCACGTGACTCTGCACCTGTTCCAGGGTGTCGGATGAGGACTGCAGTTGGTTCAGGACTGACTGAAAATGAGGTCCGAAGAGACCGTCTGAGGACACGGGACCTTCCAGGATTTTTTTTTATGTCTTCTAGGATGGACGGAGACAGTTTCAAGCACATCTGTCTCTGCAGCAATGTTGCCCAGGATGAGATGCGGGCGGAGCAAGCTGCAAGTGCTGCACACAGGTTGGTGATTGTGTCCGCAGTTGTGTTGATCTAGTCCAAATCTGCGGAGTATGGGTTCGGTTCCTTTGCCTCCTTAGCTATGCTAAGGGTTAGCATAGCAATGTTTTTGGTTGCTGCTCCCACCTGCGATGAGCACTGATGGATTCTGTCCATCAGCTTTGCGGTGAGCTGGTCAACGGAGGATAGCGGGGTGATACGTCGGCCAACGTATTTTACTGCTCTCACCCCGAAAACAGCCGACACACTGGGTTCTAGGGGAGGGACGGTGAGCAAACCCTGGTCCGTGAGCCCTTCTGAACTGTAGCCCAGGTTCTGATCTGCACAGGACAGAAATAAAAACGCTCACTGAAAACTACCAGAAAAGTTCTGCATTTTCACCGGGACCTACACTCTGCAGGAGAGGGCTACAAAAGCGTCTCTCCGAATAGCATGGATTCACCAGCACTCCTAACATTTTCCCCAAAACAGGAGAGTTCCTGAAGTTTCATCACATTGATGAAGATCCCCCTCTGTTGGGAGAAGACTTGTGGGAAGTGCTTCAGGAGTACACATTAACAGGTATCTTGCCATCATCCTGCCGACAAGCTGTTCTTTCCCTACTTCCCAAAAAAGAAGACTTGAATTTGTTAAAGAACCGGAGACCCATCTCCCTTCTCTGTGTGGACTACAAGTTATTTTCTAAAGTACTCTCAGATAGGCTGAAGAACTTTCTTGATTTTATCGTACACAGAGATCAATCATATTGTGTAACTGACAGATCTATCATGGACAATCTTTTTCTTTTAAGAGATTTATTTGATATGTGTAAACTCTATGAAATTGATGTGGGTATTATTTCTTTAGATCAGGAGAAGGCCTTTGATAGGGTTGATTATTGTTTTCTCTTTTCTACATTAAGAGCATTTGGGTTTGGTGAAGGGTTTATTTCTTTATTGGGTTTATTATATAATGAAGTGTTTTGTGTTGTTAAAGTAGGAGGAGGATTAAGTTGTACCGTCAAGGTGCAGAGAGGCATTCGACAAGGGTGCCCTATTTCTGGACAGTTGTATTCTATTGATGTTGAACCCCTTTTACACAAAGTACGTTCTACTCTTACCGGTGTTTTTTTCCAGGTTTGTCTATTCATCCAGGTTTAGTAGTTTCTGCTTATGCTAATGATATAAACATTTTTATCAAAAACCAAGATGATGTTATAGGTCTGTAACACTGCTTGGAACTTTATGAAAAAGCTTCTTCAGCTAAAGTGAACTGGGATAAAAGCTCGACTTTAAAAGTTGGTCCATGGATGAATAACAATCTGCCAATATTACCGGGCAATATCCAGTGAGTTAACCAAGGTTTAAAATTATCGGGTGTTTATTTGGGGACAGATACTTTTGTGGAGAAAAATTGGGAGGGTGTCATGGAGAGAGTGTGTGCCAGATTAGCTAAATGGAAATGTCTGCTGCCTCTGCTGTCTTACAGGAGAATGGTTCTGGTAGTTAATAAATTGGTTGCTTAGGCCCTCTGGCTTAAAATGACTGTTCTAACACCACCATCTTCTCTCATACAACATATCCAAAGGACTCTAGTGGATTTCTTCTGGTCTGGACGGCATTGGGTGAGAGCTGCAGCCTTGTACCTGCCAGTGGAGGAGGGAGGACAAGGACTCATAGACATAACCTCATGGATCACAGCTTTCAGGCTTCAAACATTGCAGAAGCTGTTATGTGGTGTTGGACTACCGTGGCTGGATACTGTGTGGCTTCTGCTAAGAAAAGCAGGACGTATTGGCTATGATAAACATATCTTCCTGTTGTAACAAAGATCTTTGGACCTAACAGGTCTCACACCATTTTACCAATCAGTTTTAAATGCTTGGCAGATCCTCACCTTTGAGAGAAAGACTGATATGACACCTGGGATGTGGGTTTTAGAGGAACCGCTGTTTGAAAACAGTTTCTTCTCGTCAAAGCTTCTCTCATCTGTTATGTTGAGATCTAAGATGAGAGAAGCGGGCTGTGTGAAGCTGGGTCATCTAATGAAGCTGCTGTGATCCTCTCCTTCACCCGGTCCAGGAAGCGCCACACCAGCCTGGCAGACCGGACTCCAAGCAGCGAAAGCACCTCCCGGACGCTGGAGAAGTCCGGACCGGCCGTCTCCACCAGCCGCCTCAGAGTCACCGTCCCAGACCCGCACAGCACCCCTGACAGACCTGGTACCGTGCTATCGGACACGTCTAGCCTTGCACCACAGATTAGCGGTTCCTCTAAAAGCCAATGCAGAGACTTATACGTTCTTGATCTGTTTGGGTTAAAAAAGGAAAACAGTTTAAAAACACTGGTAAAACTGGGGTAACCCCTTTAACTTTAAAAGGCTAACGTTGGTCAGAAACAGAGCAGCATCCAGCCCCAACCCGCTCGCGCGTCTAAGAATGCAGCTGGCCACGTCCCTCCACACATTGTCAGGAGGTCCCGCCAGGTATTTCTGGAGGAACTGTAATCGAAACGTTGCCGTTCTGCTGGCCAGGTGGACAAGGCCCTGTCCCCCCTCCTCTCTCGGTAAAAACAGCACAGACTGCGGCACCCAATGTCGATCTTTCCAAAAGAACTCCACCATCTCAGACTGGATCTTTACCAACAGGCCTGGAGGTGGGTCTAAAACACAAAGTTTGTGCCACAGTTGTGATGCAACCAGGTTGTTTAAAACCAGCACTCTGCCTCTGTAGGACATTTGAGTGTGTAGCTATTTCCATTTTTCTAATTTGCTCCTGACCTTTTGTTCCACATTTTCCCAGTTTTTTTGCACTTGAGCTTTATCCCCTAGATGGATGCCGAGGTATTTAAGCCCGTCTCTCTTCCACGGGAGGTTTTGAGGGAGAACTGGGAGCCCTTCAGGCCACTCATCCACGGCGAAGGCTGTGCTCTTTACCCAGTTCACCCTCGCAGCAGCCAGGGTGGAAAAACTCTCGGTGAGCTCACTTAGCCTGTCGGCATCTTGTTGGTTTTTTATAAACACAACAACGTCATCAGCATAGGCGGATAAAACTATGTTACTGTTAAAACCAGGTAAAACTAAACCACAAACACTCGAACGGATCTTTTTAAGGAGGGGTTCCAGGGAGAGCGCATAGAGCATTCCAGAGAGCGCACAGCCCTGCCGAACACCCCTATACACCTTAAAAGGAGCGCACAGGCTACCGTTGACTTTCAGCACACTCTCAATGTTACTGTACAGCACCTGGATCTTGGCTATGAAACCAGTGCTGAACCCGAACCCCTCCATGGTTTCCCAGAGGAAGCTGTGCTCAACGCGGTCGAAAGCCTTTTCTTGGTCAAGTGAGACCAACGCTGTGTTCAGACCCAATGAACTGGAGAGTTCCAAAACATCTCGAATCAGGTAGATATTATCTACCATGGACCTGCTGGGGATGCAATAAGTCTGGTCTTGATGGATGACCTGTTCCATTGCTTCTCTCATCCTGGTTGCCAGGACCTTGGGGAGGATTTTGTAGTCGGTGCAGAGAAGGGACACCGGGCGCCAATTCTTCATCTCCTGCAGGTTCCCTTTTTTGGGCAGGAGGGTGACGACCGCTCTGCGGCACGACAGCGGGAGCAAACCAGTGGTCAGGCTTTCACTGAAGACATGGAGCAGATCCTCTGCCAGGATGTCCCAGTAGGCCTTATAAAACTCCACAGTGAGTCCGTCGACGCCGGGAGCTTTCTGGCCTTGCATGTTTTGGAGGGCTGTGTGGAGCTCCTGAAGCCCAAGGGGGCGCTCCAGGTCGACGTTAGTCTCCTCAGAGACCTGGGGTAGTCCGCTGCAGAACTCCCTGAACAGCTCGTCGTTCCTCTCGTATTCGCTTTTGAATAACGAGGAGTAAAACTCCACGGCCCTCCTCCTGATCTGGCTCGGCTCGCTCAGCTGCTGCCCGGTGTCCGACAACAGAGAGTGGATGAGTTTTCTCTGCCCGTGCTTCCTCTCCAGGCTGAAGAAGAAGCGGGAAGGTGCATCCATCTCTGTGATGTTCTGCATCCGGGACCTGACCAATGCACCCTGGACTTTTGCGTCCAGCAGGTTTGTTAAAACTAACCTTTTAGATTTGAGGGCTTCAATGTGCTCTCGATTTCCTGTGGTTTCACTGAGGTGCTCTAGTTCCACTATATCAGTCTCCAGATCTTTGATAGATCTTGTGATGTTGCGAGTAACATTGAGCGTGTGCTGTTGACACAGCTGTTTTATTTGTACTTTCCCGTGGTCCCACCACTGTTGCAGACAAGTAAAATCTCCCTTCCTCTGTCTAAAAACCTTCATAAAATAACTCAAAATCTCTTTAAAACTACGGTCATAAGTTAAAACGGAGTTAAAATGCCAGTAGGCGCTCCTAGGTAAAATGTTTCTGATAAAAACACTACCTAAAACCAGCGAATGATCCGTAAAAGCTACTGGTAAAATCTGACAGGCTTTAAACACATTAAAATGATGTTTAAAACAATAAAACCGGTCAAGGCGAGCCAAAGAAATTAGATTCTCTTTACAGTGGGACCACGTGTACTGTCTGGAGCCTGCGTGCATCCTCCTCCATACATCCAGCAGGCCATGAGACGAGACCAGCTGCCGCAGAGCGCGCTGGGCTGCTGGATGAGGCTCTGCATGATTGCGGTCTAAAAACTCGTTTTCAGTACAATTAAAATCCCCTCCTATAAAAACATAATCTACAAACCCACAATCTCCCAACCTTTCCCCAATTTTTTCTAAAAAAATGTTGTTTCTCTGCATTGGCAGTGGGAGCATAAATATTAATAAAAATTACATTAAAATGTTCAAACCCGGCTTTGACTAAAAGACACCTTCCCTGAACAATGTGTTGCACCTCTATGTGGCTGGGAGTAAAAGCTTTAGAGAAGAGGAGTCCCACTCCTGCACTCTGGGAGGTGCCGTGGCTAAAAATGGCCTCCCCTTCCCACTCCCTGCGCCACTCTGTCTCATTGGATGGATCACTGTGTGTCTCTTGTAAAAATAAAACGTCAATTTTTTTATACTTTATGGTTTGGTAAACCAGTGCACGATTCACAGCCTCTCTGTCCCCGTTCAGGTTTAATGATGCTATTTTAAAAGCATCCATGGTGAGTGAGAGGTTTAAAAGCGTGTACAAAAAGACTATAAGAAATATTAAAATGCTGCTGTTCATCATTTGATCAGAATTGTTTTCTGACTTTGCTCATTATTTTCTTTAATCTGAATGTTTCTTGATCTGTAAGACCGGACTCTTTTTTGTGTCTAATGTGATGTCTGGCTGATAAATAAAATGTTTTCAGGTTAGGAAAATAACTTTTGACTTTAACCCCTCTCAGCCCTTTTGTTTGCTTGAGGAAGGACAGGAAGGATTCTACAGGGTACCGGTGTTCAGTGCAGTCAGTTTGTGAGACAGAGGCTTCACTGAAGTCAGAGCACCAGCCCTCACTGTCACTGCTCTCTGCTCCCTCCTTCATCTCTGCACACATTTTGCTGGCTTGCTTGCTGGCCCGTGCAGCAACCTCAATATTTTTCCTTTTCCCTAGTTTCTTCACCTGGGTTGGGGCCCCCAGCTCCATCTCCTCTACAACCGCCCCTGCTTCTCCCTCCACACCAGTTCCTGACTTCTCACTTTTCTTTCCTGCACCTTTTATTTCCTCATCCACCTCCACCTCTCCTTTCCCTTCCCGATCACCACACACCAACTCCTCGTCACCCTCCTGCACTCCTTGCTCTCCGTTTCTCTCCCCCACTTCCCCTGGAGCCTCCTCCTCACCATCCACACCACCACCATTCTCCCCACCACCACCATTCTCCCCAACACCACCATTCTCCCCAACACCACCATTCTCCCTACCACCACCATTCTCCCCACCACTACACACCTCCGTGCTTCCACCTTTTCCCACACACATACTTTTTGTTGCTTCACCGTCCACAGCTGTCACCTCAACACTAACTTGTTCCACGTCAGCTGGGGTCGCGGACTCTCCCGCAACAGCTGCGGGAGGGGGACCCGCCGCAGCCGGGGGGTTCCCCGCAGCAGCAGCCGCAGGAGGGGGACCTGCCGCAGTCGGGGGGTTCCCCGCAGCAGCGGGCAGGGCCGGTCTGGCCCTGTTTGGGCACATTTTTATTACGTGCCCCTCCTGGCCACATCTAAAACATTTCATATTGGAGGAAGTGGCAAATAAAATATACTCAAAATCATCCAATTTAACATGGAAACGAACGTTAAACTCTTCCCCCCGCTTGTTCAAAATCATAAAGAGTGTCCTCCTGTGGGAGACGACATGTTTGAGAAGTGGTGATTTACACCCCGTCAACACTTTTTTAATCGGGGACACCACCTTCCCGTGTCTGGACAACTCCTTTATGAGAAACTCGTCACTAATAAACAGGGGGACGTTGGAGAGAGTGATCTTGGTGGCTGGCAGCGCCAGTGGTGACACCTGTAGGAACAAGTCTCCCACTGAGATGCCAGCCTCGACCAGTTGTTGAGCCTTCTCCACCTTGTCAACAAAAATGACCACAGCCCCGTTCATGCGGGCTGCGGACCTGATGGACCCATGTCCAACCACCTCCCCCACCGCTAAACAAACTTCCTCCACGCTGCACGGAGAACCAGCACTCACCTTGATGCCGTTTTTCCGCGTCAGCGTGGAGAAGCTCCCAGTGCTCTCCACCACCATGGCGTCTAGACGCCGGCCAGCCAGGTGCACCTGACGGCCACACCCTGTCAAACAAACTTTTTTAAACTAATAAAACACCAAACCCCACAAATAAATAATTAACAAAAACATAAACACCAAGTGAAAAAAGTAGAAAAAGGACAGAAAAAACGAATGGACACTCTCACTTTCTGCTCCTCTGCTCTTCCTCTCACACTCCTCTCACACGAAGAAAGAAAGAAAGAAAGAAAGAAAGAAAGAAAGAAAGAAAGAAAGAAAGAAAGAAAGAAAGAAAGAAAGAAAGAAAGAAAGAAAGAACTGACCCAGAAAAGACAAAGGCTGTGGTAGAATGGCCAGTGCCCGAGACTAGGAAACAGCTTCAGCGTTTCCTAGGTTTTGCCAACTTCTATAGACGTTTTATCAGGGACTGCAGCCGAATCGCTTCTCCTCTCACTCAGCTTACTTCAACCAACAGGACTTTTAAGTGGAACCCTGAGACTAACGCCGCTTTCAACAAGTTGAAAGAACTATTTTCCTCGCCACCAGTTTTGTGTCACCCCGATCCCAAGCATCAGTTTATTTTGGAGGTTGATGCCTCGGACTCAGGAGTGGGAGCCGTTCTTTCTCAAAGGTCTCCCGAAGATAATAAGGTCCATCCTTGTGCGTTCTTCTCTAAACGTTTGTCCCCCGCAGAGAAGAACTATGATGTGGGAAATCGAGAACTTCTGGCCGTTAAATTGGCGTTAGAAGAGTGGCGTCACTGGCTGGAAGGTACGATAACCCCTTTTCTTATCTGGATTGACCATAAGAATCTTACATACCTTCGGGACGCAAAGAGACTGACTCCCAGACAAGCATGCTGGTCTTTGTTTTTTAACCGCTTCAACTACATTCTAACCTTCAGACCAGGTTCTAAGAATGTTAAACCTGATGCCCTCTCCCAACAGTTTTCATCCCCAGACAGTCCGGAGATTGACGAGAGCATCATCCCCTCGGCTTGTGTTGTGGGGGTCCTCACATGGGACATTGAGAAGGAGGTACGAGAGGCTCAAAAGGATGAACCTGACCCTGGTACCTTACCTATCAGGACCCTCTTTGTCCCCTCTGTTATGAGGGCTAAGGTACTGAATTGGATACACACCCACACGTTTTCCTGTCACCCTGGCATTTCTCGCATGCTCTCTCTTACAAGGAGACATTTTTGGTGGCCCACCCTCACCAAAGATGTGAAAGGGTTCGTAGCAGCCTGTCCCACCTGTGCACGCAATAAGACCAGTAACCAACCTCCTGCCGGCCTGCTACAACCTCTACCCACTCCTAGCCGTCCCTGGTGTCACATCTCAGTGGACTTTGTCACGGGTCTACCCCCCACCGAAGGAAACACCACCATCTTAACCATCATCGACAGGTTTTCCAAAGCGGCTCATTTTGTTCCCCTGCCTAAGCTACTATCTGCTTTTGAGACCGCCCAATTGTTGATCCAGCACGTCTTCAGAATTCATGGTATACCCTCTGATGTGGTCTCGGATCGTGGACCACAGTTTGTTTCCCAGGTCTGACGAGCCTTCTGCAAGACTTTAGGGGCATCCTACAGTCTCACATCCGGGTACCATCCACAATCTAATGGCCAGGCTGAGCGCTGCAATCAGGAACTGGAGACCACTCTTTGTTGCATCGTCGAAAGAAACCCCTCAGCCTGGAGCCAGCACCTGGTGGTGGAGTATGCTCACAACACCCATACGTCTTCAGCCACAGGTATGTCCCCTTTCGAGGCCTCCCTTGGCTATATCCCTCCTTTGTTCCCCAGCCAGGAGACTGACGTTTCCGTCCCATCGGTTCAGCACCATTTTTGCCGATGTCGACGAGTCTGGCGTCAGGCTAAGACAGCACTCACACGGACGGCAGCCCAAAACAAAAGGTTTGCTGATCGTCACCATACTCCAGATCCTTCTTACCAGGTGGGTCAAGAGGTGTGGCTTTCTACCAGGGACATCCACCTAAAGGATACAACCAGGAAGTTAGCACCCCGGTTCATTGGTCCTTTTCCCATCATGAAGGTCATAAATCCCTCTGCCGTACGCCTTCAACTCCCCAGCTCCATGAAGATCCATCCAACCTTCCACGTCTCTCAGATTAAACCTGTTTCAGTGAATCCCTTGTGCCCCCGGCTGACTTCCCTCCACCCGCCCGGTTAATTGACAATCATCCGGCCTTCAGCGTCAGGACCATTCTGGACGTACAACGCCGTGGGTGAGGTTTTCAATACCTTGTGGACTGGGAGGGTTATGGACCTGAAGAAAGGTTGAGGATTCCTCGGTCTTTTATCCTAGACCCGAGACTCATCACGGCGTTTTTCAGTGCTCACCCCGAGAAACGCCTCAGGTCGCCTGGGGGCAACTCTTGAGGGGGGGTACTGTAAGAGTTCCACTGCCTGCAGCTCCTTCTCCAAGATGGCCGCTGATTACTACCAACTGTCATCCATCCACCTAAGAGGATCCTCTACTATTTAAGGCTGCAGTCCAGTGTGACTCGACCCTGGAGCATTGTACCCTTTTTGGTATTATTGCTTTTGGCCTGTAGTTCATTGTGATTGACAAAGTGTTACTTATCTTCTATTTTTGTGCCCGCAGTCATCCTGCTTTCTCGAGTCCTGTCCTGTCCTGGAATCCCCGTTGTCTCTGGTTCCTGCTCTCTGTGCCTCGCCTTCCAGCCATACGCCAGTTCACCTGTCCACCTATGCTTAACATCGACGCTACCATCTGTAAGAGAAAAACTAGCATTAATTCTGTACGTACAATCCTGCCAGTGGACCTCCTCTGAACCAACTCTTTTCCCCAGGATCTTCCTTGGAGAGGACCACTTGTAAATATTCACTGTATATAATAAACACTTGTCTTTTTATAATCGTATTTTGTCCTTTCTGGTCTCGTACAAATCTGGGTTCCCCGTGTTATGACAAGAACATGATTATTTGAAGGTTGGCGTTTTTTGTATTAAAAACACTTGTCTTTCATTGGTGGGATGAAATATGCTATTTTTTTGGGACAGACATTTTGGGTTTTCATGAGCTGTATGCCATAATCATCAGTATTAAAACAATTAAAGACCTGAAATATTTCAGTTGGTGTGCAATGAATCTGAAATATATGAAAGTTTCATTTTTATCATTACATTATGGAAAATAATGACCTTTATCACAATATGCTCATTTTTTGAGAAGGACCTGTACAACCCCCCATTGAGAAATGGGTGGGCGACCTCCAGGGCAGGATTGTGCATGGGGCTATAGCTACTGTACAAACAGGTATCTGGCACACCTTAATCCTGACATTAGTGTTTCATGTCCTTATTGTTCTCAGGAAGAAACAATATATTTATTGAACGTTCAAGATTGAACCCTCATCTTGTTCTTTTAGATAATCTGTTTAGTGGATTTGGTGTACAATTTTCCAACTGTATTTTTATTTATGGTCCATGGTACTGTGCAAAAAAAAAAATCACTTCACATTCTTTTAAACTTCATTTCTGGGATTGCTAAACTAGCAATATGGATATCAAGAAAGAACAAAATCAATGGGCATCAAACAGATGATGCTCGTGTTTTATTTCAGAGACTGGTAGTTGCTCGAGTTCGTGTGGAATTTGAGTATTTTAAGTTGACAAAGAACATTGATGTCTTTGTAAGTAAGTGGGGTATTAATGATGTTTTGTATTCAGTGGATGAATCATCTGTAGTATTTACTTTTTCATTTGTTTTGTTTAACATGTTTTTTGTTTATTGACTGTTGGAGTGTGTAATAAATGATTTTTTAAACTTTTTCTTTCTTTCTTTCTTTCTTTCTTTCTTTCTTTCTTTCTTTCT
>NC_056508.1:3525838-3530667 GCF_014905685.2 Nematolebias whitei | reverse complement strand
CATATATACATATATATACACATATATACATATATATATACACATAGTTTCACCTGCCCTGCCTGCACTGCTGACTGGCTTCTCCAGCTGGGCCTGTTCTGGTAACCATCATCTCTAGCTATGCCTGCACTTCTGACTAGCTTCTCCAGCCCTGCTTGCTCTGTCAGCCGACTTTTCTAGTTGGGCATGCTTGTTAGCTACTAACATTTGCTCACAAAGCTAGGCCTGCACTGCTGGATTCCATCTCAACATCCATCCAAGTGACAAACTTTTAAAGATTATTCTCTAAAGTTACCTGAAACTTGGTGTAGTTCTTCAGCAATAACAAACAGATCTGCTCATTTATTGTTTCCCAGTATCTCATTTCTAATTATTCAAAATGGCCAACGTTAAATTAATTATTTCATTTTTTGTTTTTATGGTATTATTGCAGTGCCACAAAACTAATGTGTGTCCTCCAAATATGGATGAATCTTTTCATTTAATGCATCCTTTGTTCTAAGAAACAAACACTTTGTCTATCAGTAATCATGGAAGTGACCCTTTGCAAGGCCTATATAAAGATTTTTCACCTTTCACATTGCTAATTTTGGACAATGTTCGTTCAGTGCAATACACTGGGATGCAAAACTCCAATCGTCTGAAATCCAAGATTAAAAACAGTTTTTCTAGGATATTTATTCTGTTGCTTTTGTTGCTGTCAGGAAATGTAAACAGTAATCCTGGCCCAGAGCCTTTTATGGTCAATAATCTATGTCACTTATCAACGCCTGATGTCTTTAGCCATAGACATGGTCTTGGTTTTTTACACTTTAATGCAAGAAGCCTAGTTCGGAAATTCGATCTGTTCAAAACGTGGTTCATCACTGCTAAACCTGATATAGTGATTGTTTCAGAGTCCTGGTTAAAACCAAGTGTACCTGATGACATGATCTATATTGCTGGTTATAATGTGTTTCGAGCAGATAGAAAAGGCAGAGCTGGAGGTGTGGCCATGTATGTATCTGAGCATTTACAAGGATCACTACTGCATTCCATATCTATTCCTAAACAATATGAGTTTTTGGCTGTACAAATAATTTTGGCTAACTCTCCCATTACAATATGTGGGTGCTACAGACCTCCCTCAGCATCTGCTGATTCTATCGCTAATCTGTCTGATGTTTTATCTAAATATTTGTCTCATGAGTTTATATTAATGGGGGATCTGAACTTAGATTGGTTAAGTGAGAAATCTTCAATTTTTAAACAGTCATGTGACACACTGAACCTCACCCATAGCTTATTGATAGCCCTACTAGGATCAATTCAGCAAAACCAGGCAATGATACACTGATTGACATTATTTTAACAAATACTCCTTACAAGTATACAGCCATAGGAGTTTTTCCGAATGATATCAGTGATCATTGCTGCATTGCATGTGTGAGAAACACAAAAATGTCAAAATCAAAAAGTCGAATTGTCAAAAAACGTTACTTTAAACATTTCTCAGAGCAAGCCTTTCTTCACGATTTAGCTCTGGTGAACTGGCAACAAATAACTTTAATACCTTTTGTTGATGATGCTGCCATCTTTTTCCAAGAAAAATTCATTTCGATAATAAATAAACATGCTCCATTTAAAAAACTTAGAGTAAAAAATAGAGATAGGCCCTGGTTCACAAAGGATTTGGCAAATTTGTTACATGAGCGAAATAAACAATGGTCAGTTGCAAGAAAAACCAAGTCTGAATCCGATTGGCAGCGCTTTCGTGAACTTAGAAATAAAAGCACTTCATTTATTAGAAAATCTAAATCCAGCTATTATTTAAACCTAACCACAGATAACTTTAATGATCACTCCAAGTTTTGGAAGACAATTAAAAGGTTACAAAATAAGCAAGCTTCCAACCTCCCTCAGAAATTGAAGCATAATGATTCTTTGATTACTGATAAAAAGGACATGTCAAATTTATTTAATACTTACTTCAAAAAGGCTGGTCACATCTTTGATTCAACACAGGCTGCTCATCAATCACCTGAATCATCTGTAAATAAATCCAATATATCTATTCCTAACTCTGATCCCAACTTTAGTTTTACACCTTTGCTATTGTCAGATGTTTTGCAAGCTTTGCAAACATTAGACCTTCAGAAATCTGCAGGGCCTGATGGACTTGATCCTTTTTTCCTTAAATTAGCTGCTCCAATTATTGCACAACCCGTGACTGACATTTTTAATTTGTCATTAGCTTCAAATACATTTCCTGCTTTGTGGAAACAGGCTTTTGTTATTCCTTTACTTAAATCTGGTGATCCCACAGACATGAACAATTACAGACCAATTTCTAATCTTTCAGTTCTGGCAAAAGTTTTTGAGTCATTGGTATCTGTCCAGCTCAAACAGTTACTACAAACTCACAACATTTTAAACAATTTCCAGTCTGGCTTCAGAGCAGGACACAGTACAATTACAACAACCTTAAAAGTTATAGATGATTTTAAAACAGCGCTTGGAAGTAAGCATGCTTGTTTAGCATTGTTTATTGATCTATCTAAGGCGTTTGACACCGTGGACCACTGTCACCTAATCAATATCATACAAAAAATTGGTTTTAATACAAACATGGTTAGTTGATTTAACAGCTACCTAACTAAACGCATACAGTTTGTTCGATTCGGTTCAGTTTTGTCAGATGCGGTCACACTGAACAAGGGGGTGCCACAAGGGTCTATTTTAGGGCCCTTACTCTTTTTACTCTATATTAATCAAATCTGCGATCAACTTAAATACTCCTTACCATATGTATGCAGATGATACAGTTCTATATTCATCAGCACCCTCTCTAGATGCAGTACAGTCAAATCTTCAGACAGATTTCAACTTCTTACAGAAAGCTCTCTGTGATTCAAAATTGGTCTTGAATGCTAACAAAACCAAAATAATGCTGTTTTCCCATAATTATGTGGTAACCATCCCTACTATCAAAACTCTGAATGGCCATGTCATAGAACTTGTAGACACATACAAATATCTTGGTATTTGGCTGGATAAAGATCTTAATTTTAAACATCACATTGCATATCTAACAAAAAAGCTAAAATTTACTCTGTGTTTTGTACAGACTGAAATCATGTTTTTCTACTTCTTCTCGTAAGCGGCTTGTAACAAGTTTGTTTTTATCACAGTTGGACTATGGAGACACAGTCTATAGATTTACCTCTCCCACTACCTTAGCTAAATTGGACCCTATTTACCATGCTGCTCTGAGGTATATAACAGGTTCATCCTTTAGGACTCATCATTGTACTCTATACACCCTTGCTGGACTTACTTCTCTCAGTG
Source organism: Nematolebias whitei (assembly GCF_014905685.2). Taxonomy (NCBI): domain Eukaryota; kingdom Metazoa; phylum Chordata; class Actinopteri; order Cyprinodontiformes; family Rivulidae; genus Nematolebias; species Nematolebias whitei. The sequence continues at coordinate 3,527,340 of NC_056508.1, read as the reverse complement.
TTCGAAGAATGAAGCATTGGTATATTTTCATATACAAAGCCATTTTAGGAAAATTACCATCATATATCTGCTCCAATTTCATTTCACTACAGAACACACACAGTCTCAGAGCCAGTAGCTGGCTGAGGTTTAAGGTACCCTTTGTACGCACAGAGTCAGCAAAGATGAGTTTGTCCTATTTCGGCCCGTGAATGAATATTTGTGTTTTTAAAAATTTCTCCAATGTGTATTGTAAACTATGTATTTATGTATTGTAAATATGTTAAAATGACCTGTCAATTCCAGTTTTGAAAATAACATTTTAATAATAATTAAGCTTCAGTAATATTGTATATGGCAGCACGGTGGCACAACTGGTAGAGCTGCTGCCTCTCAACGAGCAGGTCCCCCGTTCAAATCCTTGTTCGGGGGCCTTTCTGGGTGGAGTTTGCACGTTCTCTCCGTGCGTGCGTGGGTTTTCTCCGGGTGCTCCGTTTTCTTCCCACAGACCAAACACATGCATGTTAGGCTGATTGGTAACTAAATTGTCCCTAGGTGTGCACGAGAAAGTGAATGGTTGTTTGTCTCGTTTGTCTCTATGTGGCCCTGTGATGGACTTGCGACCCATCCAGGGTGTACCCCGCCCCTGGCACAGTAATTGCTGGACATGGGCACCGGTGACCCCCATGACCCAAAAATGGAAGAAGCGAGTAAAAGATAAAGGATGGCTGGAATATTGTCTATAGAAACTTGGCTTTTTTTGATGAGAAACATAATTTTAAAATTTAAATCAGTGAATTAATCTCTCTTGATTTATGATTATTGCATGCAAACTGTTGTCTATTTAAGTTGGACAAACTTTTTACAAACTGCAATTTTTGCTCCAAGCTCCACATTAGCATAGTAGTGAGCATCCCTGCCTGTGATGTGGGGGACCTGGTTTTAATTACCCAAGAGGAGTAATATGAAAAAATTTAACATTTTATCTTTGTGATGGACTTGCAACATTTTCAAGTAGAACTGCAGCTTTCACACAGTGACTGTTGGAATTAGGAATCATCCCTGTGAACCAGAAAAGAAAAATGGATAACGAAGATGGATAGATCTAATCAAACAAATATGCTCTAGTTTTACCTTTCCTGTTGTATCATGTATTCTAGCATGCAGTAACAGTTCTCAGATATCATTATCAGTGCTTTTTTTATGGTTTCTCGCAGACGTGGTGCACAGCAGCCTGCCTGTGTGTTTTTGCAGCCTTACATGGACACTCACTGAAGGCCTTTAGTTTAACACATTATTCATCAGGCAGCCAAACCCACTCAAAGAGATATGCACACTCACAGATTGAATGTGCAAAACAAAATATAAGGTGTCAGAGTGAAATGTCTGTACGTCAGAAAAGAGGAGGGAAAAATGCCTGCAGACATGAGAGGAAAACTGAGGCCAGAGCTGCTGATGAAGACAAGAGAGAGAGAAAGAAAGAAAGAAAGAAAGAAAGAAAGAAAGAAAGAAAGAAAGAAAGA
>NC_056508.1:3520625-3522976 GCF_014905685.2 Nematolebias whitei | reverse complement strand
TATATATATATATATACATATATATATATACATATATATATATATATGTGTATATATATATGTATGTGTATAATTATATATTTATGTGTATATATATGTATGTGTTTATATATATATGTGTATTTATGTGTACATGTGTATATATATATATGTGTGTATATATGTAAATGTATATGTGCATATATATGTGTATATATGTATATATATTTGTATATATGTATATATGTATATATATGTGTATGGATGTATATATGTGTATATATATGTGTATGTATGTATGTATGTATGTATATATATATATATGTGTATATATGTACATATATATGTGTATATATATGTCTATATATATGTGTGAATGTATATATATGTGTATGTATGTATGTGTATATATGTATGTACGTATATATGTATGTATGTATATATATGTTTTTATGTATATATGTATATATATATGTGTGTATATATATATATGTATGTATGTATGTATATATGTGTATATATATGTATGTATGTATATATGTGTATATATATGTATGTATGTATATATGTGTATATATATGTGTTTATGTATATATGTGTATATATATGTATGTATGTATATATGTGTATATTAATGTATGTATGTATTTATGTGTATATGTATATGTATGTATGTATATTTGTGTATATATATGTATGTATGTATATATGTGTATGTAGATATATGTATATATGTGTATATATATATGTATGTATGTGTATATATGTATATATGTGTACATATATATATATATATGTATGTATGTATGTATATATGTGTATATACAGTGGGGAGAACAAGTATTTGATACACTGTTGATTTTTCAGGTTTTCCCACTTGCAAAGCTTGTAGATGACTGTAATTTTTATCATAGGTACTCTTCAACTGTGAGTGATGGAATCTAAAACAAAAATCCAGTAAAATACAATGTATGATTTTTAAATAATTAATTTCCATTTTATTGTGTGAAATAAGTATTTGATCATCTATCAACTAGTAAGAATTTTGGCTCTCACAGACATGTTAGTTCTTCTTTAAGAAGCCCTCCTGTTCTCTAATCATTACCTGTATTAACTGCATCTGTTTGGACTCGTGACCTGTATAAAAGACACCTGTCCACACACTCAATCAATCAGACTCCAGCATCTCCACAATGCCCAAGACCAGAGAGCTGTGTAAGGACATCAGGGATAAAATTGTAGACCTGCACAAGGCTGGGATGGGCTACAGGACAATAGGCAAGCAGCTTGGTGAGAAGGCAACAGTTGGTGCAATTATTAGAAAATGGAAGAAATACAAAATAACGGAAAATCTCCCTCGGTCTGGGGCGCCAGGCAAGATCTCACCTCGTGGAGCATCATTGATCTTGAGGAAGGTGATGAATGAGCCCAGAACTACACGGCAGGACCTGGTCAATGACCTGAATAGAGCTGGGACCACAGTCTCAAAGAAAACAATCAGTAACACTCTACGCCGTCAAGGATTAAAATCCTGCAGTGCACGCAAGGTGCCCTTCCTCAAGCCAACGCACGTCAAAGCCCGTCTGAAGTTTGCAAATGACCATCTGAATGATCCAGAGGAGGAATGGGAGAAGGTCATGTGGTCTGATGAGACAAAAATAGAACTTTTTGGTTTAAACTCCACTCGTCATGTTTGGAGGAAGAAGAATGATGAGTACAACCCCAAGAACACCATCCCAACCGTGAAGCATGGCGGTGGAAACATCATTCTTTGGGGATGCTTTTCTGCAAAGGGGACAGGACGACTGCACCATATTGTGGGAAGGATGGATGGGGCCATGTATCGTGAGATTTTGGCCAACAACCTCCTTCCCTCAGTAAGAGCACTGAAGATGGGTGGTGGCTGGGTCTTCCAGCATGATAACGACCCAAAACACACAGCCAGGGCAACTAAAGAGTGGCTCCGTAGGAAACATCTTAAGGTCCTGGAGTGGCCTAGCCAGTCTCCAGACCAGAATCCCATAGAAAATCTTTGGAGGGAGCTTAAAGTCCATGTGGCCCAGCGACAGCCCCGAAACCTGAAGGCTCTGGAGGAGATCTGTATGGAGGAGTCGGCCAAAATCCCTGCTGCAGTGTGTGCAAACCTGGTCAAGAACTACAGGAAACGTCTGATCTCTGTAATTGCAAACAAAGGTTTCTGTACCAAATATTAAGTTTAATTTTTCTGGTGTATCAAATACTTATTTCACACAATAAAATGGAAATTAATTATTTAAAAATCATACATTGTATTTTTCTGGATTTTTGTTTTGGATTCCATCACTCACAGTTGGAGTACCTATGATAAAAATTACAGTCATCTACAAGCTTTG
>NC_056508.1:3514368-3520525 GCF_014905685.2 Nematolebias whitei | reverse complement strand
TTAACAGATCAATTTAACTATCAATTCAAACAAAAAGTCAATCACAATATTGCAACAACGTAGATAACTCAAACAGATTTTACATTTAAAATAATTAGACAAACAGTTGTTTATATTTTTCCAACAAAATAGTTTTTATCTTTTTCTTAAATGTAAACATTGACTTCTCCATTTTTGCATCATCCTCCAAATTATTCCATAAACCTATTCCATGTATGGTCGTAGAGCGTCCCTTCAAACTGGTTCTGTACTTAGGTTTTACAAAGATCTCTGATCCCTTTAGATTATAACCACTCGTCCTTTTTACAAAATATGTTTGAATGTTTGATGGCAGCAAACAATTATGGGCCTTAAACATAAGTAAAAGAATATTATAATCCACCAAATCATAAAACTTAAGTAATTTCAATTGACTAAACAGAACATTAGAAGGATGACAATAACTCTTTCTTGTTATAATTCTTACTGCTCTTTTTTGCAGAATAAATATAGGCCTTGTTGTGGATTTACATGCTGTACCCCAAACATTGGCACAATAAGTAAAATGTGGGACTACAATTGTATTATAAAGTAAATGTAAAGCTTCATTATTTAACAAGTCCCTTACTCTATATAATACTGCACTGGACTTTGATATTTTAGTTTTTACAAAATTTATATGTTGTTTCCATGATAGTTTATCATCAATGATTATGCCCAGAAACTTTACTTCATTTACTCTACATATTTTAATGCCATCAATTTTGAAACAAAAATCCAAAGTTATCTTTTTTTTACTAAATACCATAAAATTAGTTTTATCAATATTCAATGATAACTTATTTGATTTAAACCAATCCTGTATTTTTACAAATTCCTTGTTTATCAACTCAATTAATTGTTCCATATCTTTACCCAGACAGAAAAAAGTAGTGTCATCAGCAAACAAAACACATTTGAAGATATCAGATACTTCAATTAAGTCATTTACATATAATATAAACAATTTAGTTCCAAGTATTGAACCTTGTGGTACACCACATGGAGTTCTGCACAAATTAGATTTTACTTCATCTATTTGAACAAACTGTCTTCTATCTCTCAAATAACTGCTTATCCACTGCAGAGCAGGACCTCTAATACCATAATGATTCAATTTATCAAGCAGAATGGTGTGATCGATTGTGTCAAATGCTTTTTTCAAGTCCACAAATATACTTATGCAATGTTGTTTTAGATCAACCGCTGTAGTAATTTGTTCTATCAACTCCATGAGAGCCAAAGATGTTGAACAGTTTGACCTAAAACCATATTGATTATTACTTAAAATATTATTTTTCTCAAGAAATTTATCTAATCTAGTCATAAACAATTTTTCAAGAATTTTAGAGAACTGTGGTAATAGAGATATAGGCCTATAATTACAAAATGTACATTTGTCACCATTTTTAAAAAGAGGAACTACCTTAGCAACCTTCATTCTATCTGGGAAAATTCCTTTTGAAAATGATAAATTACAGATGTATGTAAATGGCTCAATCACATAACTCATTATTTCCTTTACAACCACCATATCCATATTTTCACAATCCTTTGATCTTTTATCAGCAAATTTTTTGACAACTTTCATTATTTCCTCCTTATCTGTTCCACTCAAGAACATACTGTCAACACAACCATTTCTTAAATAACTTAATTTTTTTTCCACTTTAGGAATCGAAGCTGCTAGACAAGACCCAACATTTGCAAAATAATTATTAAATCCATTGACAATCTCATCATTTTCATAGATTTCCACATCGTTTTCCACAAAATGTTGTGAAAGTCCCGTTCTCTCTTTATGCTTTTTTAAAACAGTATTCATTACTCTCCATGTTGTGCGCATATCACCTTTACATTCATGCAATGATTTACTATAGTATTCCCTCTTGTGTTTCCTTATGATACTAACTAATTTGTTTTTGTATTTTTTGTATTTCTCTTCAGCCTCCTTGGTCCTTGATTTCAAAAAACACGAATACAAATGATTCTTTTTTTTACATGCATTTCTTAATCCTTTGGTCATCCATGGATAATCCACTTTGTTTTTCTTAGTGTAATTCATTTGCATACAATGTTTATAATAGATGACCTCTAGAATTGTCATAAATTCATCATAAGATTTATTCACATCATTTATGTACACATTATCCCATTTTTGATGTTCCAACTCAGCTTTTAATTTGTCTAATGCTTTTTTTGACGTGTTAATTTTTTTGTTTTTTCTTGTAGTTGTTTTAATTATACCATTTTCTTTCTTGTAAATAGTGAAGACTGGTAGGTGATCACTAAGATCAGTCTTCAAGATACCACTCAGCATATCACCGTCTGTTACATTTGTGAAAATATTATCAATTATAGTAGCACTTTGAGTTGTAATTCTTGTAGGATTTGATATTAATGGACAAAGATTTAGACTATACATTGAATTTATGAATATACTTATGTTGTTTGAATCAGTGATATTTCCTAGGTCAATATTGAAGTCTCCACATAGAAAATTTTTTTTATTTTTACTTTTTTCTAATAACTCCAATAGTTTATCAGTGAATAGCTCAATATTTGAGGATGGCGATCGATATACACAACTTATTATGATGTTCTTTGTATTATTTTTTATTATTTCTATTGTTATCATTTCCAACATATCTTCCACCATTATTGACATTTCGCTTATCAATTTGCATTTGATTTCATTGTCTATAAATATAGCCACTCCACCTCCTCTTTTGTTTTTTCTGTTAATATGATGTAACTTATACCCTTCAATGAAAGCATTATTCATATTTTCATCGTTTAACCATGTCTCAGATAATGTTATTATTTTGAAAGTCTTATTTAATCCTTGTAAATACTCTGAAATGTTTAATATATTTGCATTTAAACTTCTGCAATTTAAATGAATAATAGAAAGATCTTCTTTAGTTGTGTTTATAACATTGAACTGATCATCATTATAATATTTACTTTCTTTTCTAATTGGAAAAAATTTTTTGTCAATCACCTCTTCAACATTGAATTCTGATTCATCGTACGTCATTATTATTCAGTGTTTTTGTTCATCAGTCTAATTCTTATGCATTTTATATGTTCAAAGTTTTACATGTCTGTAATTATTTGTCATCTAGATTTATCTAAATTTATCTAAATCCTTCATGTCTTTTACTATTTTTGGTTGTGATCCATCTTGCGCTTTTATCCATATTTTTCCATTTCTTGTCCATGTCGAAAATAATTTGTTTTGTTTTTTTAATAACCGTGCTTCTCGTGCAAGATTTCCATTTCTTTTTGTTAAATGTTCATTTATATACACGTTTGTTCCCTTTAGTTTTTTTGCCTGCATTATTACCTTATTTCTTAATTTCCTGCTGATGAATTTCAAGACAATGACCGGTTTAGATTTATCAATTTTGCCAGGAAGGGTATGACACAAAGAGATATCTTCATGGTGAATGTCAATCTTTTTAGCCTGCAGGAAAGAGACCACCTTTTCTTCCGGAGTTAGTTGTTCCTGAAGAGACGAATCTTCCGTAGTTTCTTCACCTGAGGTAACTTTTGCAAATGAACGTTTAATGTCCAACCCTGTTATAATCAGATTGTCTTGTTTAGATATCTGTTCCAAGTCATCCAATCTTTCTTCGAGTTCCATTATTTTTTTATCTTTGAGGTTTATTTGTAGTTTTAATTGTTTCACTTCCTCAAACAACCCAATCAGAAGTTTCTGCTGGGATGTTACCTTTGAGAGTTCAGCGCTCATAAAACTCAAAGATTTTTTTATTTCTTCCATATCATCAGAACTTGGTTCCAATTCATGTTTTTTTTGTTTGGATTTGGCCATTATAAACTCACAGTCTCCTCCTGCCCGATGGCGGCGGTTCAGCAAGACGTTGATCTAAATCCTCTTTCTTCCACAAACCAGCCGACGCCGCGAGTCCGAATCCCGGGAAATTTAAAACCTGTTACTCCAGCGCTCCAAGAACACGTCAGCAGTTTGGTTCCACACTGGAACGCCGTTCCAATGGCGATATCGCCCCGCCGCGCCTCGTCCCAGCCGCCGCAGCCCCACGGCTGAATAGCCGAAAGCCTACACCAGCGACGAGGTCCACCCGCCTCTCGAACGCCGACCTCCACCTGACCGCTACCCAGCGGCCAACGCCCACAGGATCCCACGCGACTCACGCGGCTCCAACAGTCAGCAAAGCCACGACATGCGAACCTGATCCACCACGGACTATTAAGTGAGTCAACAATATTCATGTATGTATGTATGTATATATGTGTATATATATGTATGTATGTATATATGTGTATATATATGTATGTATGTATTTATGTGTATATATATGTATGTGTATTTATGTATATATGTATATTTATGTATATGTACGTATATGTATTTTCATGTATATATATGTATGTATATGTATATATATGTGTGTATATTTATGTATGTATGCATATATATATGTATATGTGTATATGTATGTATGTATATATATATATGTGTATATGTATGTATGTATATATGTATGTATATATGCATATATATGTATGTATATATGTATATATGTATGTTTATATGTATATATGTATGTATAAATGTATATATATATGTATGTATGTATATATGTGTATATATATGCATGTATGTATATATGTGTATATATATGTATGTATGTATATATGTGTATATATATATATATAGGGCTGTATGTATATATGTATATATGTGTATATATATATATAGGGATGTATGTATATATGTGTATATATATGTATGTATATATGTGTATATGTATGTATGTATATATGTGTATATATGTATGTATGTATATATGTGTATATATATGTATGTATGTATATATGTGTATATATGTATGTATGTATATATGTATGTATGTATATATGTGTGTATGTAAGTATGTATATATGTGTATATGTATATATGTGTATATGTGTATATGTAAGTATGTATATATGTGTATATGTAAGTATGTATATATGTGTATATGTTTGTATGTATATATGTGTATATATATGTATGTATGTATATATGTGTATATATGTATATATATTTGTATATATGTGTATATAAGTGTATATATGTGTATACATATGTGTATATATGTGTATACATATGTATATATATGTTTATATATTTGTATATATGTATATTTGTGTATATGTATGTGTATATATGTATATATATGTGTATATATGTATATATATGTGTATGTATGTATATATATTTGTATATATGTATATATGTGCATATATGTATATATATGTATGTAAATATGTATACATATGTATATATATGTATATATGTATATATTTGTGTATGTATATATGTATGTACGTATGTATATATGTGTATATATATATATATGTATGTATGTATAGATGTGTATATATATATGTATGTATATATGTGTATATATGTATGTATGTATATTTGTGTATATATGTATGTATGTATATATGTGTATATATGTATGTATGTATATATGTGTATATATATGTATGTATGTATATATGTGTATATATATATATGTATGTATGTATATATGTGTATATATATGTATATATGTGTGTATATATGTATGTATGTATATATATATATGTATGTATGTTTATATGTGTATATATATATATATGTATGTATGTATATATGTGTATGTATATATATATATATATGTATGTATGCATATATGTATATATATATATGTATGTATGCATATATGTATATATATATATGTATGTATGTATATATGTGTATATATATGTATGTATGTATATATGTGCATATATATATGTATGTATGTATATATGTATATATATATGTATGTTTGTATATATGTGTATATATTTGTATGTTTGTAGATATGTGTATATATATGTATGTTTGTAGATATGTGTATATATATGTATGTATGTATATATGTGTATATATATGTATGTTTGTAGATATGTGTATATATGTATGTTTGTAGATATGTGTATATATATGTATGTATATATATATATGTGTATATATATGTATGTATGTATATATATGTTTATATATATATATATATGTATGTATATATGTATATATATATATTTGCATGTATGTATATATGTGTATATATATATTTGC
>NC_056508.1:3496630-3514358 GCF_014905685.2 Nematolebias whitei | reverse complement strand
TATATATATATTTGCATGTATGTATATATGTGTATATATATATTTGCATGTATGTATATATGTGTATATATATTTGCATGTATGTATATATGTGTATATATATGTATGTGTATATATATGTATGTGTATATATATGTATGTATGTATATATATATATATACATATATATATATATATGTATATGTATATGTATATATATGTATGTATATGTATATATGTATATGTACGTATATGTATATATATGTATGTATATGCATATATATGTATGTATATGTATGTACGTATGTATATATTGTTTTGCTTTCCGATAAGCAAAGGTAACCACTGGAAGTAGCGATAAGCACCTTTGCAGCCTCTCCTCCAAGGGGTCCGGAGACTAACTTCAGCGCCGAGGTATTACCTACAGCTGTCTAAAGTAGCCTCATTAAGGCTGCGACGAGGTGATTCATCCAGAATATTAACGACCTTAAATCCATGAGTCATACCCTGTTCTCACTCTGTTACCTCGAACCTCCAAGCAGCAGGGATGGATCTTCTGGTCCAGAGAAACTCACGTTGTGGCCGCTCACCTCTTACTTTAGCGTTTCAATTGTTAACTGTTCTGGTAATCTTTAGGGCCCTGGAAATGGGCACAAGGGTGTTGTCACTCAATAACTAATGAACCTTTCAAAACCTCCTCTATTGATGTTGTTAAGTGAACCAAGCATTGCCATGTTTTTCTTCAATAAGGGTGAAATAATAGTCCAGATTTATACGTTTTGCTTTGCTTTAATCAACAATTTGCGCAGGGGTACAGCAACAGGCACAATTTTATAATGAATAATTTTCATGATTACACAGGATACACTTTCTTCACTAAAACAAGGTAATGGAATCTTCCTGATGACTTCTAATCCCCAAGAGCACTTAGGGACTTTGTGAACACTACCTTCCCTCAGACCTTTCACACATCAAGCCAAAAGAGGTTCTCTCTCAACTCCCTCATGAACCAGAAGCACCTTCGAGCAAATCCCACTAGTACCCAGTTTAATTCTCTTGAATTTATCCTGTATGCTAAATTTCTAATCTGATGAATTAATTTATTTAGACCAGAAGGACAGGGTAGTCCGCTTACCATGATTCTGAGGTGTCTCTCAGAGAATCTTTGTGTCGGTAAACGGCATATTTCCCGTTTTCCAGGAGGGAAATACGGGCCTTACCCAAAACAGGAGCAGCTTATGCCGAATTGACAAAATCAGAGCTTTGGACGAGCCCGGGCCAAGCTTTTCTTAGAAATAGAACTTCTCTCCGGTCTGCTGTGGCAAGTGAAGACTTAATTCCAATCCCATTTCAGTGAGGAGGGAAGTAAATCCCCAGTCTTGTCCCAAACCGATAAAATCCAACTCCTTTCGGGCGTCTCTGATCCTCTGTCTGCTCTCTGCTTGTAGTTCCTTCTGCTCAGCTCTTCAACTCAGCTTTTGACCCAGTTTCATCAGTTCAGTCTGTATTTAAAGACTTCTTTTTCCCTCCTCCTCTTAAGGAGGGGTTAGGGGCCTTTCCTGGAAAATGATATCATCTTTTTTCCAGTAAGTGACTGTTGTTCTGTACCTCAACCAGTTTTAACTGGTTCTTGGGGTTTTTCCCCAAAGTTGTTTTTCTCTGCTTTCTGGTACTTTCCAGAACCTGTTAAAAACAAGCTGGTTCCTGTTATTTGCTCAGACGTGCGTCACCACGAGATGAGTTGAGTCGAACCTCCTGACCTTCTGTTCTCTTTCTTCTGCTCAAAACATGTTCAGACTTGTTCAGACTTGCCCTATGGTTACATCAGGCCTCTTTGCTCTTTGTACTTCAACACTTTCTAAGTAAATCACACAATCATACAATGGATTATACAATTCTTATAAATCAATACATTTCATCAGTTGATTACTTATTGATTATTAATAAAACAATAAAACATTTTGATTACACATTATTATTTTTAGCTTGATTTAAAGCAGAAGTTCAGTCTTTTTGTTTTCAGCTGCTGAGGAGAACTTTGATCAGGCTTCACCTTCATTAAAGCTGGTTGTCTGCTATATATCATCACTTCAGACACCAGGTTTATCGACACCCCCTTCTTGAAGTCGGATATTTCTCCTGTTCGGCACCAGGTTCGCTGTAACCTAGCCCTCCTGTTCTCCCTCCCAGGAGTCAACCACCGTCATGTTGTCCAGGTCGGCGTTTGAAGTGGACTGCCCCGCCTGATCTTCATCCGGCGCTGCTCGTTTCCTGGGCACCCGGACCTCCTGGGCCGGGATAGCGGATGGACCTGGTAGGTTGACCTCTGGTAGGTCAGCCGATCTATTAGACTGAAGGGTTGGTGGGATCTCGATCAGGGGTGAACCTACAGGAGTAATGGGTTCTATTATGATCTGCCTCCTGGTCTGCGGGGTCATAGCGACCAGATTGGGCATTTGACGAAGCTGTTTCAGCCGCAGAGGGACAACCTGTAACACTTCAGATTCAGCTGTTTCTGAATGGGTCAAGCCTTCTGGTGTTAAGATCGGAGGCTCAGAATCTGATGGGCTGGTTGGGTCAGTGAGGATCGTGCCATCGGTACTCAGAGGTACGGACTGGCTCGCCTCGCTACTTAAGTATCTGTCAAAGTCATCTAGGTAGTTTTCCAGGAGACTTAGATCGTTATGATCTAACGGAAGTTCAGTTAACCTTCTAGGGGACATCTCCACTTCCATGGGCTCGGCTTCATTCTGGGATGTAGATGGCAAAAGGTCGGGTGGGCCAGCAATTGGTTCCTGGGGCTGGCTGGCTATCTCGGTTGGGGTTGTAGGGATACTAACACTGGCTCGCCTACCTTCTCCCCTGGCTACCATGGGCACGGAGACTACTGGAGGGCTAGTTGTTAACCCTGCCGTTAAAATGACCATGATAGATGAGGACATGAGCTCTTGGGGCTCCTGTGTGACCCTAAAAGAGGGGCCGTGAACCAAGGGCAACCCTGTGGCCAAATGGTAGGCTACATGTCTAGTAGTTTTATTTGTGTTTTCCCAGAGTTTTACAATTACTGGGTAATATGTGGCTCCTGGGGGAATGGCTGTTATAGGTATATAGGGTTCAGAGCCCTCAGCTGAGGTCCAGATGATCTTGCAGGTGCTCTCTATCTCCCAGCACTTTTCTGCAGACACCCGAGGAAGGCTGGCGGGCTCATCAGAGACCAAAATACCATGTACTCCAGTCGTGATTATTACTTTAGAGTGGCAGCCCTGGCACCACCAGGTTGGACCCACGGCCCATAGAAATCGGGTATCTTCCAACCCCAGAAGGCAATAACAGCAGACCGTTTGAGGTCCTATTGCTGTTAAAGTGTCGGGCGCTGAACCTGCATTTTGACTGTCGTGGCTTTTTGGTTTAAAACCTATTCCCTTAATTATCTCTTAGAGTACGGTTTTCTTAAACCGATAAAGGGTGGTTCTACCCTGTCGTCTGGTGATTCCACAATAGGTGCGGGTAATGAATTTCTCCCACTCTTCCAATTGGTTTAATTGTTGAGTTGTTATCACTGTTTTCCAATCACAGTACCCAGGTAACATTAACCCTGAGGTGTTGGATATGCCGTATTTTCTATATGTAACGCTGAAGTATCTTTCCTGCCCTGTAGTTTCTGTTTTTTGGATTTTGCATACGTCACCACAAGGGGTTACTCTAATCCTCTGGATCTGCTGATGGTCGTATGTTTCTTCCTCACAGTGGCAGAGGATGATTTCTCCGGTATTTGTCGTTACTACGAGTTTATCCGGAGCTGTGAAAGCGAACGCCCAGTTGCTGTAGACGGTCGCTGCAGTCAGGATGTAGAACAGCGTCTGCATTCTGCTCCTTATGCCTTCTAAAAAGAGAGTACATGTAATATAACATGGCAAGGCAATCACAATGAATTCAAGGTCTGCCTTACTCTCGGTCCTCATCGTGTCTCTGAAACACTCAACTTCGTATTGCTGGGCCTATACAGGCCGTCAGCTATCCATTGAGCATTTTCCAAACCGATGATACCTCGAGTTTACAGGATTCAAAAATAAATTTAAACATAAAAAGAGAAAAATAAACATTTAAACACTAAATCAATCATTCAAAGTTAATAAAAGTTAGCATAAGCGGGGAGGGGTAAAGCTGTTGTTGGTTACTTGATTATTTCTGTTCTTTCATCATTGGATTGGCATTTCTTTTTACCCTCCTGAGATTCTGCGGCCTTCGCTGCCCTCCGGTGCAGGGGGAGCTGGATCAGGTCTTGGCTTAAAGATAGCGGCATAGGTCATCATCCATACCACTATAGGCATTGTGGTGCAGAGGCTGGCCCAATAGGCCACTGCACATATTCCCCAGACCAGACTCCATCCAATTAAGATGGCTAACTTTTTGGTCCATTTACGTCTGTTCTGTGGTTGCAGGGATACTATCTGATATAGCATATTTGCCAACACTGTTACGGCTACTGTCCCTTCGACTATAGTTGCTACTATTCTCCCGGCGGTACCTCCACAGCTTGTGACTGGTATTGGCACAGGAGTAAGTGCTGCCGCACACTCAAGGCTAATCACTATGGAATCTTCTATCAGCCATGCTGAAATTATAATCTTTTGCAGATAGATGAGTTTGATTCTTCCTAACAGATAGGTGACAAAGAAATGAGGTGATATCTCAGGTCTTCTGAGTATCACATGGGATACAATCACTCTAGCGTACGTCTGAACTGCCACTGGGAATCTTATCAATATTTCCTTACTCCAGTCTCCTGTATGGCAGTAGCACATCCATGCAACCATCGTTAAAAAGTATTCTATATTGCTCCCATTAAAATAGGCTTGACATTCTGACCAAATGGTAAGATTGGGGGTTACAGCAGCCTCTGTCTCCCAATCTATAATACTCACATCGGTTGTTGGAGTACAAGACATGCAGTCGTCTTGGTAGTCCATAGAGATTTTGAATTGCTTCTGTCCTGATCCTTGCTCTTTGCTGCTCCCGGGGTAAGAGTGAGGCTGCTTCCCTGTCTATCTAATTTAAAGCTGAGCCGCACCCTACTCTGGTGGGGGTGGCCTATAGCGCCTCTTCCATGGGCGGCATCCAGCTCTGAGGCATTCTTGCAAGAAAACACGTCCTAATAAGGCAATAGCTATCACCCCGATCATGCTTAACAAATAAGGCCATATTTTAAGGAAGATACTGACTATCCATCCTTCAATAGTTTCTCCACCTTCTTTACTTCACCTACGCCTTTCACCACGTCCGTGACTTTTCGGCCTACTGTGTAACTAACGGTCTCATACCATGCGCAAGTGTGTTCATCTTCATGTGCGCCACATTTCTTCCAGCTTTCCTCTGGATACTGGCATGTGAGATTCGAGTAGATTTTATTCGGGCCTACCAACTCATAGCCATCTATCTCATCGCCTAAGCATAGGCTGCGTCTCACTGCGTGGCCTTCTACTAAAGCTATCATTGAATCTGAGACAAAGGGGACTATCACTCCTTGAATTTGTTTCCTGGGGTGAAGCTGATATCATAATATCTTATCTACGCAGGTACCCTCAGGTACTGATCTTATCCACTTGCCACTGTGTTTTTTCCACACTACCTTTGCTGCGTACAAGGTGTACTCAGATCCATAATAACTCTTACAGTAGCTTTCCCATCCCGGGATCATACCACAAGGCCTTCGGGCTAATTTAATGACACATTGTGTTTTTGCCTTATCACAAGTCATGTGCCATGGTCTGGGACTAACATACCTATCCGGTCTATACAGGGCACTGGCCCATATATCTTGCTCTTTAGAATAGACCGTGGCCAAATACTGATACTTAATCCAGTAGTTATTAGAAAGTTGCAAACATGGGGCTACCCATTCTCTAATTTCTTCTTCCTGAAACCCCCACCATGTTCTAGAGTCATCTCGTTGATGATATTCATGCCATGCTTGGAGTAAGATTTTAACCGTTTCTTGTCTACGTAATTCTGTGCAATCATATCGCCAGGTGGACATAACGGCGACCTCTGTCTCCCATAATCTACATCTGGGTGACGCTCCACTACTCTCCCACACTGAGTTGTTAAGGCTAAGAAAAATTTGCTCGGCTACACATCTGTCTATTTTGTCAAAATCGCCCTTAGGTGCATTGAGAAGCTCATCTGGTTTAGGCAATTTTTGTACATACATGTCTGTATAATACGGTCCCATGAGGCCCTCAGGAGTCCTGGCATACCCCTCCACGAAGTCACCTTCGAAGTGAGGCACCCTAGACACAATCCAGACCCATGGTAATGTCACATTCAACCAGTTCTCATGCCAGGCATTATGTGGGTGGAATATGGCTGCCCAACTCCAGTAATAATAACGCTGATTCTGTACTGGAGTTATGGGTAGATAATTTTGAGTTTGACATTCAGAATTTATGTTCCAACAACAATTTGGTAGCCTACTCCTTTTAGCCTTTTTACATTGCTCTTCCAGGTCGGGTCTGAAAATAATTTTTATCCCATTTATTACTGTTGTCCAGTACTGATGTACCTGCTTTGTTTTGGCCTTAACTGTGGCATGGGGAGGCGGTGTAGGCCGCCTGTTAGATCCCCAATCTGTAGCATTGATTTTGAGCGTTCTTTCATATCGTATTGTGTGGATTACCTTATTTTTGGTCGAATTCAGGTATTTATCTGTGTGATTTCTTCGAATGAGAGGGGGAATCTGGTCACAATCTAAGTGGATGTCACCCCAGAACTCCCGACGAGGGAGAATCGCCTGGCAGCTGTCGTTTTTAGGTGGGGCCGGAAAAATTACTTCACGGTCCCAGTAGCCTTGATGCTTTAATCCAATCAACGGTCGACAAATCCAATCGCAGTGCCACTCGGGGGGTCCGTCCTGGGGCTGTATCCAATTACATCTTGTTGATCGTTTGATCTGATCATTCAAAACTGCTATTCCGATTACTCTTTTTTCTGGTAGTATCATTAGATTTGTGACGACCCAATTGGGTCCGTCAGGTTCTGGTTCGGTGGAATGGTCTGCTACTGTTAAGTTCTCGGCCATTAAAGCCGAGCTCCATCCTGCGGTGACTTTCAGTCTGTTCATCCAGGCCTGATGACCCTCTTTCTTTACTTTATTCCAGGCCGCTATTTGGTTCGGGATGCTCTTTGTCGGGTTCCATGGTAGGGAAATATTTTTTGCTGTGATATCCCAACAGTTCATGTTTGCATATTTTGATCTTCCATGGGCAACTGCCACATGTGTCAGGCTCCAGGGTCTGACTCCGGCTAGGTATAAGATAACCAACAACATTGCTAAGCCTATAAACACTACGAATCCCCGCAGCAGGGTACGTAGGCAGGTTGTTTTATCCAAAATCGTAATCCTTTGACGGTCCTTAGGTCGGTTTGGGGTCGCTTCATCATCGCTTTCATCGCTGCTTGGATCATCATTGTTGGAGTTTCTGTTCCTCATTTGAATCATTTTGAGAGGGGCCCTTGCTCCTTCTTCCTTCGATGTCTTTGCTTTGAGTGTCTGTGGGCTGTCGATACTCGTCCTTTAAGGAGTTCCAGGTATATAGGAGAAGGGTGTGGCAGCCCAGGTTGTAGTCCTTTCCACACCCATTTCCATTGAGTTACTAGCCATTCTTCGGGTTCAAGTTGGGGTCCTGGAAGGCTCCAGCTTTGTTGAAAGTTTGGTCCTGCAGTTATTTTCCGTTGAGCCTTGCAAAGGGCCTCTAGATATTGAAGTGCAGTTGGACCATGTTCTGCTAATGTTTCTATTTGCGTTATCAGGGGATTACTTTGGTATAGGACGTGTACTGTATAACCCTTTCTTGTCCAAGGACAGTGTCTGTGAAATGGTGTGGATTCCCGATATCTTATAATTCTTATAGGCAGATTTTGATTTTCAATCACATACCGTTTTGGGTTATCCATTCTTCTTGTGATAGCTTCCACCATTCTTGGGCTTGTGCTCCAAATTATCATTCCTCCTATCGATACCTCGAAAAATCGGCTCTGGTATGGCTCGTGGTAATTAGGTCCCCATCTGAGCTTTATTTCCTTTCCCCATAGGGTCAGGTAGACCACGTTAAATATTCATGGGGACGTTGGTGGGCAAGGTTGGAGCTGGGTGTCGTATCTAGGGAGGTACACTTGCTTTGAATGTTGTTCCTTTTGGGGATCGTCCAGGTTAGGTCTCCTCTTGTATTGGCGATTGGAATAGAAATAGTTTCTTGTAAGGTCGTCCCATCTGAAGAAGTCAACTTCTGGTTTGTCGAGCCATATTATGCCATTTGTAGTTTTTAAGGCTGGTATCGTCGAGCCAGTTTGTTTGCACTGGATCAGTACGTTGGCTACTCCAGCGCTAAGGGGTTTTGAGTCTATAATATCTTCCTCACGTATGGGGCCCCTGGTGAGGGTGAAATCAGACATGCTCGCTTGGGGTATCTTGTCTTCTGGTAGTCCAGATACGTGGGCTGCTCGGATCCAGATCCTCTGGGATCTCCATTTGTTACTCGCCCTTTATAAAGTTCTACACTGAGCGGTGAGGGGTGGTGTAAGTCTGGTCTTAATCCTCGCCACACCCACTTCCATTATCTGACCGACCATTCAGAGGGTTCTCCTAGGGGTCCCTCCATTGGCTCAAGCTTATCACCAAGATAGTTAATCATTTCATCCCAATCACTGTATCTTTCCATTGCTTCTCCCATCACTCGCCCCACCAGCTCCTCTCTTGCGGCCTTATGTTGATCGTAGGCATCTCCTATCTCCGTCAGCGCTGTTGTCAGGCTGATCAGCGGGTTTCCTCTGTAAGATACTTTTATTCTGTTTGCCGCTCGTATGGGATGTGAATTCCACTTGTCGAGTGGAGTTTGGACTCGGTCATACAACATTTTTAGGGGTAACTGAGTGTTTTCAATCACAACTCGTTCTGGTTCTGCTATTCTCTTGTTGATTTTGGTTCTCAGTGTTGGGTTTGTGGCCCAAATTATCAGTCCTCCCAGAGAGATCTCACAGTACTCTGTTTGGTGAGGTTCTTCATAGTTTGGGCCCCATTTGAGTGTGATTAGCTTATTCTGTATTTCCAACTGGACCATATTAAAGATCCATGGTGTTCCCATCGGGCTAGGGTTATATGGGAATTTTAAGTTATCACTCAACAGGGTTAGGCCAGGGATTCTGTGGCTAGCTCTAGTGAGATCTGCTTCTCTAAACGTCTGCAGATGGGAATTATAATAATTTCTTGTTTTTGCTTGAAAATTTGAAAAGTCCTTCTTTGGTCTGTCTAATTCCACCACTTGGCCTCTTACAAGCAGGGCCGGCTTATATATCTCAGTTCCGGGTGCTTGAAACAACATATTCTGTACTTCTTCTTCAGTTGTATGGCTACCCTGAGTATTAAAGGCATTTACTTTATACTTCCACGATGGTAAGGCTGCTATTGCATTGGTTTTAACACGACACATTTCAATCG
Organism: Nematolebias whitei; assembly: GCF_014905685.2. NCBI lineage: Eukaryota > Metazoa > Chordata > Actinopteri > Cyprinodontiformes > Rivulidae > Nematolebias > Nematolebias whitei. The sequence goes on along the minus strand of NC_056508.1, from coordinate 3,504,886 downwards.
GCATGATCTGTTTTACATGCCCTATTTTCTTCCAGATGTGGCTTGGGCTTTTTATTGTTTTTCTTAGAGGTTCTTTACCTTTTCTCTTCTCGCGATGACTCCCAGCGATGAGTCCAGCGACCCCTTGTTCATTTCCTACTTGCGCGCTTTCTTGTTCGCATGCTTCCATTTTCCTTGGAATGCTTTTTTGGCCCAACTTTTCAGTCCTTTTTTCTCAGTTTTGTTTGTTACTGGCTCCTCCGAGCAGTTTTTGTATTCCTTAATCGGGTGGGCTGTGGCTCCCACCGAGTACGTTCCTTCGTCTTCCTGGATCGGGTGGACTGCGGCTCCCACCGAGTACACTCCCTAGTATGGTGCAATGACCATCTGCACGGAAATTTTAACCCTCTGGGTGGAGTCGGGCTTTGTGGGCGTTCCTGCCCTCTGTGCAGCAGTTTCGGGGATCTGAAGCACTCCTTTCCTCTCCCAAGCTTCAGGGGTTACCAAAAATTCGACTGTTTTCTGCATGGGTTTAGCTTCGTGCCTGGCCCATCCATCCAGACTAGTAGTATAATAGTACAAGTTATTACGTCTGGTTCCGGTCTCTCGGGGGACGTCTGGCAGGGGCACCAGGGGGACTTCCTGGCTCATAATTACCTCCGTAATCAGCTGAGCCCATGTTGTTAACTCCCAGGGCCCTGTCCAGCCTCTCTGTCCAGCCTCACCGGTTTCTTCGTCAGGTAACATGCCTGCTTCTTCTTTTTTGCTCCCTGCGCCTGTTTGGTTTCGAAGTACTCTAAAAACTAGGGGGAACTGCTGAGTGCCGAGGGGGGCATTCCTTTTCTTACCCCTCGAAGAATCATAGGGCCAGGCTTGTTGTACAGCCTGCTCGAGCAAATCTCTGGGATTTAACTTTTTCCTGTGCGGCTGCTTCTCTTTTCTTTCTTCTAGCTCTCCTAGTTCTGGATATAATGGTGGGGCTGAAGGTGTTACCTTTAGAGAGCTGTAGATGAGTTCTTGGTCATACTGCTGTTCAGTCAGAGATCCCTCTAAGGTCTTGGTTTCTTTTTCATCAAGTTGAGCCTTGAAAGATTTGAGGGGACTGTGATACCTTCTTACTTGCCAGCCCATTGCCCTCTCAGAGTGCAGTAGTTGGCCTTCCTCCATCTGTGTGTCACAGGCTGAACAGTATTTCACTTCGGTTCTATCCCACTCGCATGCACAGTCTTTTGGGCCTTTGTTGCTTTTATCCCATTGTGTGATGATAGTTGCTCGAGGTAATGTGGTAATCTTGCATTCTCCACAAATGAATGCATCCATCACCTTTACAGGTTTTAGTTGCAGCTGTCGTGCGTCCATCTTGTTTGTTTTCAGTTTGATGGGCTTCTTCTTCCCTGGTCCTTCCCAGAGAAGAGGTAATCCACTTGGTTTCAGGCAGAGCGTACAGTTGTTCTCCAGCAGGCTCCACTTGAAGGTCTCTCCTTCCTTTGACTGGTATCCTTTCTTTGCATACTCCAATGTGCTCAAGGCCCTACCCGTCCAAAGCCCTGAGACTGTTCTTCTTAGTTTCACTCCCCCGCATATAGTGGCCATTCTAATATAGGGGAGCATGGTGCTTGGTTCTGTGGCCATACTCTGGTTTCTGGTTTCAACTAGCTGTAAGGATGGTACCATTTGTTGTTTTCTGTTTGTGTCTGTGTTTCCCTAGTGTTTCCTCGTCAGTTTAATTGTTGCCACCTTTGTCTCGTCACACCTGTTGTAATCACGTCTGGTCTCGTCCTTGTATATAAGCCTCCTGTTCTGTGTTGTTCCTTTGTCGGGTCGTATTCGTTGGGTCTCCTGTGTTCTCCTGCGTCTTCCCTGAGTTTCCTGAGTCCCTTCTGAGTTTCCCTCCTGAGCCTTCTATTGATGTAAGTTTTGCTGCCACGTCAGCTTATTGTTTAGTTCTTTTTTCATCATTAAAGATATCTATTTTTGTAATCTGCCGAGTTGAGTCCTGTCTGCACTACTGGGTTCGTTCCTGACCACCAAATCCTGACACTAGCTAGGAATTGGCTTCAGTTGCTCTATTCCTTGGATCCCCTTCTTCTCTAGCTCAACTGTGTTTTTATCTAACACTTTTCTCACTCTGTCTGTGGTGTTATATTTGGGCTTCCCTGCAACTGCTGATGGGTGATCCTGTGCTCTGACCCACACCTTCTGTCCCACCCTGAATGGGGCCTCAGAGTCTGACTGTTCTTCTTTATCCCCAGAGCTCCGCCCAACTTAAGGCGTGCTAAACCGTCATTGGTTGAGCTCTTCTGAGGGGGAGGGTCTACTAGCTCGTCTCCTGTCATTCACGGCTTGACCTATCTCCACAGTTTTAGTACGCCATTCTTTGGTATTAGCATTTTTAGCTATCCAATTTTTGACTAAGCCTATGGTTCTTTCTGCTACTCCATTGGCTTGAGGTGTGTAAGGAGGCGAATAAACGCGCACAACTCCAAAAGTCTGACACCAGTGATCTACCTGTGCATTGTGGAAATGTGTCACGTTATCAGTTCTCAACTCCTTTGGAACTCCTAACGACCCACAGACCTGCTCCAGCATACTAACAACACTGTTGCCATTAGCTTTTCTAGCTGGTTTCACTACCACGTACCCTGACATCGAGTCTACCAGCACTAGAAGGTATTTCTCTCCTTTCTTGCCTGTGACTCCCATAGGCCCGGCTACATCCATGCATACTGAGCCCCATGGTGTGGTACTTTTGATGGTCTGTCCATCCACTCTGTGCCCTCACCTTCCTGCGTTGTATTGACCGCATACTTCACAGTTTTGCAACACCTTGCGGACCTGTTTCAACGGGACCCAGAGCTCCTGACACTCCAACTCCTTACGTGTGGGTTGTACGCCTGCATGACCTAGACCCTCATGCACGCTCCGTACAACCTGCTCCACGTACTTCTCTGGGACTCTCCGACCTTAGGAGGTTCTGTCCCACTCCTCGATCCTGACAAAGACTATTTTTCTCTGTTGTACATAACGGTCTACTTCTTCGTTACCTTGCCAGTATTTTCCTTCTCTAGTGTGGGCCTTCTGGTGATCTACTTCTAACTTCAGGTTTAGCCTGATTTCAGCTATTTTCTTCCACAAGTCATGGTGAGCTACCACTTTGCCCTTCGCACTTTCAAATCCATTTTCTTCCCAGATGGCTAGAACCTCATTTAGAGCTTGTGCACAATAGTGGCTGTCTGTCACTACTTTAGCTGTTCTTATTCTCTTCTGAGTTAATTCTAGTAGCCCTTCGAGTACTGCCGTAACTTCTCCTGTTTGTGCACTTCCCTGAACTCTCCCCCTTCTATGGCAGCACTCGTTCCCCTGATATTTTAGGATAAATCCCCAGTGTGCTACCTGATCTGACCCTTTTTTGGATCCATCCGTGTAGAGAGTTCAGTCGTGCTGCTTCGGTTCTTCGGGCACTTCTTTGGCTGCTTTTTTACTCACTGGCTGTGCAGGGCCTATCTCCAAATCGGGATCCAATAGAATATCTTCCCATCTACCCCACCTGGTGTTAGTAGCTTTGGTACTTTCTATCATCCCTTTCCTGAGATACTTGTGCACTTGGCTTTGTGTCACTACTCTAATAGGCTGCCCCTGGGCCAAATCTTTTAATGTCCCCCAGTATCTAGCAAGCACTGCCAATTCTTTTTCTTCCTGAGGAAACTTTTTCTCTACTGAGGTCAGGGTGTAACTCCATAGAGTAACCAATCCACCATTTTCGTTCTTCACGGCTATCATTGCATCATCACTATCACAGCTGACTTCAGCTATGAGTTTTGTCATTAGGCTTCTTGGTTCTAGCCTTACAGCTTCCTGAATCTTTTTCCTAAGTTCTTCTAAGTCCTGTTGGTTTCCGTTTGCTAGCTGAACTGTTAGGTGTCCTACTGTTTTTAGGTTCCTGCGGGTCATAGACACCTCTGCTCCGGAATCTATTAGGTAAGGTTCTCCTTCCACTTTGGTGTAGATTTCGTCTCCCTCCCAATAGGCATCTTCCAGAGTGACCCGCAACCTTTCTGCCATTATTTAGCTGGCCCTCCACTCCCTTTCTCACAGGATTCATGGAGGGCTCTTTTCTCTTCTGGGGTTAGTTTTGCATATTCTTCTGGGGGTAGGTATTTACTCCCTTTCTGTGGTGTGGAGCTTGAAGCTGGGGCTGAAAATCGTTTTGGTTGTTGGTCCCTGTATTGTGGCTCTGACTGTCTCGGTGGTCGTTCTCTGTACTGTGTCTGTTGAGGGGCCTTTTGCGTCGGCTTCGGTGGTTTTTGGCTTTGCTTTATCTCACTTTTCTTCTTCTCTTCCCAGAACAGCTGTTCTAGATCGTATGATTTTACTGCTTGGTCTATTTGGGTGACATTAGTTTCATGAGGCATTCTGGCAAAGGCGAGTTCTCCCCTTCTCGCCTTGGATACAATCCTTAAGGCTTTAACGTACCTTTTAGGGGGAATTACTTGTTTGAGTTGATACCAAACTGGGGTGAGGCGTTGGCCTTGATCCATGGGTACTCTTGCCCGCTGAATGTGAGAGTCCTCATCGTCCATATCTTCCAGGACCAGTTTTTCATATTGGCTTTGAGCCGATTCCCCTTTACTCATTGGGTTTGTAGTGACATTGCCCAGCCACAACTTTTTTGCTGCATCACACTCAGTGGAGCTAACTACCATGGGCCACACATCTTTGATATATTCTTCGGTGGTCTCCTGGGGTTGTTTTTCCCTCACTAAAGTTTTCAGCTTTTTATACTCACGATAACTGTCAGTCTCTGGGCCTGGGGCTTGGTTTTGTCTAGCCTGCCTGGGCTCAAGGGTTGATTCAGGTACCTGATACGGTGGATTTGTCTCGGCCGGGTACATGTCATCTTCCTCATCGGCCAATATTTCATCTCGGAATTTTCTTTCTGTTTCTTGGGCATATTTGTAGGCCGTCTTTTTCATTCTTCTCAGCATCACATCATGTACAATTCCTAAGTACGCGGTCCTAAACTTACTGGTTAAGGGTTTGTGGGCTGCTAATGTGGGGTATGAGGGCATCATTAAAATGTTGGCCCATTCTCCCAAAGTAGCTTTAACAGTCAGTTCCACTGTCTCCTCTGATCTGTCTGCCCATACTGGTGGAATGTCATAGTGATTCTGGCCAGTTTCAGGGATGTAAGTTCGGCGCCCATCACTCGCCTGTACTGGGCCCCAACTCAAGTCCCTGGCTAACCTTTCTGATGCTCTATGTACGTCCAGTATTTCTACTCCCTTCTTTTGTCCTTTTCTTTGTCCTATTCGTAATGGCTTAACTGGACTGTCATACTGGCCTGCTATTGATTCTAGACTGGCACTACCTTCATCATCGGTGTCTTCCTGACTTGGGTCTGCATCAGGTTCTCCCTGGGAGCTCTCTTCGTCATCTTCCTCACTCTCTATGTTTAAAGGTTGTATCTTTGTTAATATTTCTCTCTTTGGCTGTCCTTCTCGTGAGTCTGCTCCGCTTCTGCGTCATATTGTGGTTGAACTTTTCAGGTCATTTTCTGAGGGTGAGGTCAGGGGCGTTTTCGACCCCTGAGGACTGATCCTGAACGGGTCTTCACTTTTCTTGGCTCCCGGTGATGTTAATGATTTTTCTGTGTCTTCTTTCCCTAACTTTAGGGGTTCCTTGATTGGTTTTTCCTCTGGTTTTGTCATTGCGGCCACGACTCTGGATTTTCGATCTTCACCTAGATGAGTGGGAGTCACTATTATCATTTCTTTTAAGTGGGCTTCCGCTGGCATGTCTTTGGCCAGGTATGTCATTGAATTGACTGCTACTCTCTCAGCTATTTCCCACTGCAGATGATGGGACCGGAGCCCATCTATCCCTATCACTATGCGCCTGAAGCCAAACTCTATGGCTCGGAACACTCCTTTCTGCAAAGCTTCTAACATTTCGCTGAGGTAGCTGGTATTATCGGTTGCTTCTTTATAGCTTCGAATTGGGATGTGTATTATTGCATAATACGGAGCATCAGCTCCACTGGTCATTCTTGTTTTTGGCTCTGTGCTATTTGGTTCACCAACAAGTTGTTTTATTTCAGCTTGGTACTCCCTGCCAGCTACTTTCTTTAGAGCTTTTCTGTAAGTCGAGTTATGGATTTTATACTTATGATTTGTAAACACCAGTAATGCATCCGCCTCTATAGACCATGGTTTCCCTATCACCTGGTATACTCGAGTACCATTTTGAAACTTCACACATTGAGTCCCCTTTGGGAGTGGTTCTAGAGTGGGACCAGAGTGGGACAGAACCTGTTTGAGCCCCGCTGTTTGCCTGATTTCCCTTTTTGGTTTCTTTTGGGAATTTTCTTTTTCATCTTCCTCTTGACTGGAATATGACTCGGATTCTGGTTTTAGGTGTTTTTATTTAGCTTTCTTTTTTCTGTGAGTTTTTGGGGTTTCCCCTGAGGGACTCTTTTTAAGATTCTCTTGCTTATTCGGCTGATCTTTTAGTGGTTCCGTCAGCTCCTGTTTTCGCACTCCTCGTAACCCCCTTTCTGTCCACCCAGTTTCAGTGGCTTCGAGTTTCCCAATCCTCTCCACTATGCTTTGGGCAAGAAGGTCTAGGTTCTTGTTAACCTGTTTCATATACTCTTTACCTCCTGTGTACTCCTCATTACTTCCTTCAGATTTGGTTTCCCCCTTGAGTATACTTGTGAATAATCTTAGTTGCTCTGCTCTGGTTTCTTCGTCTGTATCAAAGTCTGAATTGTATTTGGGAGTTTCCCTGTACGCACTCAGGTTTGGAGTGGAGCTCACAAACGTGGGGGGGTGATGAGAGGCTGGAAGGTAAGCTCTCTTTTTTGGCTTCGCACCTCCTGGGTTTTCTCCTTCTATTTTAATTTGGAGGGGGGTATATTCTTTATAACCTCGTCCCCCTCTGGTTCTCTTTGGTCTTCTTCACTCTCCGACGCTTCAGGGGTATGTGTGATGGAATTTTGCTCACTTTTCAGGTCCCTCTCTGTCTTTCTTTCTTTCCTATATTCCCTCATTCCTGCCAATTCTTCTTCACACTCCTTATATTTTGCCGTTGCCCTTACTATAGGGTGTATAATGATCCCTTCTAATCCTGTCACTTTGGATATCATCTTTACTATGGGGTCATATTCGACTGAGGGACTAATTACTGACACAATTGTTGCATCTTTTTGTGCTTCTATCTGTTGCACCCACCATTGCAACCATTTTTTAACTTCCTTTTTTGATTTTGCTTCGCCTGGGTCTCTTGTTACTACTGTTTGAACTCCCCGCCGGACTTTTGTACAGAAGAACACCCCTTTTTCTTCTATAAATTTCTTCAGTCCTTGCTCTAGGACTCCTTCAACTACCTTGGGATTACTTTCTTTTAATATTTCCCTTACTACTGGATTCCAGGTATCATACCCTTTTCCATACAGGATGATTTCCACCTTGGTCACTCCTTCTGCTGATTGTTCTCCTGTACTTTGTACAATTGACTTTTGGCCATCTGTCTTTCCTTCTACTGGCTTCTGTTCTTCTTGGCTTGTCTGAGTCGGCTTGGAACCTCCTAGCTCTGCACTCATCGATGCCCCTTCTGAGGCCATCGTTATGTCTTTTCTTGTCGGGTCAAGGTCGTCAGTCCTCAAAGTCTCCAGACTTTATCCTAACGTTTTGGACTAGGACAGACTAGCTGCTTGCCTACGACTCTGGATTATGGTCAGTAACCCTCGTAAGCCTTCTACCCCTTCTCACTAGCCTCTAGTGATCTATTGGGGGTACTGACTGGGGGGTCTCCCAGCCACTAACAACTCCTTACTCTCTAGAGCTGTTCTATCGACACCTATCAGTCCTCTGTAGCGCGCCTTCACTTCTGGGGGGTCTTTATTCCTTTAAAAAGGGTCCCATCTGGGGTGCCATGTTTTGCTTTCAGATAAGCAAAGGTAACCACTGGAAGTAGCGATAAGCACCTTTGCTTGCAGCCTCTCCTCTAAGGGGTCCGGAGACTAACTTCAGCACCGGGGTATTACCTACAGCTGTCTAAAGTAGCCTCATTAAGGCTGCGACGAGGTGATTCATCCAGAATATTAACGACCTTAAATCCGTGAGTCACACCCTGATCTCACTCTGTTACCTCAAACCTCCAAGCAGCAGGGATGGATCTTCTGGTCCAGAGAAACTCACGTTGTGGCCGCTCACCTCTTACTTTAGCGTTGCAATTGTTAACTGTTCTGGTAATCTTTAGGGCCCTGGAAATGGGCAC
>NC_056508.1:3465731-3496530 GCF_014905685.2 Nematolebias whitei | reverse complement strand
GAACCGACAATGACAGAACTGACAGACAGACTTTATATACACACAACCAGGACATGACACAGGTGACGATAATCAAAACAATCAATTCAGACACAAGGGAGAACAGACAGGGGGAAGGCCCACTAGAAGGTGCCATCCTGACACCATCCAATTAAGACGGCTAATTTTACGATCCATTTACGTCTATTCTGTGGTTGCAGGGATACTATCTGATATAGCATATTTGCCAACACTGCGACGGCTACCGTCCCTTCGAATATAGTTGTCACTATTCTGCCGACGGTACCTCCGCAGTTTGTGACTGGTATTGGCAAAAGAGTAAGCGCAGCCGCACACTCAAGGCCCATCACTATGGAATATTTTATCAGCCATGCTGAAATCATGATCTTTTGCAGATAAGTGAGTTTGATTCTTCCTAACAGATAGGTGACAAAGAAATGAGGTGATATCTCAGGTCTTCTGAGTATCACATGGGATACGATCACTCTAGCGTACGTCTGGACTGCTACTGGAAATCTTATTAATCGTTCCCTACTCCAGTCTCCTGTGTGGCAGTAGCACATCCATGCAACCATTGTTAAAAAGTATTCTATATTGCTCCCGTTAAAATAAGCTGGACATTCTGACCAAATGGTGAGATTGGGGGTTACAGTAGCCTCTGTTCCCCAATCCATAGTACTCACATCGGTTGTTGGGGTACAAGACTTGCAGTCGCCTTGGTTGTCCATAAGAGTTTACGAATTGCTTTTGTCCTGATCCTCGCTCTTTGCTGCCCCGGGGTAAGAGCGAAGCCGCTTCCCTTTCTGTCTAATTTAAAGCTGAGCCGCACCCTGCTCCGGTGGGGGTGGCCTATTGCCCCTCCTCCACGGGCGGCACCCAGCTCTGAGGCATTCCTGCAAGAATACACGTCCTAATAAGGCAACAGCTATCACTCCGACCAGGCTTAACAAATAAGGCCATATTTTAAGGAAGATACTAACTATCCACCCTTCAACTGTTTCTCCACCTTCTCTGATCACTTCTCCTACGCCCTTCACTACGTCCGTGACTTTTCGGCCTACTGTATAACTAACGGTCTCATACCATGCGCAAGTGTGCTCATCTTCGTTTGCGCCACATTTTTTCCAACTTTGCTCTGGATACTGGCATGTGAGATTCGAGTAGATTTTGTATGGGCCTACCCACTCATAGCCATTTATCTCATCCCCTAAACATAAGCGGCGTCTTACAGCGTGGCCTTCAGCCAGAGCTATCATTGAATCTGAGACAAAGGCGACTATTACTCCTTGAATTTGTTTCCTGGTGTGAAGCTGATGTCCTAATATCATACTTTCGCAGGTTGTGCCCTCGGGTACTGATCTTCTCCACTTGCCATTATATTTTTTCCACACTACTTGTGCCACGTGCATGGTATTTTCAGTCCCATAATGACTCTTACAGTAGCTCTCCCATCCTGGTATCTCACTACAAGGCCTTCGAGCCAATTTAATGACACATTGTGTTTTTGCCACATTACAAGTCATGTGCCATGGTCTGGGACTAACATACCTATCTGGTCTATATAGGGCGCTTGCCCATAGATCTTACTCTTTAGAATAGACCGTAGCTAAAAACTGATACTTAATCCAATAGTTATTAGAATGTTGCAAACACGGGGCTACCCATTCTCTAATTTCTTCTTCCTGAAACCCCCACCATGTTCTAGAGTCATCTCGGTGATGATATTCATGCCAAGCTTGGAGCAAGATTTTAACCTTTTTTTTGTCTATGTAATTCTGTGCAGTCATATCGCCAAGTGGACATGACGGCGACCTCCGTCTCCCATAATCTACATTTGGGTGATGCCCCATTGCTCTCCCACACTGAGTTATTAAGACTAAGGAAAATTCGTTCAGCTACACATTTATCTATTTTGTCAAAATCACCCTTGGGTGCACTGAGAAGCTCATTTGGTTTTGGCAGTTTTTGTACATACATGTCCGAATAATATGGTCCTACGAGGCCTTCATGAGTCCTGGCATACCCCTCCACGAAGTCACCTTCGAAGTGAGGCAGTCCAGGAGCAATCCAGACCCATGGTAATGTCAAATTTAGCCAATCTTCATGCCAGGCATTAGTCGAGTGGAATATGGCTGCCCAGCTCCAGTAATAGTAACGCTGGTTCTGTACTGGAGTTATGGGTAGATAATTTTGAGTGGTACATTCGGTATATAGGTTCCAATAACAAAACGGGAGCCTATTCTATTTAGTTGTTAGACATTGTTGTTTCAGGTCGGGTCTGGCGACCTTTCCATCTTTTACTTGGTGCGGTTCTACCCACATCATTTTAACCTTAGCTACTGTTCTGGGAGGTTGTGTAGGTCGCCTGTTGGATTCCCAGTCTGTAGCATTGATTTTGAGCTTCTTCTCATGTCTTACTGTGTGGATTACCTTATTTTTGGTCGAGTTCAGGTATTTGCCTGTGTGATCTCTTCGAATGAGAGGGGGAATTAGGTCACAGTCTAAGTGGATATTACCCCAGAATTCCCAACGAGGGAGTATTGCTTGGCAGCTGTCGTTTTTAGGTGGGGACGGAAAAATTACCTCGTGGTCCCAATAGCCTTTACGCCTTAATCCAATTAACGGTCGACAGCTCCAATCGCAGTGCCACTCGGGGGGTTCATCCTGAGGTTGTATCCAATTACATCTTGTTGTTCGTTTGATTTGATCATTCAAATCTGCTATCCAGATGACTCTTCCATCCGGCAGTATCATTAGATTTGTGATGACCCAACGGGGTCCGTTAGGTTCTGGTTCGGTGGAATGGTTAGCTACGGTTAGGTTCTCGGCCACTAAAGCCGAGCTCCATCCTGCAGTGACTTTCAGCCTGTTCATCCAGGCCTGATGACCTGCTCTCTTCACTTTATTCCAGGCTGCCGTTTGGTTCTGGATGCTCTTTGTCGGGTTCCATGGCAGAAAAATGTTCTTTGCGGTGACATTCCAACAGGTCATGTTTGCATATTTTGATCTTCCATGGGCCACTTTCACATGTGTCAGGCTCCAGGGTCTGACTCCAGCTAGGTATAAGATAACCAACAACATTGCTAAGCCTATTAACACTACGAATCCCCGCAGCAGGGTTCGTAGGCAGGTTGCTTTGTCCAAAATCGTAATCCTTGAACGGTCCTTAGGTCGGTTTGGGGTCGCTTCATCATCGCTTTCATCGCTGCTGGAATCATCACTGTTGGAGTTTCTGTTTCTCAGTTGAATCATTTTGAGAGGGGCCCTTGCTCCTTCTTGCTCGATGTCTTTGCCTTGAGTGCCTGCGGGCTGTTGATACTCGGCCTTTAAGGAGTTCCAGGTATAGAGGAGAAGGGTGTGGCAGCCCAGGTTGTAGTCCTTTCCACACCCATTTCCATTGAGTTACCAGCCATTCTTTGGGTTTGCGTTGGGGTCCATATATACGTGTGGTAGGGCCATGTTCTGCTAATGTCTCTATTTGCGTTATCAGGGGACTTCCTTGGTATAGGACGTGTACTACATAACCTCGTCCTGTCCAAGGCCAGTGCGTGTGACCTGGTGTGGTTATCCAATGCCTCTCAATTCTTATATGCAGGTTTTGATTTTCGATCACGTACCGTTTTGGGTTATTCATTCTTCTTGTGATAGCTTCCACCATTTGCGGGCTTGTGCTCCAAATTATTATACCTCGTATCGAGATTTCGAAAAATCGGCTCTGGTATGGCTCGTGGTAATTAGGTCCCCATCTGAGCTTTATTTCCTTTCCCCATAGGGTCAGGTAGACTACGTTAAATATCCATGGAGACGTTGGTGAGCAAGGTTGGGGCTGGGTGTCGTATCTAGGGAGATATACTTGCTTTGAATGTTGTTCCTTTTGGGGTTCGTCCAGGTGAGGTCTTCTCTTGTACTGGCAATTGGAGTAGAAATAGTTTCTCGTGTGGTTGTTCCATTTGGAGAAGTCAAATTCTGGTTTGTCAAGCCATATTATGCCATCTGTAGTCTTTAAGGCTGGTATTGTTGAGCCAGTTTGTTTACATTGGATCAGTACGTTGGTTTCTCCAGCACTAAGGGGTTTTGTGTCTATAATATCTTCCTTACTTACGGAGCTCCTGGTGAGGGTGCAATCAGACATGCTTGCGTAGGGTATCTTGTCTTCGGGTAGGCCGGGTACGTGGGCTGCTTGGATCCAGATTCTCTGGGATCTCTGTTTGTTACTCGTCCTTTATAAAGCTCCACGCTGAACCATGAGGGGTGGTGTAGGTCTGGTTGTAATCCTTGCCACACCCACTTCCATTATCTGACCGACCAGCCGGAAGGTTCTCCTAGGGGTCCCTCCATTGGCTCAAGCTGATCACCGAGATAGTTAATCATCAGCGCTGTTGTTAGGCTGATCAGCGGGTGTCCTCTGTAAGATACTTTTATTCTGTTTGCCGCTCGTACGGGATGTGAATTCCACTTGTTGAGGGGGGTTAGGACTCGGTCATACAACATTTTTAGGGGTAACTGAGTGTTTTCAATCACCACTCGCTCTGGTTCTGCTATTCTTTTGTTGATTTTGGTTCTCAGTGTTGGGCTCGTGGCCCAGATTATTAGTCCTCCCAGAGGGATTTCACAGTACTCTGTTTGGTGAGGTTCTTCATAGTTTGGGCCCCATTTGAGTGTAACCAGCTTATTCTGTATTTCCAACTGGACCATATTAAAGATCCATGGTGTTCCCATCGGGCTAGGGTTATATGGGAAGTTCAAGTCATCTCTCAACAGGGTTAGGCTGGAAATTCTGTGGCTAGCTTTAGTGAGATCTGCTTCTGCAGATGTGAGTTATAATAATTTCTTGTTTTTGCCAGGTAATTTGAAAAGTCCTTTTTTGGTCTTTCCAATTCCACCACTCGGCCTCTCACAAGTAGGGCCGGCTTATATATCCTGTTTCCGGATGCTCGAAACAACAAATTATGTACTTCTTCTTCAGTTGTATGGTCACTCTGAGTATCGAGGGTGTTAACTTTATACTTCCACATTGGTAAGGCTGCTATTGCTCTGGTTTTAACGCGACACTTTTCAATAGGCATAATTTGCTTTACGTGCCCTATTCCCTTCCAGATGTGACTTGGGCTTTTTATTGTTTTCCTTAGAGGTTCTTTACCTTTTCTTTTCCTGCGATGACTCCCAGCGATGAGTCCAGCGACCCCTTGTTTAGTTCTTACTTGCGCGCTTTCTTGTTTGCATGTTTCCATTTTCCTTGGAATGCTTTCTTGACCCAACTCTTCAGTCCTTGTTTTTTCTCAGTTTTGCTCGGTACAGGCTTCTCCGAGCAGTTTTTGTATTCCTCAATCGGGTGGGCTGTGGCTCACACCGAGTACATTCCCTGATATTTGTATTCCTCAATCGGGTGGACTGTGGCTCCCACCGAGTACATTCCTTGGTATGGTGCAATGACCATCTGCACGGAAACTTTAACCCTCTGGGTGGAGCCGGGCCTTGTGGGCGTTCCTGCCCTCTGTACAGCAGTTCCGGGGATCTGAAGTGCTCCGTTTCTTTCCCAGGCTTCAGGGGTTACTAAGTATTCGGCAGTTTTTTGCACGGGTTTAGCCTCGTGCTTGGACCATCCATCTAGGCTAGTGGTATAATAATACAAGTTGTTACGTCTGGTTCCGGTCTCTCGAGGGACGTCTGGCAGCGACACTAGGGGGATTTCCTGGTTCATGATTACTTCCGCAATTAGCTGAGCCCACGTCGTTAACTCCCAGGGCCCTGTCCAGCCTCCTTGTCGAGCCTCACCGGTTTCTTCGTCAGGTAACATGCTTGCTTCTTCTTTGCTCCCTGCGCCTGATTGGTCTCGAAATACTCTGAAAACTAAGGGAAACTGCTGAGTACCGAGGGGGGCATTCTTTTTTTTACCCCTCGAAGGATCATAGGGCCAGGCTTGTTGCACAGCCTGCTCGAGCAAGTCTCTGGGATTCCAATTTTTCCTTTGCTGCTGCTTCCCTTTTCCTTCATTTAACTCCCCTAGTTCTGGGTATAGAGGTGGGGCCGAAGGTGTTACCTTTGGCTCTTGGTTATACTGTTGTTATGTTAAGGATTCCTCTGAGGTTTTGGTTTCCTCCTCTTCGAGCTGAGTTTTGAAGGATTTGAGGGGACTGTGATACCTCCTTACTTGCCAGCCCATTGCTCTTTCAGAGTGTAGTAGTTGGCCTTCCTCCATCTGTGTGTCACAGGCTGCACAGTACTTTATTTCGGTTCCGTCCCATTCGCATACACAGTTGCTTGGGCCTTTTCCGCTTAAATCCCATTGTGTGATGATATTTGCTCGAGGTAATATGGTAATTCTGCATTCTCCACAAATGAATGCATCCATCACCTTTACAGTTTTTATTTGCAGCTCCCGTGCATCCATCTTATTTGTTTCAGGTTTGATGGGCTTCTTCTTCCCTGGTCCTTCCCAACGAAGAGGCAATCCACTTGGCTTCAGGCAGAGCGCACCGTTGTTCTCCAGCAGGCTCCACTTGAAGGTTTCTCCTTCCTTTGACAGGTATCCTTTTTTCGCATACTCCAATGTGCTCAAGGCCCTACCCGTCCAAAGCCCTGAAACTGTTCTTTTTAGTATCACTCCCCCACATATAGTGGCCATTCTAATATAGGGGAGCATGGTGCTTGGTTCTGTGGCCATTCTCTGGTTTCTGGTTTCAACTAGCTAGGAATTGGTTTCAGTTGCTCTATTCCTTGGATCCCTTTCTTCACAAGCTCAACTGTGTTTTTGTCTAACACTTTTCTTACTCTGTCTGTGGCATTATATTTGGGCTTCACTGCAACTGCTGATGGGTGATCCTGTGCTCTGACCCACACCTTCTGTCCCACCTTAAATGGGGCTTCAGAGTCTGACTGTTCCTCTTTATCCCCAGAGCTCCGCCCAACTTTGGGTGTACTAAACCGTCGTTGGTTGAGCTCTTCTGAGGGGGAGGGTCTACCAGCTCGTCTCCTATCATTCAAGACCTGACCTATTTCCACAGTTTTAGTACTCCATTCTTTGGTGTTAGCATTTTTAGCTATCCAATTTTTGACTAAACCTATGGCTCTTTCTGCTACTCCATTGGCTTGAGGTGTGTAAGGAGGCGAATAAACGCGCACAACTCCAAAAGTCTGACACCAGTGATCTACCTGTGCATTGTGGAAATGTGTCCCATTATCGGTTCTCAACTCTTTTGGAACGCCTAACGACCCACAGACTTGCTCCAGCATACTAACAACACTGTTGCCATTAGCTTTCCTAGCTGGTTTCACCACCACGTACCCTGACATCGAGTCTACCAGCACTAGAAGGTATTTATCTCCCTTCTTGCCTGTAACTCCCATAGGCCCAGCTACATCCATGCACACTGAGCCCCATGGTGTGGTACTTTTGATGGTCTGTCCATCCACTCGGTGCCCTCACCTTCCTGAGTTGTATTGACCACATACTTCACAGTCTTGCAATACCTTGCGGACCTGTTTCAACGGGACCCAGAGCTCCTGACTCTCTAACTCCTTACGTGTGGGTTGTACGCCTGCATGACCTAGACCCTCATGCACGCCCCATACTACCTGCTCCACGTACTTTTCTGGGACCCTCTGACCTTCCGAGGTTCTGTCCCACTCTTTGATCCCGACAAAGACTATTTTTCTCTGCTGTACATAACGGTCTACTTCTTCGTTGCCTTGCCAGTATTTTCCTTCTCTAGTGTGGGACTTCTGGTGCTCTACTTTTAACTGCAGATTTAGCCTGATCTCGGCTATTTTCTTCCACAAATCATGATGAGCTACCACTTTGCCTTTTGCACTTTCAAATCCATTTTCTTCCCAGATGGCTAAATCCTCATTTAGAGCTTGTGCGCAATAGTGGCTGTCTGTCACTACTTTAGCTGTTCTTATTCTCTTGTGAGTTAATTCTAGCAGCCCTTCAAGTACTGCCGTAACTTCTCCAGTTTGTGCACTTCCCTGAAATCTCCCCCTTCTATGGCAGCACTTGTTCCCCTGATATTTGAGGATAAATCCCCAGTGTGCTACCTTATCTGACCCTTTTTTGGATCCATCCGTGTAGAGAGTCCAGTCGTGCTGCTTCGGTTCTTCGGGCACATCTTTGGCTGCTTTTTTACTCACTGGCTGTGCAGGCCCTATCTCCAAATCGGGATCTAATAGAATATCTTCCCATCTACCCCACCTGGTTTTAGTAGCTTTGGTACTCTCTATCGTCCCTTTCCTGAGATACTTGTGCACTTGGTTTTGTGTCACTACTCTAATAGGTTGCCCCTGGGCCAAATCTTTTAATGGCCCCCAGTATCTAGCAAGCACTGCTAATTCTTTTTCTTCCTGAGGAAACTTTCTCTCTACTGAGGTCAGGGTGTAACTCCATAGAGTAACTAATCCACCATTTTCATTCTTTGCGGCTATCATGGCATCATCACTGTCGCAGCTGACTTCAGCTATGAGTTTTGTCATCAGACTTCTTGGCTCTAGTCTCACAGCTTCCTGAATCTTTTTTCTAAGTTCTTCTAAGTCCTGTAGTTTTCTGCTGTCCAGACCCATAGTTTCTTCCTGTTCGTTTCACTGTCATTTTCTTTTTTCTTTAGGCAGGCATACAGTGGTTTGGCATATCTCTGATAATTAGGGACATGATCTCTCACATAATTACACAGTCCTAAGATCTTCTGTAACTCGTTTTTGGACTCAGGAGGCTGAATTTGCTCGAGTTTCTCCCTATACCCTTCTGAGAGTCCTAGGTCTGCTGTTACTTGAAACCCTAAATAATTCACCTGGAACTGTCCAAGTTGGCATTTTTTCAAATTCAGTTTTAATCCTGCCTCTGTGACTCGCTGCACCACCTTAGCTAACCTTTCCAGGTGTTCTTCCTCTGTGTCATATGCGATAAACACATCATCGATGTAAATTGTGGCGCCTAAGTCTTTGAGCATGTCCATCACGACCGACTGGAATACATTAGGAGAGTTTTTATATCCCTGTGGTAAACGTTGCCAAACATAACTTTTTCCTTCGTGGGTAAAAGCTGTCTTTCCCTGTGATTGTTTTGCCAGCCTAAGAGAGAAAAATCCATTCGCTAAATCGATGCAAGATTTGTATTTTTTAACTTGCAGAGTTTTTAGGGTGCCCTGCGGGTTGAGTAGGCTCGCTATGTTGGCTACTGTTCGTCTGTTAAGGGCTTTAAAGTTAATCACTGGTCGCCATCCTCCTCCTGCTGATTCGGGTTTCTTTACTGCCTGGATTGGGCTGTTAGTTATGGGATTCGTTTCTTCTCTGATAATCCCTAAAGCTCCTAATTCCTTCACAATCTTGTTCATTTCCTCAACTGCTCCTGGATTTAGGGGATATTGTCTCATGGGCAGGTGTACCCCTCCCTCGATTATATGTACAAACTTTGGGCCTAGGTCTCCGCAATCATTTTTAAATCTGGCTATTGAGGCTTTCTCTAGAATTTGTTTTAACTTCTCTTTCCCAGCCGGGGAGAAGTCACTCTCATCTATTTTTTGTTTTGTCACTTCTGGGATATTTACAGGTTTATACCAGTCTTCAGACTCATGTTGTTCGTGTGTAAGCCATATTTTTACTAGTCTAGATTTTAACTTCTCTAACCTTCTATTTAAGGCCCTTTGGTTCTTCTTTGGTTTCCTTAGTTCTTTTAAGTCTGTGATTGTCATAAGGTTATAAGGCCCTTTCATCCACACAATTCCTTGCCATAACCCATAAGGCATCATTTCAATTTTTCCGTTTGCTAACTGAACTGTAAGGTGTCCTACTGTCTTTAGGTTCCTGCGGGTCATAGACACCTCTGCTCCGGAGTCTATTAGGTAAGGTTCGCCCTCCACTTTAGTGTAGATTTTGTCCCCCTCCCAATAGGCATCTTCCAGAGTGACCCGCAACCTATCTGCCATTATTTAGCTGGCCCTCCACTCCCTTTCTCATGGGATTCATGGAGGGCTCTTTTTTCTTCTGGGGTCAGTTTTGCATATTCTTCCGGGGGTAGGTATTTACTCCCTTTCTGTGGTGTGGAGCTTGAAGCTGGGGCTGAAAATCGTTTTGGTTGTTGGTCCCTGTATTGTGGCTCTGACTGTCTCGGTGGTCGTTCTCTGTACTGTGTCTCTGACTGTCTCGGGAACTGTTCTCTGTACTGTGTCTGTTGAGGGGCCTTTTGCGTTGGCTTCGGTGGTTTTTGGCTTTGCTTTATCTCACTTTTCTTCTTCTCTTCCCAGAACAGCTGTTCTAGATCGTATGATTTTACTGCTTGGTCTATTTGGATGACATTAGTTTCATGAGGCATTCTGGCAAAGGCGAGTTCTCCCCTTCTCCCCTTGGATACGATCCTTAAGGCTTTAACGTACCTTTTAGGGGGAATTACTTGTTTGAGTTGATACCAAACTGGGGTGAGGCGTTGGCCTTGATCCATGCGTACTCTTGCCCTCTGAATGTGAGAGTCCTCATCGTCCATATCTTCCAGGACCAGTTTTTCATATTGGCTTTGAGCCGACTCCCCTTTACTCATTGGGTTTGTGGTGACATTACCCAGCCACAAATTTTTTGCTGCATCACACTCAGTGGAGCTAACGACCATGGGCCACACATCTTTGATGTATTCTTCGATGGTCTCTTGGGATCGTTTTTCCCTCACTAAGGTTTTCAGCTTTTTGTACTCACGATAACTGTCAGTTTCTGGGCCCGGGGCTCAGCTTTGTTTAGCCTGCCTTGGCTCAAGGGTTAATTCAGGCACGTGATATGGTGGATTTGTCTCGGCCGGGCACATGTCATCTTCCTCATCGGTCGATATTTCATCTCGCAATTTCTTTTCTGTTTCTTGGGCATATTTGTAGGCCGTCTTTTTCATTCTTCTTAATATCACATCATGTACTATTCCTAAGTAAGCGGTTCTAAACTTACTGGTTAAGGGTTTGTGGGCTGCTAACGTAGGGTACGAGGGCATCATTAAAATGTTGGCCCACTCTCCCAAAGTAGCTTTAACAGTTAGTTCCACTGTCTCCTCTGACCTGTCTGCCCATACTGGTGGAATGTCATAGTGATTTTGGCCAGCTTCAGGGATGTAGGTTCGACGCCCATCACTCACCTGTACCGGGCTCCAACTCTAGTCCCTGGCCAACCTTTCTGATGCTCTATGTACGTCCAGTATTTCTACCCCCTTCTTTTGTCCTTTTCTTTGCCCTATTCTCAATGGCTTAACTGGACCCTCGTATTGGCCTGCTATCGACCCCAGACTGGCACTTCCTTCGTCATCGGTGTCTTCCTGGCTCAGGTCTGCATCTGGTTCTCCCTGTGAGTTCTCTTCATCACTTTCCTCGCTCTCCCCGTTTAATGGTTGTATTTTTGCTAATGTTTTACTCTTTAACTGTCCCTCTTGTGAATCTACGCCACTGCTGTGTCGTCTTGTGGCCGAACTTTTCAGGTCCTTTTCTGAGGGTGAGGTCAGAGGCGTTTTCGACCCCTGAGGATTGATCCTTAACGGGTCTTCACTTTTCTTGGCTCCCGGTGATGTTGATGATTTTTCTTTGTCTTCTTTCCCTAACTTTAGGGGTTCCTTGATTGTTTTTCCCTCTGGTTTTGTCATGGAGGCTACGATCCTGGATTTTCGATCTTCATCTAGATGAGTGGGGGTTACTATAATCATTTCTTTTAACTGGGCTTCTGCTGGCATGTCTTTGTCTAGGTATGTCATTTAGTTGACTGCCACTCGTTCGGCTATCTCCCACTGCAGATGGTGGGACCGTAGCCCATCTATCCCTATCACGATGCGCCTGAAACTGAACTCTATGGCTCGGAATACTCCTTTCTGCAAAGCTTCTAACATTTCCCTGAGGTAGCCAGTGTCACTGGTTGCTTCCTTATAGTTCCGAATCGGAATGTGTATTATTGCATAATATGGAGTGTCAGCCCCACTGGTCATTCTCGTTTTTGGCTCTGTGCTATTCAGTTTACTAACAAGATGATTTATTTCAGCTTGGTACTCCCTACCAGCTACATTTTTAGAGCTTTTCTGTAGGTCAAGTTATGGATTTTGTACTTATGATTTGTAAACACCAGCAATGCATCCGCCTCCATAGACCATGGGGTCCCTATCACCTGGTACACTCGGGTACCATTTTGAAACTTCACGCATTGAGTCCCCTTCGGGACTGGTTCAAGGACTGGCTTGAGCCCTGCTGTTTCCCTGATTTTCCTTTTTGGTTTCTTTTGGGACTTTTCTTTCTCATCATTTTGACTGGAATATGACTCTGATTCTAGTTCTTGGTGTTTTTCTTTAGTTTTATTTTTTCTGTGAGTTTTTGGGGTTTCCCCTAAGGGGCCCTTTTTAGGCTTCTCTTGCTCACCCGGCTGGTCTTTTAGTGGTTCCGTCAGTTCCTGAGTTGGCACCCTTCGCAACTCCCCCTCTTTCCATCTTGCTCCGGGTGTTGTAAGCGTTTCCATCTTCTCCACTATACTTTAAACAAGAATGTCTAGGTTTCTGTTAAGTTTTTCCTTATACTCTTCACCCTCTGACCACTCAACATTACTTTCTTCGGATTCAGTTTCTTTTTTGAGTCTACCTATGAATAATTTTAGTCGCTCTGCTTTTAGTTCCTCGTCCGTATCTAAATCTGAGTTGTATTTGAAAGCATCCCTGTACTTACCCAGGTTTGGAGTGGAGCTCACAAACGTGGGGGGGGGGGGGGGGGGTGATGAGAGGCGGGAATAAAGGCTCTCTTTTTTGGCTTCACATCTCCTGGGTTTTCTCCCTCTGTTTTAATTTGGAGGTGGGGTATATTCTTTTTAACCTTATCTTCCACTGGTTTTCCTTTGTGTTCTTCTTCGCTTTCCGACTCTTCAGGGGCATGTGCGACGGAGCTTTGCTCACTTCTCAGGTCTATCTCCGACTTTCTTTCTTTCTTATATTCTCTCATTTTTGCCAATTCCTCTGTATACTCCTTGTATCTTGCCGCAGCTCTTGCTTCAGGGTCTATGGTGATCCGTCCCAATCCTGTTACTCTGGTTATCATTTTTACTAAGGGGTCATACTCAGCTGAGGGACTAATTACTGACACTATTGTTGCATCTCTTGGTGCTTCTATCTTTTGCACCCACCATTGCAACCATTTTTTAATTCCTTTTTTGATTTTACTTCGCCTGGGTCTTATAGTACTACTGTCTGAACTCCCTGCCAGGCATTTGTACAGTAAAACACCCCATTTTCTTCCATATATTTTGTCAGATTTTGTATTAGGATTTCCTCGACTATCTGGGGATTACCTTCTTTTAGTATTTCCTTTATCGATGGATGCCAGGTACCATATCCTTTTCCATACAGGAGGACTTCCATTTTTGTCACTCCTTCTGTTGACTGTCCTACTGAACCCTGTTCGGCTGACTTTTGGCCGTCTGTCCCTCTTTCTACTGGCTCCTGTCCTTCTTGGCTTCCCTGAGTCGGCTCGGATTCTCCTAGCCCTTTACTTGTCGGTGCCCCTCCTGAGGCCATCGTTATGTCTTTTCTTGTCGGGTCAAGGTTGTCTGTCCTCAAAGTCTCCAGACTTTATCCTAACGTTTTGGACTAGGACAGACTAGCTGCTTGCTTACGACTCTGGATTATGGTCAGTAACCCTCGTAAGCTTTCTACCCCTCCTCACTGGCCTCTAGTGATCTATTGGGGGTACTGACTGGGGGTCTCCCAGCCACTAACAGCTCCTTTTTTCTAGGGCTGTTCTATTGACGCCTATCAGTTCTCTGTAGCGCACCTTCACTTCTGGGGGGGTTTCTATTCTTTAAAAACACATCTCACCGCTGCCACCATGTCTTGCTTTCCCATAAGCAAGGTAACCACTGGGTTAGTGATAAGCACCTTGCTTGCAGCCTCTCTTCCAAGGGGTCCGGAAGCTAACCTCAGCGCCGTGGTATTACCTACAGCTTTCTAAAGTAGCCTCATTAAGGCTGTGACGAGGTGATTCATCCAGAAAATTAACGACCTTCTATCCGTGAGTCACACCCTAATCTCACTCTTTTACCTCGATCCTTCCAAGCAGCAGGGTTGGGTCGTCTGGTCCAGAGAAACTAACGTTATGGCCGCTCACCTCTTAATTTAGCGTTGCAATTGTTATCTGTTCTGGTAATCTTTAGGGCCCTGGAAAACGGGCTCAAGGGTGTTGTCACTCACTGGCTAGGAAACCTTTTTAAAACCTCCAATTTTTATGTTGTTAAAGTTGAACCAAGCTTCACCATGTGTCTGTTCTGTGTGGATGAAATAATAGTCCAGATTTATACGTTTTGCTTTGCTTTAATCAATAATTCTCACAGGGGGTACAGCAACAGGCACAATTTTATAATGATTAATTCATGATTACATGGGAGAGTGGTGGCGCAGAGGTTAGAGAGGTGGGCTTGTGATCTGAAGATCGCCGGTTCACGCCCCGGCCCCGACAACATCAAAATTGTGGGTGGGGTAGGTGAAACACCCACACTCGCCCCCACCCTCATTCGCCCCACTCTGGGCCCATGAGCAAGGCCCTTAACCCCACCATGTGCTCCCTAAACAGGTCTCTCTTGAAAATGAGTTTTCGTGGCTCAATGAGACTAACCTGGATAAATAAAGGCTAAATGAAACAAATAATAATTACATAGGATACACTTTCTTCACTAAGTAAGGCGATAGATTCTTCCTGACGACTTCTGATCCCCAAGAGCCCTTGGGGACCTGTGAACACTACCTTCACTCGGACCTTTCACACATCAAGCCAAAAGATGTTCTCTCTCAACTCTCTCATTATCCAGAAACACCTCCGAGCAAAACTCACTAGTACCCAGTTAAATACCCTTAAATTTATCCTGTATGCTGTGATTCTAACCTGATAGATTAATTTATTTAGAGCAGATGGACGGGGAAGTCCTCTTACCATGATTCTGAGATCACCCTCAAAGAACTTCTGTGATGGTAAGAAGCATATTTCCAGTCTCCCAGGAGGGGAGTACAGGGCAACCCCAAAGCAATCACAGCTATCCCAAATTGAAAAGATCAGAGCTTTGGACGGCCCAAGCCAAGCTATTGTTAGAAGTTTGAAGCTCCTCCAGTCTTGTTATTGACAAGTGAAGACTTAAATCCAATCCCGTTTCAGCGAGAAGAGAAGTAAATACCAGCCTCGTCTCAAACTGGTAAAATCCAACTCCTTTGGGTTCCTCTGATCCTCTGAGCTGCTTCTGCTTGTAGTCCCTTCTGCTCGACTCTTCGACTCAGCTTTGACCACGTTTCATCAGTTTAATCTTTATTTAAAGACCCCTTATCCTCCTCCACTTAAGGAAGGGTTAGAGGTTCTTCTTGGAAAATTACATCATCCTTTTTCCAGTATGTGACTGTTGTTTTTGTATCTTAACCGGTCCTAACCGGCCTTTTGGGTACTTTCCGCAAAGTTGTTTTTCATTGCACTTTCCTTTTTTCATACTAACCGTTTTTTGGGGTACTTTCCACAAAGTTGTTTTTGCTCAGCAGTGTACCAGCATGAGAGGAGCCAAGGGGAACTCTATGACCTTTTGTTCTCTTCCCTTCTACTTAAGAAATTTTCAGACTTGTTATGGTACATCAGGTCTAGATCTGCTGCTTCATTCCAACACTTTTCAATAACAAGTAAATCATACAATCATACAATCGATTACACAATTCTTATAAATCATTAGTCGAGTACTTGCTGATCATTGGTAAATCACTTTTTTGATTACACATTTGTATATTTAGCTTGATTACGATTTTTAAAGCAGAAGTTCAGTTCTTTGTTTTCAGCTGTGGAGGAAAATGGATCAGCCTTCACCTCATTAAAGCTGGTTGTTCGTTACTCCATCATTTGGACACCAGGTTTATCAACACCCCCTTCTTGAAGTCAGATCCTTCTCCTTTTTGACGCCAGGTTTGCTGTATCCTAGCACTGTTCTCCCTCCCAGGAGTCAACCACCGTCATGTTGTCCAGGTCGGTGTTTGGCGTGAACTGTCCCGCCTGATCGTCATCCAGTGCCATTCGCTTTCTGGGCCCCCAGGCTTGTTAGGCCTTGTCGGGGGGTTGACCTAGCAGGTTGACCCCTGGTAGGTCAGCCGATCTGTTAGACTGAATGGTTGGTGGTTCTTCGATTAGGGGTGAATCCACAGGGGTAATGGGTTCTATAACCATTTGCCCCTTGGCTGGTGGGATCTTTGCAACTAGATTGGACATTTCACGGAGCAGATTCAGCTTCAGGGGGACAACCGTCAACACTTCAGTTTCACCTATTTCTGAAAGGGGGAGCCTGTCTGGTGTTAAGGTCGGGGGCTCAGAATCTGCTTGGCTGGTTGGGTCAGTGAGAATGGTGCCATCGATACTCAGGGGTCCAGACTGGCTCGCCTCACTACTCAGGTACCTACTGAAGTCATCCAGGTAGTTATCCAAGAAACTTAGAGTACTGCGTCCTAATGGGAGTTCGGGTGACCTTCGGGTCATCTCCACTTCCATGGGCTCGGCATCATACTGGGACTTTGCTGATAAAGGGTTGGGCGGGTCAGTGGTCGGTTCCTGGGGCTGGCTGGTTATCACGGTTGGGGTCATAAAGATATTAACACTGGCGCGTCTACTCTCTCTCGAGGCTACCGTGGGTACGGAGACTACCGGAGGGGTGGTTGTCAACCCTGCTGTTAAAGTGGCCGAAATTGATGAGGACATGGGTTCTTGTATGAACTTAAAGGAGAGGCCGTGAACCAAGGGTAACCCTGTAGCCAAATGATAGGCTACATGCCTGGTAACTTTGTTGGTGTTTTCCCAGAGCTTTACTATCACTGGGTAATATGTGGCTCGTGGGGGGATGGCTGCTGTAGGCATATAGGGGTCAGAGCCCTCGGCTGATGTCCAGATGATCTTGCAGGTGCTCTCCGTCTCCCAGCACTTTTCTGCAGACACTTGAGGGAGACTTTCGGGCTCATCTGAGACTAGAATACCATGCACCTCCGTCGCGATCACTACCTTAGAGTGACAGCCTTGGCACCACAAGGTTGGACCCACCGCCCATAGGAAACAGGTTTTCTCCAACCCTAGAAGGCAATAACAGCAGACCGTTGAAGGTCCTGTTGCTGTCAAGTTGTTGGGGCACTGTACCTGCATGGTGACTTTTGGGACCTTGGTCTAAATCCTATACCCTTAATTGCTTTTTACAGTAATGTTTTCTTAAACTGATAAAGGGTGATTCTACCCTGTCGTCTAGTGATCCCACAATAAGTGTGGGTAATGAATTTCTCCCACTCTTCTAATTGGTTTATTTGTTGGGTTGTTATTACAGTTTTCCAATCACAGTACCCAGGTAGCATCAACCCTGAGGTGGTGGAGATTCCCTATTCCCTATATGTAACTCTGATGGATCTTTCCTGCCCTCTAGTTTCTGTTATCTTGATCTTGCATTCGTTACCACAAGGTGTTTCTTTAATCCTCTTGATCTGCTGATGGTCGTATACTTCCACTCAACTTCATATTGCTGGGCCTGTACAGGCCGTCAGCTATCCGTTGAGCCTTTTCCAAACCGATGATACCTCGAGTTTACAGGATTCAATAGCAAAATTAAACACAAAAAGAGAAAAAATAAACATTTTAACACTAAATCAATCAATCAGAATTAATAAAAAAAATAGCGTGAGCGGGGAGGGAATAAGCTGTTGTTGGTTACGTGATTATGCTTGTTCCTTCATTTTTGGAGGATTGGCTTTTCTTTTCACCCTCCTGAGATTCTGCCGCCTTCGCTGCCCTCCGGTACAGGGGGAGTTGGATCAGGTCTCGGCTTAAAGATAGCGGCATAGGTCATCATCCATACCACTATAGGCACTGTAGAGCAGAGGCTGGCCCAATAGGCCACTGCACATATTCCCCAGACCAGACTCCATCTGTCAGGATTTCTCGTGGCAGATCAGGACAGAAGAACCCAGTTGCGCAGGCAGGACTCAGGAGGCAAATGTATGAAATAAAAATACTTTTAATAATAATAATAATAAATCAAAAAGGCTGACATGGCAGCAAAACTTACATGGCCTCTAGAAACACGATCACTCAGGCAGGACAAGACAGGACATACCCAACGATGAACCGACAATGACAGAACTGACAGACAGACTTTATATACACACAACCAGGACATGACACAGGTGACGATAATCAAAACAATCAATTCAGACACAAGGGAGAACAGACAGGGGGAAGGCCCACTAGAAGGTGCCATCCTGACACCATCCAATTAAGACGGCTAATTTTACGATCCATTTACGTCTATTCTGTGGTTGCAGGGATACTATCTGATATAGCATATTTGCCAACACTGCGACGGCTACCGTCCCTTCGAATATAGTTGTCACTATTCTGCCGACGGTACCTCCGCAGTTTGTGACTGGTATTGGCAAAAGAGTAAGCGCAGCCGCACACTCAAGGCCCATCACTATGGAATATTTTATCAGCCATGCTGAAATCATGATCTTTTGCAGATAAGTGAGTTTGATTCTTCCTAACAGATAGGTGACAAAGAAATGAGGTGATATCTCAGGTCTTCTGAGTATCACATGGGATACGATCACTCTAGCGTACGTCTGGACTGCTACTGGAAATCTTATTAATCGTTCCCTACTCCAGTCTCCTGTGTGGCAGTAGCACATCCATGCAACCATTGTTAAAAAGTATTCTATATTGCTCCCGTTAAAATAAGCTGGACATTCTGACCAAATGGTGAGATTGGGGGTTACAGTAGCCTCTGTTCCCCAATCCATAGTACTCACATCGGTTGTTGGGGTACAAGACTTGCAGTCGCCTTGGTTGTCCATAAGAGTTTACGAATTGCTTTTGTCCTGATCCTCGCTCTTTGCTGCCCCGGGGTAAGAGCGAAGCCGCTTCCCTTTCTGTCTAATTTAAAGCTGAGCCGCACCCTGCTCCGGTGGGGGTGGCCTATTGCCCCTCCTCCACGGGCGGCACCCAGCTCTGAGGCATTCCTGCAAGAATACACGTCCTAATAAGGCAACAGCTATCACTCCGACCAGGCTTAACAAATAAGGCCATATTTTAAGGAAGATACTAACTATCCACCCTTCAACTGTTTCTCCACCTTCTCTGATCACTTCTCCTACGCCCTTCACTACGTCCGTGACTTTTCGGCCTACTGTATAACTAACGGTCTCATACCATGCGCAAGTGTGCTCATCTTCGTTTGCGCCACATTTTTTCCAACTTTGCTCTGGATACTGGCATGTGAGATTCGAGTAGATTTTGTATGGGCCTACCCACTCATAGCCATTTATCTCATCCCCTAAACATAAGCGGCGTCTTACAGCGTGGCCTTCAGCCAGAGCTATCATTGAATCTGAGACAAAGGCGACTATTACTCCTTGAATTTGTTTCCTGGTGTGAAGCTGATGTCCTAATATCATACTTTCGCAGGTTGTGCCCTCGGGTACTGATCTTCTCCACTTGCCATTATATTTTTTCCACACTACTTGTGCCACGTGCATGGTATTTTCAGTCCCATAATGACTCTTACAGTAGCTCTCCCATCCTGGTATCTCACTACAAGGCCTTCGAGCCAATTTAATGACACATTGTGTTTTTGCCACATTACAAGTCATGTGCCATGGTCTGGGACTAACATACCTATCTGGTCTATATAGGGCGCTTGCCCATAGATCTTACTCTTTAGAATAGACCGTAGCTAAAAACTGATACTTAATCCAATAGTTATTAGAATGTTGCAAACACGGGGCTACCCATTCTCTAATTTCTTCTTCCTGAAACCCCCACCATGTTCTAGAGTCATCTCGGTGATGATATTCATGCCAAGCTTGGAGCAAGATTTTAACCTTTTTTTTGTCTATGTAATTCTGTGCAGTCATATCGCCAAGTGGACATGACGGCGACCTCCGTCTCCCATAATCTACATTTGGGTGATGCCCCATTGCTCTCCCACACTGAGTTATTAAGACTAAGGAAAATTCGTTCAGCTACACATTTATCTATTTTGTCAAAATCACCCTTGGGTGCACTGAGAAGCTCATTTGGTTTTGGCAGTTTTTGTACATACATGTCCGAATAATATGGTCCTACGAGGCCTTCATGAGTCCTGGCATACCCCTCCACGAAGTCACCTTCGAAGTGAGGCAGTCCAGGAGCAATCCAGACCCATGGTAATGTCAAATTTAGCCAATCTTCATGCCAGGCATTAGTCGAGTGGAATATGGCTGCCCAGCTCCAGTAATAGTAACGCTGGTTCTGTACTGGAGTTATGGGTAGATAATTTTGAGTGGTACATTCGGTATATAGGTTCCAATAACAAAACGGGAGCCTATTCTATTTAGTTGTTAGACATTGTTGTTTCAGGTCGGGTCTGGCGACCTTTCCATCTTTTACTTGGTGCGGTTCTACCCACATCATTTTAACCTTAGCTACTGTTCTGGGAGGTTGTGTAGGTCGCCTGTTGGATTCCCAGTCTGTAGCATTGATTTTGAGCTTCTTCTCATGTCTTACTGTGTGGATTACCTTATTTTTGGTCGAGTTCAGGTATTTGCCTGTGTGATCTCTTCGAATGAGAGGGGGAATTAGGTCACAGTCTAAGTGGATATTACCCCAGAATTCCCAACGAGGGAGTATTGCTTGGCAGCTGTCGTTTTTAGGTGGGGACGGAAAAATTACCTCGTGGTCCCAATAGCCTTTACGCCTTAATCCAATTAACGGTCGACAGCTCCAATCGCAGTGCCACTCGGGGGGTTCATCCTGAGGTTGTATCCAATTACATCTTGTTGTTCGTTTGATTTGATCATTCAAATCTGCTATCCAGATGACTCTTCCATCCGGCAGTATCATTAGATTTGTGATGACCCAACGGGGTCCGTTAGGTTCTGGTTCGGTGGAATGGTTAGCTACGGTTAGGTTCTCGGCCACTAAAGCCGAGCTCCATCCTGCAGTGACTTTCAGCCTGTTCATCCAGGCCTGATGACCTGCTCTCTTCACTTTATTCCAGGCTGCCGTTTGGTTCTGGATGCTCTTTGTCGGGTTCCATGGCAGAAAAATGTTCTTTGCGGTGACATTCCAACAGGTCATGTTTGCATATTTTGATCTTCCATGGGCCACTTTCACATGTGTCAGGCTCCAGGGTCTGACTCCAGCTAGGTATAAGATAACCAACAACATTGCTAAGCCTATTAACACTACGAATCCCCGCAGCAGGGTTCGTAGGCAGGTTGCTTTGTCCAAAATCGTAATCCTTGAACGGTCCTTAGGTCGGTTTGGGGTCGCTTCATCATCGCTTTCATCGCTGCTGGAATCATCACTGTTGGAGTTTCTGTTTCTCAGTTGAATCATTTTGAGAGGGGCCCTTGCTCCTTCTTGCTCGATGTCTTTGCCTTGAGTGCCTGCGGGCTGTTGATACTCGGCCTTTAAGGAGTTCCAGGTATAGAGGAGAAGGGTGTGGCAGCCCAGGTTGTAGTCCTTTCCACACCCATTTCCATTGAGTTACCAGCCATTCTTTGGGTTTGCGTTGGGGTCCATATATACGTGTGGTAGGGCCATGTTCTGCTAATGTCTCTATTTGCGTTATCAGGGGACTTCCTTGGTATAGGACGTGTACTACATAACCTCGTCCTGTCCAAGGCCAGTGCGTGTGACCTGGTGTGGTTATCCAATGCCTCTCAATTCTTATATGCAGGTTTTGATTTTCGATCACGTACCGTTTTGGGTTATTCATTCTTCTTGTGATAGCTTCCACCATTTGCGGGCTTGTGCTCCAAATTATTATACCTCGTATCGAGATTTCGAAAAATCGGCTCTGGTATGGCTCGTGGTAATTAGGTCCCCATCTGAGCTTTATTTCCTTTCCCCATAGGGTCAGGTAGACTACGTTAAATATCCATGGAGACGTTGGTGAGCAAGGTTGGGGCTGGGTGTCGTATCTAGGGAGATATACTTGCTTTGAATGTTGTTCCTTTTGGGGTTCGTCCAGGTGAGGTCTTCTCTTGTACTGGCAATTGGAGTAGAAATAGTTTCTCGTGTGGTTGTTCCATTTGGAGAAGTCAAATTCTGGTTTGTCAAGCCATATTATGCCATCTGTAGTCTTTAAGGCTGGTATTGTTGAGCCAGTTTGTTTACATTGGATCAGTACGTTGGTTTCTCCAGCACTAAGGGGTTTTGTGTCTATAATATCTTCCTTACTTACGGAGCTCCTGGTGAGGGTGCAATCAGACATGCTTGCGTAGGGTATCTTGTCTTCGGGTAGGCCGGGTACGTGGGCTGCTTGGATCCAGATTCTCTGGGATCTCTGTTTGTTACTCGTCCTTTATAAAGCTCCACGCTGAACCATGAGGGGTGGTGTAGGTCTGGTTGTAATCCTTGCCACACCCACTTCCATTATCTGACCGACCAGCCGGAAGGTTCTCCTAGGGGTCCCTCCATTGGCTCAAGCTGATCACCGAGATAGTTAATCATCAGCGCTGTTGTTAGGCTGATCAGCGGGTGTCCTCTGTAAGATACTTTTATTCTGTTTGCCGCTCGTACGGGATGTGAATTCCACTTGTTGAGGGGGGTTAGGACTCGGTCATACAACATTTTTAGGGGTAACTGAGTGTTTTCAATCACCACTCGCTCTGGTTCTGCTATTCTTTTGTTGATTTTGGTTCTCAGTGTTGGGCTCGTGGCCCAGATTATTAGTCCTCCCAGAGGGATTTCACAGTACTCTGTTTGGTGAGGTTCTTCATAGTTTGGGCCCCATTTGAGTGTAACCAGCTTATTCTGTATTTCCAACTGGACCATATTAAAGATCCATGGTGTTCCCATCGGGCTAGGGTTATATGGGAAGTTCAAGTCATCTCTCAACAGGGTTAGGCTGGAAATTCTGTGGCTAGCTTTAGTGAGATCTGCTTCTGCAGATGTGAGTTATAATAATTTCTTGTTTTTGCCAGGTAATTTGAAAAGTCCTTTTTTGGTCTTTCCAATTCCACCACTCGGCCTCTCACAAGTAGGGCCGGCTTATATATCCTGTTTCCGGATGCTCGAAACAACAAATTATGTACTTCTTCTTCAGTTGTATGGTCACTCTGAGTATCGAGGGTGTTAACTTTATACTTCCACATTGGTAAGGCTGCT
This sequence comes from Nematolebias whitei, assembly GCF_014905685.2. NCBI lineage: Eukaryota > Metazoa > Chordata > Actinopteri > Cyprinodontiformes > Rivulidae > Nematolebias > Nematolebias whitei. Next base: position 3,473,407 of record NC_056508.1, on the reverse strand, counting down.
ATTGCTCTGGTTTTAACGCGACACTTTTCAATAGGCATAATTTGCTTTACGTGCCCTATTCCCTTCCAGATGTGACTTGGGCTTTTTATTGTTTTCCTTAGAGGTTCTTTACCTTTTCTTTTCCTGCGATGACTCCCAGCGATGAGTCCAGCGACCCCTTGTTTAGTTCTTACTTGCGCGCTTTCTTGTTTGCATGTTTCCATTTTCCTTGGAATGCTTTCTTGACCCAACTCTTCAGTCCTTGTTTTTTCTCAGTTTTGCTCGGTACAGGCTTCTCCGAGCAGTTTTTGTATTCCTCAATCGGGTGGGCTGTGGCTCACACCGAGTACATTCCCTGATATTTGTATTCCTCAATCGGGTGGACTGTGGCTCCCACCGAGTACATTCCTTGGTATGGTGCAATGACCATCTGCACGGAAACTTTAACCCTCTGGGTGGAGCCGGGCCTTGTGGGCGTTCCTGCCCTCTGTACAGCAGTTCCGGGGATCTGAAGTGCTCCGTTTCTTTCCCAGGCTTCAGGGGTTACTAAGTATTCGGCAGTTTTTTGCACGGGTTTAGCCTCGTGCTTGGACCATCCATCTAGGCTAGTGGTATAATAATACAAGTTGTTACGTCTGGTTCCGGTCTCTCGAGGGACGTCTGGCAGCGACACTAGGGGGATTTCCTGGTTCATGATTACTTCCGCAATTAGCTGAGCCCACGTCGTTAACTCCCAGGGCCCTGTCCAGCCTCCTTGTCGAGCCTCACCGGTTTCTTCGTCAGGTAACATGCTTGCTTCTTCTTTGCTCCCTGCGCCTGATTGGTCTCGAAATACTCTGAAAACTAAGGGAAACTGCTGAGTACCGAGGGGGGCATTCTTTTTTTTACCCCTCGAAGGATCATAGGGCCAGGCTTGTTGCACAGCCTGCTCGAGCAAGTCTCTGGGATTCCAATTTTTCCTTTGCTGCTGCTTCCCTTTTCCTTCATTTAACTCCCCTAGTTCTGGGTATAGAGGTGGGGCCGAAGGTGTTACCTTTGGCTCTTGGTTATACTGTTGTTATGTTAAGGATTCCTCTGAGGTTTTGGTTTCCTCCTCTTCGAGCTGAGTTTTGAAGGATTTGAGGGGACTGTGATACCTCCTTACTTGCCAGCCCATTGCTCTTTCAGAGTGTAGTAGTTGGCCTTCCTCCATCTGTGTGTCACAGGCTGCACAGTACTTTATTTCGGTTCCGTCCCATTCGCATACACAGTTGCTTGGGCCTTTTCCGCTTAAATCCCATTGTGTGATGATATTTGCTCGAGGTAATATGGTAATTCTGCATTCTCCACAAATGAATGCATCCATCACCTTTACAGTTTTTATTTGCAGCTCCCGTGCATCCATCTTATTTGTTTCAGGTTTGATGGGCTTCTTCTTCCCTGGTCCTTCCCAACGAAGAGGCAATCCACTTGGCTTCAGGCAGAGCGCACCGTTGTTCTCCAGCAGGCTCCACTTGAAGGTTTCTCCTTCCTTTGACAGGTATCCTTTTTTCGCATACTCCAATGTGCTCAAGGCCCTACCCGTCCAAAGCCCTGAAACTGTTCTTTTTAGTATCACTCCCCCACATATAGTGGCCATTCTAATATAGGGGAGCATGGTGCTTGGTTCTGTGGCCATTCTCTGGTTTCTGGTTTCAACTAGCTAGGAATTGGTTTCAGTTGCTCTATTCCTTGGATCCCTTTCTTCACAAGCTCAACTGTGTTTTTGTCTAACACTTTTCTTACTCTGTCTGTGGCATTATATTTGGGCTTCACTGCAACTGCTGATGGGTGATCCTGTGCTCTGACCCACACCTTCTGTCCCACCTTAAATGGGGCTTCAGAGTCTGACTGTTCCTCTTTATCCCCAGAGCTCCGCCCAACTTTGGGTGTACTAAACCGTCGTTGGTTGAGCTCTTCTGAGGGGGAGGGTCTACCAGCTCGTCTCCTATCATTCAAGACCTGACCTATTTCCACAGTTTTAGTACTCCATTCTTTGGTGTTAGCATTTTTAGCTATCCAATTTTTGACTAAACCTATGGCTCTTTCTGCTACTCCATTGGCTTGAGGTGTGTAAGGAGGCGAATAAACGCGCACAACTCCAAAAGTCTGACACCAGTGATCTACCTGTGCATTGTGGAAATGTGTCCCATTATCGGTTCTCAACTCTTTTGGAACGCCTAACGACCCACAGACTTGCTCCAGCATACTAACAACACTGTTGCCATTAGCTTTCCTAGCTGGTTTCACCACCACGTACCCTGACATCGAGTCTACCAGCACTAGAAGGTATTTATCTCCCTTCTTGCCTGTAACTCCCATAGGCCCAGCTACATCCATGCACACTGAGCCCCATGGTGTGGTACTTTTGATGGTCTGTCCATCCACTCGGTGCCCTCACCTTCCTGAGTTGTATTGACCACATACTTCACAGTCTTGCAATACCTTGCGGACCTGTTTCAACGGGACCCAGAGCTCCTGACTCTCTAACTCCTTACGTGTGGGTTGTACGCCTGCATGACCTAGACCCTCATGCACGCCCCATACTACCTGCTCCACGTACTTTTCTGGGACCCTCTGACCTTCCGAGGTTCTGTCCCACTCTTTGATCCCGACAAAGACTATTTTTCTCTGCTGTACATAACGGTCTACTTCTTCGTTGCCTTGCCAGTATTTTCCTTCTCTAGTGTGGGACTTCTGGTGCTCTACTTTTAACTGCAGATTTAGCCTGATCTCGGCTATTTTCTTCCACAAATCATGATGAGCTACCACTTTGCCTTTTGCACTTTCAAATCCATTTTCTTCCCAGATGGCTAAATCCTCATTTAGAGCTTGTGCGCAATAGTGGCTGTCTGTCACTACTTTAGCTGTTCTTATTCTCTTGTGAGTTAATTCTAGCAGCCCTTCAAGTACTGCCGTAACTTCTCCAGTTTGTGCACTTCCCTGAAATCTCCCCCTTCTATGGCAGCACTTGTTCCCCTGATATTTGAGGATAAATCCCCAGTGTGCTACCTTATCTGACCCTTTTTTGGATCCATCCGTGTAGAGAGTCCAGTCGTGCTGCTTCGGTTCTTCGGGCACATCTTTGGCTGCTTTTTTACTCACTGGCTGTGCAGGCCCTATCTCCAAATCGGGATCTAATAGAATATCTTCCCATCTACCCCACCTGGTTTTAGTAGCTTTGGTACTCTCTATCGTCCCTTTCCTGAGATACTTGTGCACTTGGTTTTGTGTCACTACTCTAATAGGTTGCCCCTGGGCCAAATCTTTTAATGGCCCCCAGTATCTAGCAAGCACTGCTAATTCTTTTTCTTCCTGAGGAAACTTTCTCTCTACTGAGGTCAGGGTGTAACTCCATAGAGTAACTAATCCACCATTTTCATTCTTTGCGGCTATCATGGCATCATCACTGTCGCAGCTGACTTCAGCTATGAGTTTTGTCATCAGACTTCTTGGCTCTAGTCTCACAGCTTCCTGAATCTTTTTTCTAAGTTCTTCTAAGTCCTGTAGTTTTCTGCTGTCCAGACCCATAGTTTCTTCCTGTTCGTTTCACTGTCATTTTCTTTTTTCTTTAGGCAGGCATACAGTGGTTTGGCATATCTCTGATAATTAGGGACATGATCTCTCACATAATTACACAGTCCTAAGATCTTCTGTAACTCGTTTTTGGACTCAGGAGGCTGAATTTGCTCGAGTTTCTCCCTATACCCTTCTGAGAGTCCTAGGTCTGCTGTTACTTGAAACCCTAAATAATTCACCTGGAACTGTCCAAGTTGGCATTTTTTCAAATTCAGTTTTAATCCTGCCTCTGTGACTCGCTGCACCACCTTAGCTAACCTTTCCAGGTGTTCTTCCTCTGTGTCATATGCGATAAACACATCATCGATGTAAATTGTGGCGCCTAAGTCTTTGAGCATGTCCATCACGACCGACTGGAATACATTAGGAGAGTTTTTATATCCCTGTGGTAAACGTTGCCAAACATAACTTTTTCCTTCGTGGGTAAAAGCTGTCTTTCCCTGTGATTGTTTTGCCAGCCTAAGAGAGAAAAATCCATTCGCTAAATCGATGCAAGATTTGTATTTTTTAACTTGCAGAGTTTTTAGGGTGCCCTGCGGGTTGAGTAGGCTCGCTATGTTGGCTACTGTTCGTCTGTTAAGGGCTTTAAAGTTAATCACTGGTCGCCATCCTCCTCCTGCTGATTCGGGTTTCTTTACTGCCTGGATTGGGCTGTTAGTTATGGGATTCGTTTCTTCTCTGATAATCCCTAAAGCTCCTAATTCCTTCACAATCTTGTTCATTTCCTCAACTGCTCCTGGATTTAGGGGATATTGTCTCATGGGCAGGTGTACCCCTCCCTCGATTATATGTACAAACTTTGGGCCTAGGTCTCCGCAATCATTTTTAAATCTGGCTATTGAGGCTTTCTCTAGAATTTGTTTTAACTTCTCTTTCCCAGCCGGGGAGAAGTCACTCTCATCTATTTTTTGTTTTGTCACTTCTGGGATATTTACAGGTTTATACCAGTCTTCAGACTCATGTTGTTCGTGTGTAAGCCATATTTTTACTAGTCTAGATTTTAACTTCTCTAACCTTCTATTTAAGGCCCTTTGGTTCTTCTTTGGTTTCCTTAGTTCTTTTAAGTCTGTGATTGTCATAAGGTTATAAGGCCCTTTCATCCACACAATTCCTTGCCATAACCCATAAGGCATCATTTCAATTTTTCCGTTTGCTAACTGAACTGTAAGGTGTCCTACTGTCTTTAGGTTCCTGCGGGTCATAGACACCTCTGCTCCGGAGTCTATTAGGTAAGGTTCGCCCTCCACTTTAGTGTAGATTTTGTCCCCCTCCCAATAGGCATCTTCCAGAGTGACCCGCAACCTATCTGCCATTATTTAGCTGGCCCTCCACTCCCTTTCTCATGGGATTCATGGAGGGCTCTTTTTTCTTCTGGGGTCAGTTTTGCATATTCTTCCGGGGGTAGGTATTTACTCCCTTTCTGTGGTGTGGAGCTTGAAGCTGGGGCTGAAAATCGTTTTGGTTGTTGGTCCCTGTATTGTGGCTCTGACTGTCTCGGTGGTCGTTCTCTGTACTGTGTCTCTGACTGTCTCGGGAACTGTTCTCTGTACTGTGTCTGTTGAGGGGCCTTTTGCGTTGGCTTCGGTGGTTTTTGGCTTTGCTTTATCTCACTTTTCTTCTTCTCTTCCCAGAACAGCTGTTCTAGATCGTATGATTTTACTGCTTGGTCTATTTGGATGACATTAGTTTCATGAGGCATTCTGGCAAAGGCGAGTTCTCCCCTTCTCCCCTTGGATACGATCCTTAAGGCTTTAACGTACCTTTTAGGGGGAATTACTTGTTTGAGTTGATACCAAACTGGGGTGAGGCGTTGGCCTTGATCCATGCGTACTCTTGCCCTCTGAATGTGAGAGTCCTCATCGTCCATATCTTCCAGGACCAGTTTTTCATATTGGCTTTGAGCCGACTCCCCTTTACTCATTGGGTTTGTGGTGACATTACCCAGCCACAAATTTTTTGCTGCATCACACTCAGTGGAGCTAACGACCATGGGCCACACATCTTTGATGTATTCTTCGATGGTCTCTTGGGATCGTTTTTCCCTCACTAAGGTTTTCAGCTTTTTGTACTCACGATAACTGTCAGTTTCTGGGCCCGGGGCTCAGCTTTGTTTAGCCTGCCTTGGCTCAAGGGTTAATTCAGGCACGTGATATGGTGGATTTGTCTCGGCCGGGCACATGTCATCTTCCTCATCGGTCGATATTTCATCTCGCAATTTCTTTTCTGTTTCTTGGGCATATTTGTAGGCCGTCTTTTTCATTCTTCTTAATATCACATCATGTACTATTCCTAAGTAAGCGGTTCTAAACTTACTGGTTAAGGGTTTGTGGGCTGCTAACGTAGGGTACGAGGGCATCATTAAAATGTTGGCCCACTCTCCCAAAGTAGCTTTAACAGTTAGTTCCACTGTCTCCTCTGACCTGTCTGCCCATACTGGTGGAATGTCATAGTGATTTTGGCCAGCTTCAGGGATGTAGGTTCGACGCCCATCACTCACCTGTACCGGGCTCCAACTCTAGTCCCTGGCCAACCTTTCTGATGCTCTATGTACGTCCAGTATTTCTACCCCCTTCTTTTGTCCTTTTCTTTGCCCTATTCTCAATGGCTTAACTGGACCCTCGTATTGGCCTGCTATCGACCCCAGACTGGCACTTCCTTCGTCATCGGTGTCTTCCTGGCTCAGGTCTGCATCTGGTTCTCCCTGTGAGTTCTCTTCATCACTTTCCTCGCTCTCCCCGTTTAATGGTTGTATTTTTGCTAATGTTTTACTCTTTAACTGTCCCTCTTGTGAATCTACGCCACTGCTGTGTCGTCTTGTGGCCGAACTTTTCAGGTCCTTTTCTGAGGGTGAGGTCAGAGGCGTTTTCGACCCCTGAGGATTGATCCTTAACGGGTCTTCACTTTTCTTGGCTCCCGGTGATGTTGATGATTTTTCTTTGTCTTCTTTCCCTAACTTTAGGGGTTCCTTGATTGTTTTTCCCTCTGGTTTTGTCATGGAGGCTACGATCCTGGATTTTCGATCTTCATCTAGATGAGTGGGGGTTACTATAATCATTTCTTTTAACTGGGCTTCTGCTGGCATGTCTTTGTCTAGGTATGTCATTTAGTTGACTGCCACTCGTTCGGCTATCTCCCACTGCAGATGGTGGGACCGTAGCCCATCTATCCCTATCACGATGCGCCTGAAACTGAACTCTATGGCTCGGAATACTCCTTTCTGCAAAGCTTCTAACATTTCCCTGAGGTAGCCAGTGTCACTGGTTGCTTCCTTATAGTTCCGAATCGGAATGTGTATTATTGCATAATATGGAGTGTCAGCCCCACTGGTCATTCTCGTTTTTGGCTCTGTGCTATTCAGTTTACTAACAAGATGATTTATTTCAGCTTGGTACTCCCTACCAGCTACATTTTTAGAGCTTTTCTGTAGGTCAAGTTATGGATTTTGTACTTATGATTTGTAAACACCAGCAATGCATCCGCCTCCATAGACCATGGGGTCCCTATCACCTGGTACACTCGGGTACCATTTTGAAACTTCACGCATTGAGTCCCCTTCGGGACTGGTTCAAGGACTGGCTTGAGCCCTGCTGTTTCCCTGATTTTCCTTTTTGGTTTCTTTTGGGACTTTTCTTTCTCATCATTTTGACTGGAATATGACTCTGATTCTAGTTCTTGGTGTTTTTCTTTAGTTTTATTTTTTCTGTGAGTTTTTGGGGTTTCCCCTAAGGGGCCCTTTTTAGGCTTCTCTTGCTCACCCGGCTGGTCTTTTAGTGGTTCCGTCAGTTCCTGAGTTGGCACCCTTCGCAACTCCCCCTCTTTCCATCTTGCTCCGGGTGTTGTAAGCGTTTCCATCTTCTCCACTATACTTTAAACAAGAATGTCTAGGTTTCTGTTAAGTTTTTCCTTATACTCTTCACCCTCTGACCACTCAACATTACTTTCTTCGGATTCAGTTTCTTTTTTGAGTCTACCTATGAATAATTTTAGTCGCTCTGCTTTTAGTTCCTCGTCCGTATCTAAATCTGAGTTGTATTTGAAAGCATCCCTGTACTTACCCAGGTTTGGAGTGGAGCTCACAAACGTGGGGGGGGGGGGGGGGG
>NC_056508.1:3461781-3465631 GCF_014905685.2 Nematolebias whitei | reverse complement strand
CCCCGCCCCTCGCACAGTGATTGCTGGACATGGGCACCAGCGACCCCCGTGACCCAAAATGGAATAAACGGGTAAAGATAATGGATGGATGGATGGATGGATACAGGTTGTTGTAATCACTGTGGACAAACAGAAACAATAGAACACATTTTCATGGAATGCAATAAATATACACACGAAAGAGAAATGTTAAAAAGAGAATTAAATACAACTAAATTAGAGATAAAGGAATTGCTGCAAAGATCGTCTGGGGATATAAGTTTTAACAGCATCTTTAGGTTTTTGAGAAGAACAGGGAATTTGGAAAGGATTTAGTTGGTTTTTTTAGAATCTTGTCCATACTCCAATCCAGAAGGTGGCGGTAATGCACCTTAAGCTGTTTGCCAACCGCCATAAAAAGACAAGAAGAAGAAGAAGAAGACTGATAATTTCCTCTTTTTTTTTCTCTCTCTCTTTTTGTTCATCCAGCCTGGTTTATGAGTGACTGTTTTCAATAGCGAATTTCTGGTATATAGAACTGCTTAAAAAGCGTTTGAAAACTACAGTTGCTGTGAAACTTTTAGAAAAATTGTAGGTTTATTTAATTTTGAGTGCTTTAGAGTAAATGTACACTGAGAAGCCTGGTTCTTGTATCTGTTAGAATTAAGCACATTAAGTAACACTGCCAGAAGGAGGCATTTATTTCGGTGGCTCTGGATGTTTCTACTCCAGACTAAGTCCACTGCTTCCGCAGGTCCCCCAAGATCTGGAATCGGCCCTTCTACACAATCCTCCTCAGGGTCCGGTCACCTCTTCTCGTTGTGCAGCGTTTTCTGCCACACTTTTCCCTTCCCACAGACTTCCCACTGAGGTACCTTGATACAGCACTCTGGGAACAGCCTATTCGTTCAGCAATTTCTTTCTGTGTCTTACCCTCTTGCTTGAGGGTGTCAATGATGGCCTTCGGGACAGCAGTCAGGTCGGCAGTCTTACCCATGATTGCGGTTTTGAGTAATGAACAAGGCTGGGAGTTTTTAAAAGCCTCAGGAATCTTTTGCAGGTGTTTAGAGTTACGTTGTTGATTCATATGGTTAGGTTAATAGCTTGTTTAGAGAACCTTTTCATGATATGCTAATTTTTTGGGACAGGCATTTTGGGATTTCATGAGCTGTTTGCCATAATCATCAGTATAAAAACAATTAAAGACCTGAAATATTTCAGTTGGTGTGCAATGAATCTGAAATATATGAAAGTTTCATTTTTATCATTACATAATGGAAAATAATGACTTTTATCACAATATGCTAATTTTTTGAGAAGGACCTGTATATGTTGTATGTATATATATTTGTATATATATATACATATATATGTATTTACATGTTGGTCAGCTGGTGGTCATGGTTTCCATTGCCAGCTTCACACGTGCCTGGACCAGGTAAACAACGGAAGTTGTCGACCGGTGCGCCGCACGGGCCGACCCGGAGGGGCTGTTATTGAAAACCTGTAGCCATTGGTGCTCGCAAACTCTACCGCTGTTGATTCCACTTTGGACAGTATACGGATGTGTTTGGTCAATGGAAGATCTATTTCCAACAAAAATTTTTTCCTCGAGGACTACTTTCAAGAGCATGATTTGGACTTTCTTTGTATCACAGAGACTTGGATGTGTCCGGGCGAGTCCAGCGCCTTGACGGAATTATTGCCACGAACTCTGTATTTTAACGCACTGTGGCCATCAGGCCAGCACGGTAGTGGATTATTAACAATATTCAAACCAACTTATGACTGTAAACAATTGCCCAACCCAGTTTCCCGCGCCAGCTTTGAGCTGAGCATCTTTGAGCTGAGCATCTTTGAGCTGAGCATCTTTGAGCTGAGCATCTTTGAGCTGAGCATCTTTGAGCTGAGCATCTTTGAACTCGGCCATTCGCCTTCGACTTTTTGTGTGCTCGTCTACCGCCCACCTCGGTCTAAGGATTTCATAAATGAGTTTTCTGATTCTTTTGGCTGAAATCACACCAAAATATAATCATGTTTTCATTATTGGGGACTTTAATTTGCATGTGTGCTGTCAGGAGAAGCCCTTGGTTAAGGACTTTTTAGATTTATTGGACTCATTTAATCTAACGCAGCATGTAAACGGTCCAACCCAAGAGTACGGACATACATTGGACCTTGTTTTAACTTGTAATGTGACTGTTAGTAATCTTGAAATTGGTGATAATGTTTTTTCAGACCACATCCCAGTCCTGTTTGAGTTCACCCTCTCCCATCTAACTCCTAAGCCGTGCTTTCATGCACGTCGCAGATGGACCATTATCCACTTCACTGCCGCAGGCTTCACATATGCTTATAATTCTGAAATGATAATTCAGCCCCCAGTGTTCCTCACCACCACTGAGGAGCTGACATCCCAGTTCAACTTTGTCTGCTTAAAGACTCTTGATCATGTTGCGCCAGTTAAAACTAGAAAATCAAAACTCGGAGCAGAACCTTGGCTGAGTGACGTCACCAAGGCCGTTATGCAGCAATGTAGAAGGGCGGAGCGCAAATGGAGGAAAGACAGGCTGCAGGTCTCTTTTCAAATACTTAAAGAGAGTTGGTGCCATTATCAGAAAGCAGTAAAAGTTGCTAAATCCAAATACTTCTCTGATATAATTACCTCAAACTCTCACAACACAAACTCTTTTCTACCCTAAACTCAGTTCTCCACCTCACTGAATCATCACCTCTGGAAGCCTCGACTGAGCTGTGCGACAACTTCTTAAATTTCTTTTTGGAAAATTTGCGACCACCCGGGCACTCATTTCCCCTCCAACTCATGACCCATCCATCCCACCTCAATCTGTAGCTCTATTTGACCATTTCGAACCCATCACCCTACCTTCTCTAGAGCAGGTCATGTGCAGCTTGAAACCTTCTAGTTCCCCCTTTGATGTGGTCCCCCCTCGACTACTAAAGGAGGTTTTTCCTACTCTAGGTCCGTCCATTCTGGCTATTGTAAACAGTAGTTTATCCACTGGTGTGGTGCCAAAAACCTTTAAACATGCAGCTGTCCAGCCTCTCCTGAAAAAAACAAACCTTGACCCTTCAGTCGTATCCAACTTCTGGCCTGTCTCCAGACTCCCATTTGTTTCTAAGCTATTGGAGAAAATAGTTGAGTCCCAGTTGAAGGGCTTCCTGGAGGATCACGCCATCTTAGAGCTATTCCAATCTGGCTTTAAACCTCTCCACAGCAATGAAACTGCCCTATTGAAGGTCTTTAACAACATCTTCATATCCACAGATACTGGTGATTCTGTGCTGCTTGTCCTATTGGACCTCACAGCCGCCTTTGACACCATCGACCATGAGATCCTCATTGCTAGGTTAGAGCAGTGGGTGGGCATCACAGGGTCAGCCTTCAATTGGTTCAGACCCTACCTTTCTGACATATCCTTTTGTCTCTCCATCAAGGATTTTAGTTTTGCAGCGACAGAGCTTAAATGGGGGGTTCCGCAGGGGTCCATCCTGGGTCCCCTCCTATTCTCTTTATACCTGCTGCCACTTGGTGCAATTTTCCGGAAACACAGCATACCCTTTCACTTCTACGCCAATGACTGTCAAATCTACTTCTCCCTAAGACACGATGGTACATGCTCTATTCAACCTCTGCTCGACTGCCTGGCTGACATCAGGGACTGGATGGCTTTAAACTTTTTGTTTCAATGAAAAGACATTTTGAAGTCATGTTGTTCCCTCCCAACGACACGATCACAAACCATTGCATCGACCTTTCCACTCTATCCCTTGTATATAAATGTATGTATATACATACATATATACATACATACATATATATATATATATATATATATATATATATATA
>NC_056508.1:3455734-3461681 GCF_014905685.2 Nematolebias whitei | reverse complement strand
TCCAACACATGAACATGGTCATACTCTTGATTTAATTATTACTTCAGGTCTCAGCATAGTCAATCTCTCTATTATTAATACACATATCACTGACCATGATGGTATTTTATTTAGCTATCCTTTAGTTGTTGAGACCTCAAACAACCAATCACCATGTCTGTAGGGTTTGTGTTTTTCTTGGGTCTCGCCCCCTCTTCTGTTGTGTCTTAGTACTGCTCTCCTGTCTCCTCTTAATGTGTTCTTCCTGCTCCCACCTGTCATCGTTCCCAGCTGATTGTCATTGTCGTCATTAGTGTGTGTATTTAAGCCTGTGTTCCTCACTCCTTGTCGGACGGTCATTGTCTCTTCCTGCCAACCTTGCTCTCTGTGTTTCCCAGGATCACCTGTAAATGTGAGTTTCGTTGCCACATCAGCACATTTATTTAATAAATTATATTGATTTTTGACTTTTGGAGTATCCAGTGTCCTGCCTGCAACCTTGGGTTTGACCTTTAAAACACCCATTATGACAGAATGACCGGCCCAAACAAGAACCCAGCAGGCTGTCAGTTCCTTGCGGGGCTGACAACAGCAGACTTCCTGCAGCTCCACAAGGTAACGCGACATTATGTGGACACAGTGGCTTCCTCCCACGATCTGAGGCTGAGATGGGCAGCTACTGAGGATTTGATGGACGAGTTTTTTCGCCTCCCGGGACTATATGACTCCCCTGCCATGAAGGCGATTCTTATGGAGGTTTTTGAGGAGAGACGCATGCTGCGCGCTCATCTCCTACCACCCCCCGCTCCAAGTCCCAGCGAGTCCAGTCCGTCACCTGGGTCACTGGAACAACCAGCTCCTCGTACTGTTCCTCTAAATGTCTCATCTCGCCACCATCATCGTACAAGAGGACGTCAGACTCTAAAGCGCTCCACGGAACACCCAGAAAACTCTGATGTCAGTGGCCAGGACCCACCTGTCCCCTGCAGTACCATGAGGGTCCAGAAGGGCTCCTCTCCCTCATCTACAACGTTGGTGCTCCCCAAGCAATCTCACACACATCCGGAGGAGCAGTGGGGAGTTTCACAAGAGATGGGGCACATGACCTCTTACTCTCCAAAGAAGCAGGTGAGCTGTGGTCACCTGAAGCTGTGCCACAAGAACCTATTAACATGTCGGTCAGGGAGTACGTGAACTCTACTGATAAGTCTCCCAATGACCTTGTCGCTTTAAACACGCAGCTCCAAAGACTGTTCACTTCTGCTGCACACAACCTAGATCCACAGTACCTGTACACCACTTACTCTGTTGCTGGGAGACTATTACTGTTGATACCCAAACTCATTCAGATCCCTGAGTATTTCCACATACTCAATAAAATAAGTTTTTTATAAAGAACAAATCTTTGTTCCATCCATCTCCAACTCACCTGTGCCACCACTGAACCCACCAGACACACCTGCTCCTGGTGTCAGTGAGAGGTCACAGGACGCCTCTCACCACTACTCATCTGAAGAGTCTCCAGAGTCTGCTGCAGCTGGTCCAGAGTCTGCTGCAGCCTCGACTTCTGCAGAGGTCCCCAGGTTGATGTCCGCAGAAGACTCTAAGTCCACAGAAGCCTTGATGTCCGCAGAGGTTCCCAGGTCCGCCGACGCCTCGACGTCTGCAGAGGGTCCCAGGTCCGCAGACGCCTCGACGTCCGCAGAGGGTCCCAGGTCCGCCAACGCCTCGATGTCCGCAGAGGGTCCCAGGTCCGCCGACGCCTCGATGTCCGCAGTGGGTCCCAGGTCCGCCGACGCCTCAACATCAGCAGAGGGTCCCAGGTCAACGTCCGCAGAAGACTCGACGTCCGCAGAAGACTCGACGTCCGCAGAAGACTCGACGTCAGCAGAAGACTCCCAGGTCGACGTCCGCAGAAGACTCGACGACCACGGATGCTTCGACGACCACGGACGCTTCGACGACCACAGATGGTCTCACAGCCTCCAAAGCAGCTCCTGAGGTGGTCTCCATATCCACGGAGGTCTCAAGATCTGCAGAAGTCCCCAGATTGACGTCAGCAGAAGAGTCAACAGCCTTGATGACCATAGACACGGCTATGCCCCCTGCTGCAGTCCCAGAGACGGCTACGCCCCCTGCTGCAGTCCCAGAGATGGCTACGCCCCCTGCTGCAGTCCCAGAGACTGCTACGCCCCCTGCTGCAGTCCCAAGGACGGCTACGCCCCCTGCTGCAGTCCCCGAGACGGCTACGCCCCCTGCTGCAGTTCCAGAGACGGCTATGCCCCCTGCTGCAGTCCCAGAGACGGCTACGCCCCCTGCTGCAGTCCCAGAGACGGCTACGCCCCCTGCTGCAGCTCCCGAGACGGCTACGCCCCCTGCTGCAGCTCCCGAGACGGCTACGCCCCCTCCTGCATTTTCGCTGTGTTCGGTAACTGCTCCAGTTTTCCTGGGCTCGACAACAGCTGCAGTTTTCCTGGGCTCGACAACAGCTGCAGTTTCCCTGGGTTCGACAACAGCTGCAGTTTCCCTGGGTTTGACAACAGCTGCAGTTTCCTTGGGTTTGACAACAGCTGTAGAAGCCATGGTTCCTTCATTCCTCTTCCTACGTGCCGAATGGTCATTGTTCCTTAGGATGTCCATCAGCAGCCCACAGGATCTGTCGCCCTATGTTGAACGGCCTCCCGGCCGCCCACCAGAACTGCTGCTTTGTGCTGGATGGCCTCCAGGCCGCCCACCAGAACCGCATCCTCATTATGGATGAGTTCCCAGGTGTCCCTGGGAAAGATGGTTCTGCACTTGACAGTCCTCAGACCTAACCACCCCATCTTGGTGTTTTTGCCCTTTTGTGTTCAATTCTCAGGTCCACTCTGTCGTTTTATGTTTTGTTTTTTTCTCTCCTAGTGTGTTCCCCTAATGCCCTCTATCCTGGTAGTTACCCCCTCCTCCCACCCAAATTTTTTGGGGTGGGTTCTTGGAGACGTCAGGTGATGTCCTTGGGGGGGAGGTACTGTAGGGTTTGTGTTTTTCTTGAGTCTGGCCCCCTCTTCTGTTGTGTCTTAGTAATGCTCTCCTGTCTCCTCAATGTGTTCTTCCTGCTCCCACCTGTCATCGTTCCCAGCTGATTGTCATTGTCGTCATTAGTGTGTGTATTTAAGCCGGTGTTCCTCACTCCTTGTCGGACGTTCATTGTCTCATCCTGCCAACCTTGCTCTCTGTGTTTCCCAGGATCACCTGTAAATGTGAGTTTTGCTGCCACGTCAGCACATTTATTTAATAAATTATATTGATTTTTGACTTTTGGAGTATCCAGTGTCCTGCCTGCAACCTTGGGTTCAACCTTTAAAACACCCATTATGACAATGTCGTTTTAGACCTATCACATCTCAGACTGTGGAACAATTTTATGAAATCTATCACGGAATCTATCAGTCTATCTTCAGCTTCAACAGTCAGATTCATCTCTCTCTACAGATGATCTGGCAACAGAATTGTTAAGCAGATGTGCAGCAACACTGGACATTGTGGCCCCTTTTAAGATGTCTAAATCCCACTCTGCTTTGTCCAAACCAGCACCTTGGATAAATGATGGTGTTCGATCCATCAGGAGGGCATGTAGACGTGCTGAGTGGAAATAGAAATCTCATCATTTGAGCTTCGACTTTTTTACTATGAAAAATCTTTTGAAAGATTATAATAGAGTGGTTAAAGAAGAAATATCTAAATATTTCTCAGCCCTCATTGCTTCAAATTTGTATAATCCAAACTTTTTATTTAACACTATAAACTTTTTAATTTACAAATCACCTATTTCTCATGAAGTCTCTTCTGATAAATGTAACTTATTTTGTTCATTTTTTATCAATAAAATTTCTATTATCAGAGCTCAAATTGTGCCATCTGCCTCTACTATTCAGCACGAGGAAGTAAATCACTTTTTCTGTTCATTTAGCCTCTTATCTCAGGCTGAGTTAGTAAGGACTATCAATTGTATGAAACCTTCCTCCTTTTTAGATGTTTTACCAACAAAATGTTTTACGGATATTTGTCACTTTATAATTCCTGATATTCTAACAGTTTTTAACAAATCATTATCTACAGGGATAGTTTCCAAAATGTTTAAAACTGCTGCTGTTAAACCATTATTGAAGAAACCCCACCTGGTTTGTAACAATCTTAACAACTTCAGGCCAATCTCTAAATTGCCCTTTATTGTGAAAATTTTAGAGAAAGTGTTGTACTCTCAGATCTTAACTTATTTAAACCAAAACTCACTTTTTGAAAAGTTTCAGTCTGGCTTTCATCAGTATCACAATACAGAAACCACATTATTAAAAGTTGTGAATGATATGAGGATGAACTCAGATGCTGGCTGTTGTACTGTTTTAGTGCTCCTCGATGTTTCTGCTGCGTTTGATACAGTTGATCATAATATTCTATTGAGCCGACTAAATTATTGGTTAGGTGTTAGAGACATTGCTCTGAGGTGGTTCAAATCTTATCTTCATGACAATTTCTGGCACCGAAAAATATGTAGTATGACATATACTGGATATATATTCATACATTTAACGGGTTCTTCATTTTTCTGACTGTGTAACATGCGTGCATTGAGTTTAACAGAAATGTAACGAGAGACGTTATTTATCTTTGACCCATCAAAATGAATGCGGTCATTTATTTACAGAATCAAAGTTTAACATCAAACATTTACATTAATTTGGCAAAATATGAAAATAACAACAGCATAGTTTTACAGGAAGTGAGAACAATACGGCGATTGTTTTCACTTTTCAGCTAAAACGGCAGACATCAATCAATCGGCTTTACAATCAGGAAAACCATACGGCCATGATTTTCCGTTGCATCACCACAGACATTAATGAAAACATCTGGATTAATTTTCTAGCAGAAAGGAGAGTTTAAAGATGGAAAATGGAGATTTATCTTACAGAGAGATGTGTGAGGGAATTTGTTTGTTTTTAACCAGAACGTGCACGCTCCTTCCACAATTTCCAGTTCAGCTTCTCTCACCTGTGGTGTCCCCCAAGGATCTATTCTTGGGCCACTATTATTTTCTATTTATATGCTACCACTTGGTCAGGTTATTCATAAATTCAATGTTTCTTTTCATTTTTATGCAGACGATCCCCAGATTTATTTGGCTATGAACCCATCAGACATCTCCAAACTCAATAAACTTACCTTTTGCCTTACAGACATCAAAACATGGATGTCTGATTTTCTTTCACTCAACAACGATAAAACTGAGGTGATGGTGTTTGGACCCAAGGCCAAAAAAGATTTATTAGTTCAGTCCCTTTCTGTTCTTGGTTTTAAATGCACTCGTGAAGCCAGAAATTTGGGGGTGACCTTTGATTCTGATCTTGGTTTTTCTAAACATTTTAGGAACATCACTCAAACAGCATTTTTTCTAATTAAGAATATTGTCAAAATCAGAGCATTTATCTTTTTAACTGATGCAGAAATTTTTATTCATGCCTTTGTCTCTTGTCATCTTGATTATTGTAACTCTTTATTTTCTGGTCTGCCCCAAAGTTCTCTGTATCGTCTTCAACTAGTACAAAACACTGCAGCTAGAGTTCTCAAAAGGTCCCATAAATATCAGTGATAAATATCAGTGAAAAAGCAAGAAAGAAACCCTTATTAGGTGTAGAATAAAAGAATAAAAGGTGCCTTGCATGCATTGCATGAGAGCTCCACTGCTCTCATATGCATCGCAATGACAGTCCCCAGTAATATATATATATATATATATATATATATACATACATACATACATACATATACATACATACATACATATATATATATACATATATATATATATATATATACATACATATATATACATACATACATATATATATACATATATATACATATACATATATATACATATATATACATATACATATATATATACATATATATATATACATGTATATAT
>NC_056508.1:3440445-3455634 GCF_014905685.2 Nematolebias whitei | reverse complement strand
CCACCAAGTCATTGGTTCAGGTATGTTGACGACACCTGGGTTAAAATTAAATCTCAGGAAGTCCAACATTTTACTGACCACATCAACTCTGTGGATAAATACATCAAGTTCACACGAGAAGATGTAAAAAATGGCAGGTTGGCTTTCTTGGACTGTGAGGTCTCAGTCTCTGATAGAGGACATTTGCAAACTGAGGTGTACCGCAAACCCACCCACACAGACCAGTATTTGCAGTTTGACTCCCATCACCCTTTGGAGCACAAGTTAGGAGTCATCAGGACTCTGTATCACAGAGCAGACAGCGTCCCCACTAGCTCAGGAGCCAGGCAGAAGGAGAAATCCCACACAAGACAGGCTCTAGAGCAATGTGGATATCCTAACTGGGCCTTCCTGAAAGCAGAGAAGAAACCCAAACAGGACTCCAGTCAGCCAACAGGTGAAAAGGAGGAACCCAGACCCAGACCAGTGGTCATTCCATATGTTGAGGGAGTATCAGAGAAACTGAGACGTTTATTTTCTAAACATAACATCCCAGTGGCTTTTAAACCCCAAAATACATTACGGCAAAGACTGGTTCATCCCAAAGATCCAGTCCCCCGGCACAAACAGAGTAATATTGTGTATGCTGTTCAGTGTCAGGAGGGTGATCAGTCTTACATCGGGGAAACCAAACAGCCACTGGCCAAAAGGATGGACCAGCACAGAAGATCAACATCATCAGGCCAGGACTATGCGGTCTACACTCATCTCCAGGCCAGCGGTCACTCTTTCAGGGATGAAAATGTTCACATCCTGGACAGAGAGGAACGATGGTTTGAGAGAGGAGTAAAGGAGGCCATCTTTGTGAAAAGAAACCGTCCATCATTAAACAGGGGTGGAGGCCTCCAGGTTCAACTGTCCCCCTCTTACAATGCTGTGATTGCTAGTATCACTCAGCCCTCTGTGAACAGTAAACAGCCATCAGGTGCTAATGATCCATTGTTAGGCTGATGGTCCTTCTTGAGCATGTGATCAGCTGGTTCTGGTTGTCAGCAGCAAAACTGGTTGATCCACTCTGAGAAGGTGCTATTTAAGAGACTGAGCTGAATACAGCACCTCAGACTGAAGAAGTCTCTCGGATGAGAGACGAAACGTTTCTACATTTTTTTGTTGTTTTGCTTTGTTTTGTTTTTTTGAATGTCCAGAGGACCAGATTTAACTTTTTTAGATTTTTCTACCTGGATTATTGAGCATGCATCAGGATACCTTTACAGTAACTAAAAGGGATTTTGAAGAAAGAGAGCCGATGTTCAATAAACCACATTTAATTAATTTATTATTTTGTTCTGGTAAATTGTGTTTATTTTAATAAGATTTTTATGATTTATACTTTTAGAGCTGATATGTGGTTTATTTAATTTGAGCCATAGGCGAGTTGGAACTGTTTCAATGGGGTTTTCAGATTAGTTCTTTGTGGTTCTGTTCAGAAGTGCTGTTTTCTCATCCCGAAGGCAGCAAAGCAGATCTTTCTGACAAAAGACACTTCAAAGACTAACATTGACTGAAAAGCATCAAAGCATCAAAATGGGCTGTTACCGCGCGGGGGGGGCATCGATCAGATGGGGAGCGACGCAGAACATCCAGCTCTTTTGAGCGTGTGCAGCCCTGCAGACCCTCCTCCTCTTCCAGCTCAAGCTGACTAAATCAAGCAGCTTCTGCTCTCAGACCTGCTGTTATGCGACGGGGTTTGTTCCTTCCGAGGGCTGTTTGACAGGAGGCTGCAGCAGGTAGTCACAGCGCAGGACGCACGGGAACCACAGCAGAGCAGGATACAGGAGGTTTTGCTTCCACGGGGGGAGGAAAGAAGGCGAACATCTGCGGCTCTCCATATTCGGGGCTCCGTATCTGACTGTTGGAGGTAAGGGCGGATTCTGCGCAGCCTGCTGCAACACAGCAACACGCACACGCACACACACACACAGTCGTGTCACGGATCGCCACAGTGCGCACTGCGTGAAGAAACGTGTCATTTTGTTTCCGTTTGATCTGCTTCATCCATCCATCCATCCATCCATCCATCCATCATCTGTACCCGCTTCTTCCTTGTTGGTCTGCTTCAGATTGAAGAAAACATGCACATGTCGATTTTGACATTTTCGGACAAACCTGTTTGATCTGATGTTGCATGTAATGACCATGGCAGGAGGTGTTTTTGTCCTGCTTGTCTTGTTCTTGACTCTCTGATCCAACTGTAAACGGATTGCTATTAGTTTTAGCTCAGGTTAGACAAGTTCCTTAACAGTCTAGGCTTTAGTTCTGGTCAAGGATATGCAAGCTGTGGCTCCAGAGCCACTTGTGACCCAACAAGGGTGGAAATCTCAGGAGGTGGGGTAAATGGTAAATGGACTGTACTTATACAGCACCTTTCTATCTTATTTCAAGATACTCAAAGCTCTTTACAACAATCTGTGCCTCATTTACCCATTCATACAGCTCTATACTAGATCTCTACAAAGATAATTGAACAAATCATTCTAAAGAGACTAATCAGAGCTTTATCACATTCATACACTGATGGACACACATCAGAGGCTATGAGAGGTTCAGTGTCTTGCCCACAGACACTTCAGCATGTGACTGCTGGTGGATTCGAACCCCCAACTCTCGCATTGGAGGACGACTGCTCTAACCACTGAGCCACAGCCGGGTGTCAGGTGTTTCAGGAAAAACAAAGATTACCCCACCCCCAGTAAATCATTTAAGGAAACTATAGGGTACTTTACACAATATAAAGAAAAGAAAGCATAGCCACCAGTTATATAAGCAAAACAATGTATTTGGGTTAATATCATTGCTTGTTAACATGTATTTATTTGGAACTTTAAATTCTTGTAAAGCTGCTATAAATCAGTAATATTTTTTTCAAACTTTTGTCTTAATCTGGGTGACGTTGCACGTTCGTGGTGGGACATATTGTGTCACTTCCTGTTTGGTAGCTCGAGTGAATTGTTTGCTCGAGTCCTCTCAGTTTTCTGGATTTATCTTTTGCACAGTTTTTCATTCTAGTTCACAAACACACTTAGTACAGTTGTTTCTCTACTGTTGGATAGTGCTTAAAACACCTTTTATCTTCCAACACTTCTCGGTTTTTATTGGTGTATTTGGCTCTGCTAGCTCTTGCTAGCGTTAGCTTAGCATGGCTGCTGCTTCTCTCCCTGCTTCCTGTGTTTTCTCTTGCTCCGTGTGTCAGATGTTTAGTTACTCCTCTGTCTCCTTTAGTGGTAATGATACATGTAACAAATGTAGTCTTATGGTAGCTTTGGAGGAGAGGCTGTCTGAACTGGAAGCTCGGCTCCGCGCTGTAGAAAAACCAGTAGCTAGCCAGGTCCCCTTAGACAGCACGGAAACACAGAGGCTAGCTCCTGTTAGCGGTCCTCCAGCAGACCCCGAGCAGCCGGGACCCCAAGCCGGCTGGGTGACGGTCCGGAGCAAGCGTAGTGCTAAGGCTAAGCCCCCAGTTCACCACTCACCCGTTCACGTTTCTAATAGATTTTCCTCGCTCAGTGACACACCCGCTGAGAAGCAGACCCTGGTTATTGGAAGCTCCATAGTCAGAAACGTGGCTTTAGGGACTCCAGCGGCCATAGTCAAATGCATTCCGGGGGCCAGAGCGGGCGACATAGAATCTTATCTGAAACTGCTGACTAAGGCTAAGGCTAAATACAGTAAGATTGTTATTCACGTCGGCAGTAATGACACCCGGTTACGCCAATCGGAGGTCACTAAAATTAATGTTGCTTCGGTGTGTGACTTTGCTAAAACCATGTGGGACTCAGTTTTCTCCGGCCCCCTCCCCAACCTGACCAGCGATGACATGTTTAGCCGTATGTCGTTGTTTAACCGCTGGGTGTCCAGGTGGTGTTCTGTCAACAACGTGGGCTACATAGATAACTGGAGTTTTTTCTGGGGAAAACCTGGTCTGATGCGGAGAGATGGCATCCATCCCACTTTGGACAGAGCCGCTCTTCTACACTACAAGCATGTCTTAAAGACATAAAAACCTGGATGACCCTTCATTTTCTCCTGTTGAACACAGACAAGACTGAGGTTTGGTTTTTGGACGTGAGCACCGTAGGAATTAATTTTTCAGTCTTTCTCCCTCCTTAGATGGCATTAATCTGTCCTCCAGCTCTAATGTTAAAAATCTTGGTGTTATTTTTGATCAGGACATGTCTTTTACCCCCACACATTAAAAACGTTACTAGAACCTCCTTCTTCCACCTGCGTAATATCACTAACATTAGAAACATCTGATCTAA
Organism: Nematolebias whitei; assembly: GCF_014905685.2. Lineage (NCBI taxonomy): Eukaryota > Metazoa > Chordata > Actinopteri > Cyprinodontiformes > Rivulidae > Nematolebias > Nematolebias whitei. The sequence continues at coordinate 3,451,336 of NC_056508.1, read as the reverse complement.
AAATGATGCAGAAAAACTGGTTCATACATTTGTCACGTCTAGACTGGACTATTGCAATGGTTTATTATCTGGGTGTCCAAATACTTCTTTAAAACGTCTTCAGTTGATCCAAAATGCTGCTGCCAGAGTCTTAACTGGAGTTACTGGGAGAGATCATCTCTCTCCAGTTTTAGCTTCTCTCCATTGGCTCCCTGTCAAATCCAGAATAGAATTCAAAATCTTACTTCTAACCTACAAAGCTCTCAACCACCTGGCTCCATCTTATATTACAGATCTTATTGTTCAATATTTTCCTAACAGAGCGCTTCGCTCTCAGACTGCAGGTTTACTTGTGGTTCCTAGAATTTACAAAAACAGAATGGGAGGCAGATCTTTTACTTATCAGGCTCCTCTCTTGTGGAACCAACTTCCAATCTCTGTCCATGAGGCTGACACATTATCCAGTTTTAAAACTGGGCTTAAGACTTTCCTTTTTGATAAATCCTATAGTTAGGGTCAGCTTGGGTTTCCTGAGCTGTCCCTTAGTTATGCTGCTATAGGCTTAGACTGCTGGAGGACAAACTGACCACAATTTTCACTCTGCTACTGTCTTTACTGACTCTGCTCAACCTATTTTTTATTTGTAATTATTTTTTCTATTCTTAACATGTGTTTTTTTGTCTTTCAGATACACCTGGATCTATACCGTTTGTCTGTCTCTCCTTCCTGTCCTCTCAACCAGCCGGTCAAAGCAGATGGCCGCTTGTCCTGAGCCTGGTTCTGCTGGAGGTTTCTTCCTTTTAAAAGGGAGTTTTTCCTTTCCACTGTTGCCACTGTGCTTGCTCAGGATGGGAGACTGCATCGAAGCCAAGATTCATTTTGTCTGCTGGATTCCTTAGATAGAGAACTTTACTAATTGGCTTTTATGTATGTGCATGTTTCTGTAAAGTGCCCTGAGACAACTTTGTTGTGATTTGGCGCTATATAAATAAACTGAATTGAATTGAATTGAATCCAAGCCAAATTAAGATCATCTTTAACATGCTTCTAAACAAGCTTTAGATTGAGGGAAAACACCAGTATTTGATGTACACTGACCATTGCTCACTGTTGTTCACCCTGCAAACACTTAAAATCTTTAATTCATTTAAATAATGTGATTTTCCTTATGGACTTAATTATTGTGCATGTCAGATGTTTAGCGACATGTTTTTATATTATTGTAAAAAAAAAGCTTATATTGTGAGTCACCTGACAACTGAAAAGTAAACTAGCGCAAGTAAAGAAGAAGCCCTAGAAGCGTTGAAAGATGATTTGAGAAAACAAAATTGGGATACAGTATATGTATATGATATAAACAAGGCGTATGCCTCTTTCATAATGATACTGCAAAGACTTTATGATAAACATTGCAATTTGTGCTGTTTTTCTCCAAAGAAAGGTGACAAACCATGGATGACAAACGGATTAAGAAACTCCTGTAGAAAGAAAAATTATTTATATAAATGTTTTGTAAAAATACCATTTCTTTTATTTTTACCATATCATTTTATTTATAGAGCACTTAAAACAGTGACAAGCCCAACCAAAGTGCTGTACAGACAGAACAACAAGTAACACACAAAAATATATATATACAAAATGAAGTAAATCAGAATATAGACATAAAAATGATGCAGATAATGACGACTAACCAGTGTGGAGCATACAGGATCAAAACACAGATCATCTGGTGTTGAAAGCTACTGAATAGTAGTGAGTTTTTAAACGAGACTTAAAAACCGAGAAGGAGGGGGCCAGTCTGACAAGCAGAGGTAACTCGTTCCAAAGTCTTGGTCCTGCTACAGAGAAGGCCCTGTCACCTCTGCGCTTAAGACGAGTTCCTGGAACTGTGAGGAGCAACTGGTCCGCTGACCTCAGGGAGCGTGGTGGGACATATGGTTGTAGCAGATCAGAGAGATGAGGGGACACTGTTCAGCGATTTGTAGACATACAGTAGTATTTTGAACTGGATTCGAAGGTGAACCGGTAACCAGTGCAGGGAGGCCAAAACTGGTGTAATGTGCTCTCTTTTGCCTGTACTGGTTAAAAATCGGGCTGCTGCATTCTGGACCAGTTGTAGTTGTGCAATGGAGGTCTGACTGATACCAAACAGGAGTGAATTGCAGTAATCAAGCCTAGATGTAATGAATGCATGTATTACTGTCTCCAGGTTATTTTTGGACAATATGGGCTTCAGTTTAGACAGCCGCCTCAGTTGGAAGAAGCATGATTTAACAATCATGTTTACATGATTGTTAAGTTTCAGGGAAAGGTCCATTATCACGCCCAGATTAGTGACTCTTTGTTTTTCTGACAAGGTTAGAGCGGACAGGTCGATGCAGTGGTTTGTGATCGTGTCGTTGGGAGGGAACAACATGACTTCAGACTTCTTTTCATTGAAACTTAAGAAGTTTAAAGCCATCCCGTCCCTGATGTCAGCCAGGCAGTCGAGCCGCGGTTGAATAGAGCATGTACCATTGTGTCTTAGGGGGAAGTAAATTTGACAGTCATCGGCATAGAAGTGGAAGGGTACGTTGTGTTTCTGGAAAATAGTGCAAAGCGGCAGCAGGTATAAAGAGAATAGGAGGGGACCCAGGATGGACCCCTGCAGAACCCCCTATTTAAGCTCTGCCTCTGCGGAACTAAAATCCTTAATGGAGACACAGAAGGAACTGTCAGTGAGGTAAGATCTGAACCAATTGAGGGCTGACCCTGTGATGCCCACCCACTGCTCTAACCTAGCAATGAGGATCTCATGGTCGATGGTGTCAAAGGCGGCTGTGAGGTCCAATAGGACAAGCAACACAGAATCACTAGTATCCGTGGGTCTGAAGATGTCGTTAAAGACCTTCAGCAGGGCAGTTTCAGTGCTGTGTAGAGGTTTAAAGCCAGATTGGAATAGCTCTAAGATGGTGTGACCTTCCAGGAATTCAAAAAGTGTTCAATACAAAAACAACTGGACTTTATTTGTAACAGAAGACGTTTCGCTCCTCATCCGAGGAGCTTTCTCAATTCAAAGAGCAGTGAGTGAGGGGTTCATGTTATAAGGCTGAGTGAGATAAGACACACACCCATAAGACACACACACATATGTAGATTGGCAGTTCACACCTAAACACCTAAACAGTAGGTCTTTGTTCATCTAATTCACAGACGAGGCCCCTCCGTTCCCATCAAGTGTGAAAACCGTCTGGGAATCTGTTTTAAAGTTGCAGTATATGTTTTTGAAAGTGGAAATCTGAGGTCTCCTCCTCTGTTAAGAGTATTGTATTGTATTGAACACTTTTTGAATTAATCATGTCCTGGATGACTGAGAATCTTCACCAGCAGACCTTCCAGGAAGCACTTCAACTGGGACTTGACTATTTTCTCCAGTACTTTAGGAACAAATGGGAGTTTGGAGACAGGCTGGAAGTTGGATACGACTGAGGGGTCAAGGTTTGGTTTTTTCAGGAGAGGCTGGACAGCAGCATGTTTAAAGGATTTTGGCACCACACCAGTGGATAAACTACTGTTTACTATATCAAGAATGGACGGACCTAGAGTGGGAATATCTCCTTTAGTAGTTGAGGGGGGACCACATCAAAGGGGGAGCCAGAAGGTTTCAAGCTGCACATGACCTGCTCTAGAGAAGATAGTGTGATGGGTTCAAAATGGTCAAATAGAGCTACAGATTGAGGTGGGATGGATGGGTCATGAGTTGGAGGGGAAATGAGAGCCCGGGTGGTCGCAATTTTTTCCAAAAAGATATGTAAGAAGTTCTCGCACAGCCCAGTCGAGGCTTCCAGAGCTGATGGTTCAGTGAGTTGGAGAACAGAGTTTAGGGTAGAGAAGAGGACACGTGGGTTGTGAGAGTTTGAGGTAATTATATCAGAAAAGTATTTGGATTTAGCAGCTTTCATCGCTTTCTGATAACGGCGCCAACTCTCTTAAGTATTTGAAAAGAGACCTGTAGCCTGTCTTTCCTGCACTTTCGCTCCACTCTCCTACATTGCTGCCTAACGGCCTTGGTGACGTCACTCAGCCAAGGTTCTACTCTGAGTTTTGGTTTTTTGGTTTTAATAGGTGCAACATGATCCAGAGTCTTTAAGCAGACAGAGTTGAACTCGGATGTCAGCTCCTCAGTGGTGGTGAGAAGCACCAGGGGCTGAATTATCATTTCAGTTATAAACATCTGTGAAACACGCAGCAGTGAAAAGGTTAATAGCCCGGGTACTACGTGTAGGAATGCACGACTTAGGAGTTAGATGGGGGAGGGTGAACTCAAACTGGACTGGCATGTGGTCTGAAAAAACATTATCACCAATAACAAGATTATTAACAGTCATATCATGAGTTAAAACAAGGTCCAGTGTCCGCGCTCTTGGGTGGGACCGTTAACATGCTGAGTTAGATTAAATGAGACCAATAAATCTAAAAAGTCCAAGGGCTTCTCCAGATAGCACACGTGCAAATGAAAGTTCCCAATAATGAAAACATGCTCATATTTTGGTGTGATTTCAGCCAAGAAGTCAGAAAACTCATTTATGAAATCCTTATATCGAGGTGGGCGGTAGACGAGTGCAAAAAAAGTCTGAGGTAAATGTCCGAGTTCAAAGACGCTTAGCTCAAAGCTGGAGCAGGAAACTGGGATGGGCAGATGTTTACATTCAAAAGTTGATTTGAATATTGTTAATAATCCACCACCGCGCCGGCCTGATGGCAGCAGTGCGTTAAAATACAGACAGTTTGATGGCTTTATTTCCGTCAATGCGCTGGACTCACCCAGAGACATCCAAGTCTCTGTGATACAGAGAAAGTCCAAATCGTGCTCTTGAAAGTAGTCCCTGAGGATAAAAGTTTTGTTGACCTATATCTAATCTAACTTTCATCTCAAAAATTCTAGAGAAAATAGTTACAGGTCAGTTGTGTGAACATCTACAAAGAAATAATCTGTTTGAAGAATTTCAGTCAGGGTTTAGAGCTTGTCATAGCACAGAAACGGCACTAGTAAAAGTAACTAATGATATTTTCATGGCCTCAGACAATGGACTTGTGTCTATACTGGTCCTGTTAGACCTCAGTGCTGCATTTGATACAGTTGATCACAATATTTTACTACAGAGGCTTGAATATGATATTGGGATTACAGGAACAGCTCTAAAATGGTTTAAATCATATCTATCTGATAGATTCCAGTTTGTAAATGTAAATAATAAATCTTCATACACCAAAGTTAGTCGTGGAGTTCCTCAGGGCTCAGTGCTTGGGCCAATACTCTTTACTTTATATATGCTTCCCTTAGGTAAAGTTATTAAACATCATGGGATAAATTTCCATTGTTATGCTGATGACACACAGTTATATTTGTCCATTAAACCCAATGAATCCAGTCAGCTACTTAGACTACAAGCATGTCATAAAGACATAAAAACCTGGATGACCCTTAATTTTTTCCTGTTGAACACAAACAAGACTGAGGTTTTGGTTTTTGGACCTGAGCGCCTTAGGAATTAATTTTTCAGTCTTTCTCCCTCCTTAGATGGCATTAATCTGTCCTCCAGCTCTAATAAAAATCTTGGTGTTATTTTTGATCAGGACATGTCTTTTATCCCCCACATTAAAAACGTTACTAGAACTGCCTTCTTCCACCTGCATAATATCACGAAAATTAGAAATATTTCAACTAAAAATGATGCAGAAAAACTGGTCCATGCATTTGTTATGTCTAGACTCGACTATTGCAATGGTTTATTATCTGGGTATCAAAATACTTCTTTAAAACGTCTTCAGTTGATCCAAAATGCTGCTGCCAGAGTCTTAACTGGAGTTAGTAGGAGAGATCATATTTCTCCAGTTTTAGCTTCTCTCCATTGGCTCCCTGTCAAGTCCAGAATAGAATTCAAAATCTTACTTCTAACCTATAAAGCTCTCAACAACCTAGCTCCATCTTATATTACAGATCTTACTGTTCCATATTTTCCTAACAGAGCACTTCGCTCTCAGACTGCAGGTTTACTTGTGGTTCGTAGAATTTACAAAAACAGCATGGGAGGCAGATCTTTTACTTATCAGGCTCCTCTCTTGTGGAACCAACTTCCAATCACTGTCCGTGAGGCTGACACATTATCCAGGTTTAAAACTAGGCTTAAGACTTTCCTTTTTGCTAAATCCTATAGTTGGTGTCGGCTTGGGTTTCCTGAGCTGTCCCTTAGTTATGCTGCTATAGGCTTAGACTGCTGGAGGACAAACTGACCACAATTTTCACTCTGCTACTGTCTTTACTTACTCTGCTCAACCTGTTTTGCATTTGTAATTATTTTTTCTATCCTTAACATGTGTTTTTTTGTCTTTCAGATACACCTGGACCTATACCTGGACCTGGACCTACCATTCTATGTTCGTCTGTCTCTCCTTCCTGTCCTCTCAACCAGCCGGTCAAAGCAGATGGCTGCTTGTCCTGAGCCTGGTTCTGCTGGAGGTTTCTTCCTTTTAAAAGGGAGTTTTTCCTTTCCACTGTTGCCACTGTGCTTGCTCAGGATGGGAGACTGCAACGAAGCCAAGATTCAACTTGTCTGCTGAATTCCTTAGATAGAGAACTTTACTAATTGGCTTTTATGTATTTGAATGTTCCTGTAAAGTGTCCTGAGACAACTTTGTTGTGATTTGGCACTATAGAAATAAACTGAATTGAATTGAATTGTTTTTAACAGATCTTGTGTTGACCAAACACATCCAGATACTGTCCAAAGTGGACCCAGCAGCGGTGGAGGGAGCGCACGCCAGTGGCCGTAGATTTTCAATAACAGCCCCTCCGGGTCGGCTTGTGCGGCGCACCGGCTGACATCTCCCTTTGTTTACCTGGTCTGGGCACACGGGAAGCTGGTGATGGAAACCATGACCACCAGCTGGAGAGGAAGATGCAGCACACAGGGCTTTAAGCATTACCAGCCGCCCAGCACGTTTTCCCCGGTGTCTGGAACGATATCTCTGGGCAGGCAGGTGAGGAGCGCAGCTAAGGTAAACAGGCACGTCCGCCAGCAGCGGGGGAAGGGGGGTCCAGCGGTACGCTCATGATCCAAATAAGCGGCATTGGCGGCAGAAAAATGAAGATCCAGAAGCTGTCGTCGGTCATATACCAGCAGCGAGTTTATGTCCCAGATGAAAAACGAACAAAACACAAATAATACGAACACCATCAGCAGAGGTGGATTGCAAGCCATGTACACGGGCGCCATCTTACCAGAAGTAAATTGAACACGTAGGCCTACACCCCTGTTTAATGATGGATAGTTTCTTTTCACAAAGATGCCTCATTTACTTCTCTGTCAAACCATCGTTCCTCTCTGTCCAGGATGTGAAAATATTCATCCCTGAGAGAGTGACCACTGGCCTGGAGATGAGAGTAGACCGCAGAATCCTGGCCTGATGATGTTGATCTTCTGTGCTGGGCCATCCTTTTGGCCAGTGGCTGTTTTGTTTCCCCGAAGTAAGACTGATCACAGCCCTCCAGACACTGAACAGCATACACAACATTACTCTGTTTGTGCCGGGGGACTGGATCTTTGGGATGAACCAGTCTTTGCCGTAATGTATTTTGGGGTTTAAAAGCCATGTTCATCATTCCCAAGAGCCTGCAACTGAAATCTTCTGAAAATTTTGGAGCAGGACAAGGCTGTTGACTGTATTCTGTACCACAGACTGTACTAAGGGGAGGCCACACCTAGTCTGTATGATTAACCTAAAATTCACAAGCAAGGTGTACATTTAAGACCAATTGTCAGCATGATTAACTCTGTCACTTACAATGTTTCCAAATATCTGGCGTCTGTACTCATCCCTTTAGTTGGCAGCTCAAAGCACCAAATACAGAACACCATGGACTTTGTGGGTAAGGTGAGAGATGTCATCATGGAAACTGATGAAACAATGGTTTCTTTTGATGTCACATCACTCTTTACGTGCATTCCTGTTGATGATGCAGTAGAGGTGATCAGTTTAAGATTAAAATCAGACACCACTCTGAGCAGCAGGACCACGCTTTCCACAGAGCAACTGTGTCAACTCTTGAAACTGTGCCTGCAGTCAACCTACTTCACACATGGGGGCCAATATTATAGGCAGAAACATGGGTGTGCTATGGGGTCTACAGTTTCTCCTATTGTGGCCAACCTTTACATGGAGGAGGTAGAAAAGAGAACCTTGATGTCCTTTTCAGGGACACCACCAAGTCATTGGTTCAGGTATGTTGATGACACCTGGGTTAAAATTAAATCTCAGGAAGTCCAACATTTTACTGATCACATGAACTCTGTGGATAAATATATCAAGTTCACACGAGAAGATGTGAAAAATGGCAGGCTGGCTTTCTTGGACTGTGAGGTCTCAGTTTCTGATTGAGGACATTTGCAAACTAAGGTGTACTGCAAACCCACCCACATAGAACAGTATTTGCAGTTTGACTTCTATCACCCTTTGTGGCACAAGTTAGGAGTCATCAGGACTCTGTACCACAGAGCAGACAGCATCCCCACTAACTCAGGAGCCAGGCAGAAGGAGAAATCCCACACAAGACATGTTCTAGAACAATGTGGATATCCTAAATGGGCCTTCCTGAAAGCAGAGAAGAAACCCAAACAGGACTCCAGCCAGCCATCAGGTGAAAAGGAGGAACCCAGACCCAGACCAGTGGTTATTCCATATGTTGAGGGAGTATCAGAGAAACTGAGACGTTTATTTTCTAAACATAACGTCCCAGTGGCTTTTAAACCCCAAAATACATTACGGCAAAGACTGGTTCATCCCAAAGATCCAGTCCCCCGGCACAAACAGAGTAATGTTGTGTATGCTGTTCAGTGTCAGGAGGGCTGTGATCAGTCTTACTTTGGGGAAGCTAAACAGCCTCTGGCCAAAAGAATGGCCCAGTATAGAAGATCAACATCATCAGGCCATGTCTCTGAGGTATACACTCATCTCCAGACCAGCGGTCACTCTTTCAGGGATGAAGATGTTAAATTCAATTCAGTTCAATTTCGTTTATTTATATAGTGCCAAATCACAACAAATTTTGTCTCAGGACACTTTACAGGAACATTCACATACATAAAAGCCAATTAGTAAAGTTCTCTATCTAAGGAATCCAGCAGACAAGTTGAATCTTGGCTTCGTTGCAGTCTCCCATCCTGAACAAGAACAGTAACAACAGTGGAAAGGAAAAAACTCCCTTTTAAAAGGAAGAAACCTCCAGCAGAACCAGGCTCAGGACAAGCGGCCAACTGCTTTGATTGGCTGGTTGAGAGGACAGGAAGGAGAGACAGACGAACATAGAATGGTAGGTCCAGGTATAGTGTATCTGAAAGACAAAAAAACACATAAGGATAGAAAAAATAATTACAAATACAAAACAGGTTGAGCAGAGTAAGTAAAGACAGTAGCAGAGTGAAAATTGTGGTCAGTTTGTCCTCCAGCCGTCTAAGCCTATAGCAGCATAAGTAAGAGATAGCTCAGGAAACCCAAGCCGACCCTAACTATAGGATTTATCAAAAAGGAAAGTCTCAAGTCTAGTTTTAAAACTGGATAATGTGTCAGCCTCACGGACAGAGATTGGAAGTTGGTACCACAAGAGAGGAGCCTGGTAACTAAAAGATCTGCCTCCCATTCTGTTTTTGTAAATTCTAGGAACCACAAGTAAACCTGCAGTCTGAGAGCGAAGTGCTCTATTAGAAAAATATGGAACAATAAGATCTGTAATATAAGATGGAGCCATGTTATTGAGAGCTTTGTAGGTTAGAAGTAAGATTTTGAATTCTATTCTGGATTTGACAGGGAGCCAATGGAGAGAAACTAAAACTGGAGAAATATGATATCTCCTAATAACTCCGGTTAAGACTCTGGCAGCAGCATTTTGGATCAACTGAAGACGTTTTAAGGAAGTATTTGGACATCCAGATAATAAACCAATGCAAAAGTCCAGTCTAGACGTGACAAATGCATGGACCAGTTTTTCTGCATCATTTTTAGATCAGATGTTTCTAATGTTAGTGATATTACGCAGATGGAAGAAGGCAGTTCTAGTAACGTTTTTAATGTGGGGGATAAAAGACATGTCTTGATCAAAAATAACACCAAGATTTTTAACATTAGAGTTGGAGGACCGATTAATGCCATCTAAGGAGGGAGAAAGACTGAAAAATTAATTCCTAAGGTGCTCAGGTCCAACAACCAAAACCTCAGTCTTGTCTGTGTTCAACAGGAGAAAATGAAGGGTCATCCAGTCTAAAAAAGTTAAATCTGGTCCTCTGGACATTCAAAAAACAAACAAACAAACAAAAAAAACAAACAAAGCAAAAAAAAAAAAAAAAAAGTAGAACCGTTTCGTCTCTCATCCGAGAGACTTCCTCAGTCTGAGGTGCTTTATTCAGCTCAGTCTCTTAAATAGCACCTTCGCAGAGTGGATCAACCAGTTTTGCTGCTGACAACCAAAACCAGCTGATCACATGCTCAAGAAGGACCATCAGCCTAACAATGGATCATTAGCACACGGATGGCTGTTTACTATTCACAGAGGGCTGAGTGATACTAGCAATCACAGCATTGTAAGAGGGGGACAGTTGAACCCAGAGGCCTCCACCCCTGCTTAACGATGGACGATTTCTTTTCACAAAGATGGCCTCCTTTACTCCTCTCTCAAACCATCGTTCCTCTCTATCCAGGATGTGCACATCTTCATCCCTGAAAGAGTGACCGCTGGCCTGGAGATGAGTGTAGACCGCAGAGTCCTGGCCTGATGATGTTGATCTTCTGTGCTGGGCCATCCTTTTGGCCAGTGGCTGTTTTGTTTCCTTGAAGTAAGACTGATCACAGCCCTCCTGACACTGAACAGCATACACAA